>NC_091246.1:58730000-59035000 GCF_042477335.2 Ovis canadensis | reverse complement strand
ATTAGGTTCCATGCAACTTATAGGCCTGTCAGTCACTTCCACCCAGGAAGGTTCCATGACCAGTTAAATTTTGGAATCCTGCCTCTGATGTCACCACCTCAAGGTAATAGGTTCTGTGTCTCTGGTTCTTCTGTCTGTTACTGCCTTTGTTCTGGACCCCTTACCTCACTTGTCTGGACTTCTTCAGTAGCCTGATTTCTGATACCCCCACGTGTCATTATTCCACACCATCTTTGATCTTACATGTTACCTCCATTCACTCATAGCTGAGTGCATGCTGGATGCTGGCACTGTTCCAGTTGCTGGGCAGTGGCATGCCCTCATGGAGTTTTTATATTTTAGTCGAAGGAGTGATATAGTGGTAAAAAAACAAAAAACAATGCTACAGCGAAAAATACGCAGGATAGGAGAGAATAATAGCTTCGGAGAAAAATCATAGCTTCGGGGAAAGGAGAAGAGCTACAACTTTGAATAGTTTCAGGGTAGACATTTCTGTGAATGTGACATATAGGTGGAGGCCTGAAGAAAAGCTCTCCAGGGAGAGAGAACAGCATGCATTAATGTTCTGAGATGGGAGAAGGCTTGTGGAAGAGTGAGGAAGAGAGAATGAGTGGAGTGGAGGGAGGAGAAGAAGTAGTGGGGGCTTTGACCACTTGAGCTGTGGAGACCAGCCATGTAATGCCTGCTGCACCCCTGCAGGGATGTGCAGTGCTGAGTGAGGGGGGACGTGTCAGGCAAGTTCTGAGCAGGGAAGTGATGTAATGACAGACATATGTTTTAAAAGGATGCGTCTGCTTGCTGCAGTGAGAGTAGACTATGGAGGCAGTGCTGGAAGGGAAGTGGAGACCCAGTGGCAGGTAACTGCAATAATCCAGACGAGATGATGGCTTGGAGTAGGCTGTTTGCAGGGGAAGAATTGAGACTTGACTGTATTCCAGGTGTATTTTGAAAGTAGGGACAGGATATCATGATAAATTGTACATGGTTATGTGTAAAAGTAGGATCAAGGATGATTGTAGTGTTTTTTAAACTATGAAAGTAGAAGGTTGGAGTCGCCTTTTATTATGATGGGGAAGACTGTGGAAAGAGGAGGTTGGGGAAGGGAGACAGGATGTCAGTCTTGGACAAGTTAAGTTTGAGATGCCTGTTAGAGCTGTAAGTAGAGATGTTTAGTAATCATTGATATATAAGCCCTTGTAATGCACATCGGAGTTCATGGACAAAGTACAGGCTGAAGATATGCACTTGGAGACAGTCAGCAAACCCATTGTACTAAATGCAGTGAGAACACCTAGGAGATGAGGGGATGAGGAGAAGCGAACAGGCATGGGGATTGAGTCCTGGAATGCTTCAGAGTTTACATACAGATCAGGGGGTCAGTAAGAGTCTGAGAAGGAACAGCTAGAGGTAAGATAAAGAATAAGAAATGCTGGAAGCTGAAGTTATTTCCAGGAGGATGGGGTGATCATATGCTGGGTCATATGCTGCTGAGGCCTGAGAAGTGACCTGGGATTTGGCAAGGGGAAGTCACTTATGGGACTGATGGGGCAGTTTTGGTGGAATCATGGGGCAACAGTCAGAGTGGAGCAGAGGAGAGGGACAGTGAGTCTAGACAAGTCCTGGAAGGAGTTCTGCTGTAAAAGGGATGAGAGATGGGGAGGTAGCTGAAGGGGAATGTGGGATCCAAGAGAATGTTTTGTTACAGCAAAATTAAGCTGGGAGAAGCTAAATTGGCAAGGAAGATTTTATTCAAGGCTATTGCAATAGGAGAGAGAGGCCAGATCTCATTCTGAGCTCAGCTCATCTGAAGCCGGGATCAGAGAGGGTTCTTAAGGGTGTTGGTGATAGGGAACTGTAGGCTATCCATATTTGCCAATTGGTTTTACCCAAAAGAAAAGTAAACTCATATCTCTATAATAGGAGGGAGTTTACAACTTAAAGCAAGTTTACAACTTGAAGCAAGGTGCCCACTGAGGTTAGATTCCTCCCCTTTCATAGGAAATGGGTGGTGAAGGTGCTATCCTCTTTGATTGCATCAGTATTTCAAGAGAAGGTGCCCAGGTCCTGGAGAAAGATCGTACTGGATTGAGAAACCAAGAAGCTTTATAAAAAGATTTTTTGATAATTTTTAAGGAGGACAGAGAGAGAATATACAAGTTTTCTAAAGAAAATGCTCCAGAGTCAGGAAGAATATTATCTAAAGTTTAATCAGCTTGAGGAGATTAAGGCCATCTTGGCCAGTTTCTAAAATAGCAACACCATCTTCCTCTTAAATTTCTGAGGTCTTCAGGATAAATAAGACTCTTTCCTAGTCTGCTGCAGCCTCATGTGTATCCACCCTGCCTATTGCTGAGGCCAACTGATACCCCCAGCACTCTTGGCTGTTTTTGGACCATTCTAGAGAGTGTTGTACAGGCTTACCTCTTTCTAGCTGTTCACCTCTCTGGTTACCTGCCAGGGCCTTCCTGTGCAGGTCACAGCTCCCTCTCTCTTTTTTTAAAAAATTAATTAACTTATTTTAATTGGAGACTAATTAATTTATAATATTGTGGTTGTTTTTGCCATGCATTGACATGAGTCAGCCACCAGTGTACATGTGTCCCTCCTGTCCCAAGCCCCTCTGCCACATCCCTCCTCATCCCATCCCTCTGGGTTGGCCCAGTGCACCAGCTTTGAGTGCCCTGTTTCATGCATTGAACTTGAACTGGTCATCTCTCTCACATATGGTAATGTACATGTTTCAATGCTGTTCTACCTAATCATCCCTTCCTCACCTTCTCCCACAGAGTCCAACAGTCTGTTCTTTATATCTGTGACTTTTTTGCTGTCTTGCATATATGGTCGTTGTTACCATCTTTCTAAATTCCATATATACATTTATTAATACACTGTATTGGTGTTTTTCTTTCTGACTTACTTCACTCTGTATAATAGGCTCCAGTTTCATCTACCTCATTAGAACTGGGTCAAATGCATTCTTTTTAATAGCTGAGTAATATTCCATTGTGTATATGTACCGCTGATTTCTTATCTACTCGTCTGCTGATGGACATCTAGGTTGCTTCCATGTCCTGGCTATTGTAAACAGTGCTTCAGTGAACACTGGGGTACATGTGTCTCTTTCAGTTCTGGTTTCCTTGGTGTGTATGCATAGCAGTGGGATTGCTGGGTCATAGGCAGTTATCTTTTCAGTTTTTAAAGTAATCTGCACACTGCTCTCCATAGTGGCTGTACTAATTTGCATTCCCACCAACAGTGTAAGAGGGTTCCCTTTTCTCCACACCCTCTTCAGCATTTATTGTTTGTAAACTCTTTGATAGTAGCCATTCCAACTGGTGTGAGATGGTACCTCATTGTGGTTTTGATTTCTCTGATAATGAGTGATGTCGAGCATCTTTTCATGTGTTTGTTAGCTGTCTGTATGTCTTCTTTGGAGAAATGTCTGTTTAGTTCTTTCTCTCAGTTTTTGATTGGGTTGTTTATTTTTCTGGTATTGAGATGCATGAGCAGCTTGTATATTTTTGAGATTAATTCTTTGTCAGTTGCTTTATTTGCTATTATTTTCTCCCACTCTGAAGGCTATCTTTTCACCTTTCTTATAGTTTCCTTTGTTGTGCAAAAACTTTTAAGTTGAATTAGGTCCTATTTGTTTACTTTTGCTCTGGGAGGTGGGTCATAGAGGATCTTGCTGTGATTTATGTCATTTATGGTTTCCTCTAGGAGTTTTATAGTTTCTGATCTTACGTTTAGATCTTTAATCCATTTTGATTTTATTTTTGTGATGGTGTTAGAAAGTGTTCTAGTTTCATTCTTTTATAGGTGGTTGACCAGTTTTCCCAGCACCACTTGTTTAAGAGATTCTTTCCTCCACTGTATATTTTTGCCTTCCTTTGTCAAGGATAACATGACCATAGGTGCATGGATCCATCTCTGGGCTATTTTGTTCCATTGATCTATATTTTTTTCTTTGTGCCAGTACCATACTGTCTTGATGACTGTGGCTTTGTAGTACAGTCTGAAGTCGGGCAGGTTGATTCCTTCAGTACCACTCTTCTTAAGATTGCTTTGGCTATTCGAGGTTTTTTTGTGTGTGTGTGTTTCCATACAAACAGTGAAGTTATTTGTTCTAGTTCTGTGAAAAATATTGTTGATAGCTTGATAGGGCTTGCATTGAATCCAAAGATGCTTTGGGTAGTATACTCATTTTCACTATATGGATTCTTCTGATCCATGAACATTTTCACTATATGAATTCTTCTGATCCACGAACATGGTATATTTCTCCATCTATTTGTTAAGTATTTTATTCTTTTCATTGCAGTGGTGAATAGGATTGTTTCCTTAATTTCTCTTTCTGTTTTTTCATTGTTAGTGTATAGGAATACAAGGGGTTTCTGTGTATTAACTTTATATCCTGAAACTTTACTATATTCATTGACTAGCTCTAGTAATTTTCTGGTGTGTTTAGGGTTTTCTATGTATAGGATCATATCATCTTCAAACAGTGAGAGTTTTACTTCGTTTCCAATCTGGATTCCTTTTATTTCCTTTTTCTTCTCTGATTGTTGTGGCTAAAACTTCCAAAACTATGTTGAATATTAGTGGTGAGAGTGGACACCCTTGTCTTGTTTCTGACTTTAGGGGAACTGCTTTCAATTTTTCACCATTGAGGATAATGTTTGCTGTGGGTTTATCATATATGGCTTTTATTATGTTGAGGTATGTTCCTTCTATTCCTGCTTTCTGGAGAGTTTTTATCATAAGTGGGTGTTGAATTTTGTCGAAGGCTTTCTCTGCATCTATTGTGATAATCATATGGTTTTTATCTTTCAATTTGTTAATGTGGTGTATCACATTAATTGACTTGCAAATATTGAAGAATCCTTGCATCCCTAGGATAAAGCCCACTTGGTTTTGATGTATGATCTTTTTAAATATGTTGTTGGATTCTGTTTGCTAGAATTTTGCTGAGGATTTTTGCATCTATGTTCATCAGTGATATTGGCCTGTAGTTTTCTTTTTTTTTGGCATCTTTGTCTGGTTTTGGTATTAGGGTGATGGTGGCCTCATAGAATGAGTTTGGGAGTTTACATTCCTCTGCAATTTTCTGGAAGAGTTGAGTATGATAGGTGTTAACTCTTCTCTAAATTTTTGGTAGAATTCACCTGAGAAGCCATCTGGTCCTGAGCTTTTGTTTGCTGGAAGATTTTTGATTACCATTTTGATTTCCATGCTTGTGATGGGTCTGTTAAGATTTTCTATTTCTTCCTGATTCGGTTTTAGAAGGTTATACTTTTCTGAAAATTTGTCCATTTCTTCCAACTTGTCCATTTTATTGTCATTTAGTTGCTGATAGTAGTCTTTTATGATCCTTTGTATTTCTGTGTTGTCTGTTGTGATTTCTCCATTTTCATTTCTAATTTTGTTGATTTGATTCTATTCCTTTTTCTTTCTTGATAAGTCTGGCTAATAGTTTGTCTATTTTATTTATCTTCTCAAAGAACCAGCTTTTAATCTTGCTTTTTGCTATAGTTTCCTTTGTTTCTTTTTAATTTATTTCTGCTTTGATTTTTATTATTTCTTTCCTTTTACTAACTTTGGGGTTCATCAGTTTTTCTTTCTCTAGTTGCTTTAGCTGTTAAGTTAGGTTATTTATTTGATGTTTCTCTTGTTTCTTGAGGTAAGCTTGTACTGTTATGAATCTTCCTCTTAGCCCTGCTTTTACTGAATCCCATAGGTTCTGGGTTGTCATGTTTTCATTTGTTTCTATGCATATTTTAATTTCCTTTTTCATTTCTTCCATGATCTGTTGGTTATTCAGAAGCGTGTTATTTAGCCTCCATATGTTTTTGCTTTTAGTAGTATTTTTTTTCCCTGTAGTTGACATCTAATCTTACCTCATTATGATCTGAAAAGATGCTTGGAATGATTTCAATATTTTTGAATTTACCAAGGCTAGATTTATGGCCCAGGATGTAATCTATCCTGGAGAAGGTTCTGTGTGCACTTGAAAAAAAGGTGAAGTTCATTGTTTTGGGTTGAAAGGTCTATAGACCTTTCAATTAGGTCTAACTGGTCCATTATATTATTTAAAGCTTGTGTTTCCTTGCTAATTTTCTGTTTGGCTGATCTACCCACAGGCATGATTGGGGGTATTAAAGTCTCCCACTATTATTGTGTTACTGTTAATTTCCCCTTTCATACTTGTTAGCATTTGCTTGCATGTTGAGGTGCTCCTATGTTTAATGCAAATATATTTATAATTGTTATATCTTCTTCTTGGGTTGATCCTTTGATCATTATGTAGTGTCCTTCTTTGTCTCTTTTCACAGCCTTTATTTCAAAGTCTATTTTATCTGATATGAGTAGTGCTACTCCTGCTTTCTTTTGGTCTTCATTTGCATGAAGTATCTTTTTCCAGCCCTTCACTTTCAGTCTGTATGTATCCCTTGGTTTGAGGTGGGCCTCCTGTAGGCAACATACATAGGGATCTTGTTTTTGTATCCATTCAGCCAGTCTTTGTCTTTTGGTTGGGGTATTCAACCCATTTACATTCAAGGTAATTATTGACAAGTATGATCCTGTTGCCATTTACTTTGTTGTTTTGAATTCGATTTTATAAGCCTTTTCTGTGTTTCCTGTGTAGAGAAGATCCTTTAGCATTTGTTGAAGAGCTGGTTTGGTGGTGCTGAACTCTCTCAGCTTTTGCTTGTCTATAAAGCTTTTGATTTCTCTTTCATATCTGAATGAGGTCCTTGCTGGGTACAGTAGTCTTGGTTGTAGGTTTTTCTCTTTCATCACTTCAAGTATGTCCTGCCATTCCCCTCTGACCTGAAGAGTTTCTATTGAAAAATCAGCAGTTATCCTTATGGGGATCCCCTTGTGTGTTATTTGTTGCTTTTCCCTTGCTGCTTTTAATATTTACTCTTTGTGTTTGATCTTCATTAGTTTGATTAATATGTGTCTTTGGGTGTTTCACCTTGGGTTTATCCTGTTTGGGACTCTCTGGGTTTCTTGGACTTGGGTGGCTATTTCCTTCCCCATTTTAGGGAAGTTTTCAATGATTATCTCCTCAAGTACTTTCTCATCCCCTTTCTTTTTGTTTTCTTCTTCTGGGACACCTATGATTTGAATGTTGGGATGTTTAACATTGTCCCAGAAGTCTCTGAGGTTATCCTCATTTCTTTTGATTCTTTTCTTTTTCCTCTCTGCTTCATTTGTTTCCACCATTCTATCTTCCACCTCACTTATCTTCTCTTCTGCCTCCGTTATTCTACTGTTGGTTCCCTCCAGAGTGATTTTGACCTCAGTTATTGCATTATTCATTATTGATTGACTGTTTTTTTAATTTCTTCTATGTCCTTGTTAAACCTTTCTTGCATCTTCTCAATCCTTGTCTCTAGTCTATTTATCTGTAACACCATTTTGTTTTCAAGATTTTGGATCATCTTTACTATTGTTATTCCTAATTCTTTTTCAGGGAGACTCCCTATCTCCTCCTCTTTGGTTTGGTTTGGTGGGTATTTATCATGTTCCTTTACCAGCTGAATAGTTCTCTGACTTTTCATTTTGTTTAGATTGCTGTGTTTGGGGTGCCCTTTCTGTAGGCTTGAAGTTTGTGGTTCCACTTTGTTCTGGAGTCTTCTCCTTGTGGATGGAGTTGGACTAGTGGTTTGTCAAGGTTTCCTGGTTGAGGGAGCTTGCATCTGTGTTCTGGTGGGTGGAGCTGGATCTCTTCTCTCTGGAGTGCAGGGAAGTATCTGGTAGTGAATTTTGGGGTGTCTATGGGTTTGACACTGTTTTGGTCAGCCTGTCTTTTAATGCTCAGGGCTGTGTTCTGCATTGCCGGCGGATTAGCTTGGTATGTGTTGCACTGGAACTTGTTGGCTCTTGGGTGGAGCTTGGTTTTGGTGTAGGTATGGAGACTTTTGGGTGAGCTCTTGTCTATTAATATTCTCTGGAATCAGGAGTTCTCTGATGTTCTCAAGTTTTGGAATTAAGCCTCCTGCCTCTGAATTTCAGTCCTTCTCTCACAGTAGCCTCAAGACTTCTCCATCCATACAGCACAGATGATAAAGCATCTAGGTTAATGGTGAAACAATTCTCCACAGTGAGAGACACCAAGAGAGATTTACAGAGTTACATTGAGAAGAGAAGAGGGAGGAAGGAGATAGAGGTTACCAGGAGAAGAAGGGAAGTCAAAAGGGGAGAGAGCAATCTATCCAGTAAGCAATTTCCTAAGTGTTCTCCACAGCCCTGAACACACAGAGAGATTCACAGAATTAAGTAGAGGAGAGAAGGGAGAAGGAGATAGAGGTGACCTAGGGGAGAAAAAGAGTCAAAAGGGGAGAGAGCAATCAAGCCAGTAATCACATCCCTAAGTGAAAATGGATACTGAAGATTAGATTATTAAAGGTACAAAATTGATAATACCCAAAAGCAAAGATTAAAAATCTAAAATAGAGGTTACACTCTCAAAAATACAATATAAAAATCTAAAACAAAATCACAAAAATTAAAAAAATATGTATGAAATTTGTTTTAAAAATAGGGTCTTTTGGGGCAAGGTAACAGTAGGTTGTAAAAATGAAAATTAAAGGAGTAATAAAGACAGGTAACACCACCCTTATGGCAGAAAGTGAAGAGGAACTAGAAAGCCTCTTGATGAAAGTGAAAGAGATGAGTGAAAAAGTTGGCTTAAACCTCAACATTCAGAAAATGAAGATCATGGCATCTGGTCCCATCACTTCATGGGAATTAGATGGGGAAAGAGTGTCAGACTTTATTTTGGGGGGCTCAAAAATCACTGCAGATGGTGACTGCAGCCATGAAATTAAAAGACGCTTACTCCTTGGAAGGAAAGTTAAGACCAACCTTGGTAGCATATTCAAAAGCAGAGACATTACTTTGCCGACTAAGGTCCGTCTAGTCAAGGCTATGGTTTTTCCAGTGGTCATGTATGGATGTAAGATTTGGACTGGGAAGAAAGCTGAGTGCCGAAGAATGGATGCTTTTGAACTGTGGTGTTGGAGAAGACTCTTGAGAGTCCCTTGGACTGCAAGGAGATCCAACCAGTCCATCCTAAAGGAGATCAGTCCTGGGTGTTCTTTGGAAGGACTGATGCTGAAGCTGAAACTCCAATACTTTGGCCACCTCATGTGAAGAGTTGACTCATTGGGAGGGATGGGGGCAGGAGGAAAAGGGGACGACAGAGGATGAGATGGCTGGATGGCATCACAGACTCGATGGACATGAGTTTGGGTGGACTCCGGGAGTTGGTGATGGACAGGGAGGCCTGGCGTGCTGTGATTCATGGGTCGCAAAGAGTTGGACATGACTGAGCGACTGAACTGAAAGAACTTAAATTAAAAAAAAATTAAAAAGTGATAATAATAAACACATATTTAGGAATTTCTCTGGAGCTGTTGTGGGCAATGTGGGATCAGTTCAGTTTCAGAGGGTTCCTTTTTGCACTTGTTTTCAAGTCTATAGGCCCTCTCCGATGCACAGTCAATGTTAACTACAGGGTTTTAATCTGTTGCGGTCAGTTCCATAGCAGTTCCCTCTTCTTTGTTTATTGGCTTCCTCTGCTTGCAAGTCTCTTCAGTGTCTAATTTCCACCCTGACAAGGGGGCAGAGGTGGTCACTTATTTAGGCTCACTTGTTCAGTTGTGTTGTGGGGAGGGAGGGACACTGCAAACAAATATCGCCGGCATGCGTGGGGAGTGGTTGCAGTTTATTGATCACACTGGGTTTGCCACAGCCCAAGGCAGCGTGTGCTTCCCGGGTCTACACTGCTCATGCTCCAGGGTGCTTTGTAGGGGCACTGTCCCAAGTGGACCCTGCACCTCATGCACTTCCCAAGTCTAAGCCACTCAGGTTCTCAGGTACTCCGCAAGGGCACAGACCTAATGGGGCATGCATTTTGTGCCTTTCCCAAGTCCGAGCAGCTCAAGCGACCAGGTGCTTGGTGAGTGCACTGTCCCAGGAGAGCCGTGCATCTTTATCACCTCCCCGGTCCTGGTCACTTGGTGTCCTGGGTGCATCACCAGAGACCATTTCAGGTGTGCCACATGTCTCCTCTGGGGAGCTGATCTCAGGCTGCGATGCTCCTGGTGGATGTCAACCATCCAGGATCCCAGGAAGATATGGTTAGCAACTGGGAGACTGCTCACAGTTTGGTGGGAGATGCTGTCTCTGGGGCCGAGATTGCAGCAGCCCCTTGCCTTGCTGCTCCGGCTATTGCACGCTGGCCTCTCAGCTTCCAGGAGTGGGGGGCGGGGCCTATACACAGCCGGCTAGCTCTCCTTTGGTATTTGCTCAATCCTTTGTTCTGTGAGCAGACTCTCTGGTGGTCCATGATTTGGGTTGCTGTCTTGTCTTAGCTCCCTCAGATTGTCCTCAGGGCATTCAGGCCTGGTCCTTACCCTAAGGACCGATGATGCAGCCTGTGCCTCCCTGCCCAGCCCTTGCTCACTGGTGGCTGACGCGAGCATCTGAGCTACTTCTCTGCTGGCAGTTGCAGTTAGGCATGTATTCTGTGGGTTTTTTTTTTTTTTCTTTCTCCTGATTATGTTGCCCTCTGAGATTCCAAAACTCCCCACAGACCCACCTGTGAGAGGGTTTCCTACTGTGTGGGAGCTTCTCCTCCTTCATGACTCCCGCCCCAGGATGGGTCTCTGTCCCTAAATCTTTCGTCTCTTTCTGTCTTTTATATTTTGTCTTATTTCCTTTCGAAGAGAATGGGCTGCCCTGCTGGGTGCCTGGTGTCCTCTGTCAGCGTTCAGAAGTTGTTTTGTAGAAGTTGCTCAACATTCAAATGATCTTTTGATGAATTTGTGGGGGAGAAAGTGGTCTCTTCATCCTATCCCTCCGCCATCTTGGGACCACCTCCCCAGGGCACAGCTCTTATCTCGTCTGTGGAATGCTACCTGTCACTCACCCTAACTAGTGGTTTTCTTGTCTATGTGCCCCTAGAGTCTACACTCCTTGTATGGCACTGCTTCAGTTTTAGGGGCCTCAGTCGATTTTGAGTTCCTCAAGCATGTAAGCATATTTTATTCCTCTTATTGGCTCTACCCAAAGAAGGTTTGGTTCTTAGTAATTATGTGGGTAGGGGCTTCCCTGGTGGTTCAGTGGTAAAGAATCTTCCTGCCAATGCAGGAACTGCAGGTTCAATCCCTGGGTCAGAATGATCCCCTGGAGAAGGAAATGGTACCCCACTCCAGTATTCCTGCCTGGAAAATCCCATAGACAGAGGAGCCTGGTGGGGCTGTAGTCCATGAGGTCACAAAAGAGTGGCAGTGACTTTCAGACTAAACAACATCAACAATCATGTGGGTAAGATGTAATGTATGTAATGTTGCCAAAGACTTGCTGTTTCCTCTTAAAACATAGCTCTCATCAGCTAGGGAGAAGCCACAGAGCATTTTGTTTATAATACTTTGCATGCTATGCTAGAATTTATTTTGATTACAGGTCTTAACAGTAGTTTCCACTGTCTAAGAAGTATGTGTGGTACAAAGGGAGTAATTGCCTATGTTTCTGTTTAATGGCAATAATTTGATTCTGAGTCCATAAGCCCCACTAGTCCTACAAATTTAATAATTGGCCACTATAATATGTGCTGGTTGAGATTTCATGAGTTTGAGTCTTCACCCACCATATGGATTTTGAGCAAAGGAGTTCATAAGTGATTCCTATTTTAGATTGTGTGATAATACCCAGAGAATCGTGTCAGAGCCAGTTTCTATTTCCTAGCTGTGTAAGTTGAGTGTGTGGAACGCCACAATTACAGATTGACAAGTTGGCTTAATATCAGCTCGAGAAAGGGCTGCAGCTACAGAGTTGCTGGATTGATTAAGTAATACAGTATTACAGGCCATAATAGGTTTGACAGGAGGTTTCATGGGGTCTGGGGCTTTAGGATTCAACTTTGGAGCCCATGAGAAGGGCTGATGCTTACACCTGTAACTGTGCTGGGGGGGTGCTCCTTGTGATTACAGCTTCAGACCTTGAATGGGGCTAGAGAGGGAAAATCAGGCTTTAGAGTTAGCAGCAGAAAATGAACATGAAGACAAAAAACCAATAAGTGGTCACAGAGCTGCCAAGAGTGAAGGGAGTAACGAGACAGAATTAGTTCTTACTGACAACTTGAAATTGCCTGGAACATTATAAAAATCAATCAGCCTGTGAAAAGCAGACTCACAGTGACCACTGGATGGTGTGATGTTTGCAATTTGTCTGGACACAAATTTAGAAAAGCCAGTGGAAATTTAGCCTAATACACAGCATTTGGCTGATACAAAGCTCTTGAAGAGAAGGCTCAAAATTAGCTTCATCCATGGTTCTTTTTCTCCAGCAATCTTGAAATCAGTAGAACTGAAATTAGTTGATTACCCATTTCTCCAATTTAATATCAGTTGATGTTTTGCTGTCCTTATAATGAATTATAAGAAGTTGTAGTATCTTTTCCTATTGAATATTCCTTCTTGGATTGTTTTTCTGCTTTTTAAAATCCTCTCTAATGGCATTTAACAGTACTGTTGTGGCCCTCAAGATTTTAAAAGAGTGTAGGAAACTTTTATCCTGCTGAAGTTACTCTTCTAACAGTTGTGGTGGTTGCTGAGCATATAGGCGTGCCTCAAGGAGTTTCAGCCTCTAGGCAGAAGCAGATGAGTCAGCCCTCAATTGCCATAGGTCTTTGTGTTTGTATTTGGTGGCTAAGTCTTTGCAGAGCAGGGATTGTGTATGGTTACTAACCTTATCCTCGGAATGTGGCTTTGAGGGAGCTTTGTTAAATAGTTAAAAAAGGGACTCTCACGGAGGTTGATGTATTGAGAAAAGAAATTTCAGATACAGGAGAAAGCAAGCACGAAGTTGCAAGATTATGAACAAATCTTCAGTTATTACATGATGGCCAGCTGGTGGAAGGCTGCGGGTCAAAGTGCCAGTAGAGGTGGGGCTAAGGCTGTAAAGGGCACCCTCTGAAGGCCATATGGAGCTGTGTAAGTTCATGCACACACAGTGAGTGCTCAGAAATGTTTACTACATGACTGAATGAATGAATGGAAGGACTTCAGAATTTCTCCTGCCACTATGAAAAGTAGTCTGAAAGGGGTGAATGTGGAACAGAATTCTTATGGGGTGGAGGAATATTATTCCCCAGGGGACATTTGGTCATGAATGGAGATGTTTTAGGTTATTATAACTTGGAGGTTGTTACTGGCATCTAGGTACGTATCTAAGAACACAGAGGACAGCTCCTACCTGCACCCTCCAAATTATCCTGCTCCTAATGGAGATAATGCTGAGGTTGAGAAAGCCAGGTCTAGAATGAGAAAGTCCTTAGTGCACAGGTTCCAAATTTACTGAAACTACAACTGAAATATATAGAAAAAATGTTTCTTAAATTTGCTTAAAGCTGGTCTAATATTCCTCAAGAGCCCCACTTACCCAGTTGAAGGAAAAAAAATTGATACCATTAAGTCTTTTGTGGTTTAGAACTGGGTAGGCTCCAATAAGTGTAAAGTCCCTTTAGAGAGTGATTGGTCTTTGGGGGATAATTGCATATCTCTTCTGTTGTAATACCTTCTTCTTCATTCTGTCTGATCTTCTCCAATTTAGTATCAGTTTATGAGACAGGCTCATGAGATCTCACAGAGCCAGGAAAATTCTTTGAAGAGCTCAGGGGCCACTGCTGGGTAGAACTGCCATCCTACAGTTTTCAACCTAGAGTGGCCCAGCAGTATCTTTTTTTTATTTACATATTTGGGTTCCATGTAAGATTTTGAGAAAAGGGCTGTTCTGCTAAAATAAAATTAAAAAACCGCTGATCTTAAACACCTTTGAGGCCATCTGCACTGGAATGTGAATTAAAGGCTCAGATTGCTGTCCTATGACACATCAAGGCATTTTTATGGGTGTCATGACATTTGTTTCTGCCTTTTGTTCCCGAGAATTGGGCTGCCCAAACGTTTCAGTCATGTCCAATTTTGTCATCATTGTGTAGATGTGGATAAAATCTTTCATCATGGTCAATATGTTCTTTACAAATGTAGCAATTTCTCGTTGAAAACTGCCCTCCTAAGGGAACATAATAGATTTCATGGTTCCCCATTGAAGAGAGAGGGTGCTAACTAGCCATGTGGCTCCAAGTACATCATTACAGTAACTACTTCCCTTTGAGCTGGTATTACAGCTTGAAAATTCCATTTTAATACCAATAAAAAAATTTTCACACTTGTTCTGCGAATAAAGTTTCTTCAGTAACTCCTTCTGTGTTGCTGAGTCTCTTCTCCTGTTTCACCCATGAGATTAGGACAGTGAAGTGAGAGAAACCTTTTGAAACAGGGCTGCAGTGGGTTTCTGATGAGGAATTAATAGCAGTTTCAATTACTGCGACTGTAATAGCAGTCAGTATTTATTGAGTGCTTATTGTGATCTAAGCATTGCTCTGAGCACATCTCATTTATTAGCTTACATCCTAACCATAGCCCTACAAACAGGTGCTGAGACAGGGAACTGAGACATGAGGAGGACAAGGTCACACTTGACCAGACTCCAGTTCAAACCCCTCTGGTCTGGTTCCAAGGTTCAAGTGCAGGGTTTCCTGTGTGTACTGATTTTTCTCTCTGCTTTAATGCTCTCTGCATTAGTTTATCCATCTGCCTACACTAGAAAAGCAACATCGTGTCATCAGTGTCCTTAAGCAAAGATTTGGAACACTTAAACCTCCCTGCCATGCTCTTTAATTATCTATTTTGGCATGGAGGGATGACATTCAGTGAAAATTTTTCAACTAGAGATCAAGTTGTAAGCGCCAGAACTCTTTCGATTTTATGATCATCACATTGTCATGGGTCATCCTCCCTGGATTTGTGTGGCTCAGGGATGAGGGTCAAGCAGAGCATTGGTGGTTCATTCATCCATGAATTTAGAAAATATTTTAAGTCCATGTTGGACACTGCACATGCCAGCGTTGTGGGCTATAGAGAGAGATGGCTGCTTCTCCCAGAAGGATTTGTTACATTTGATAAAGAAAGAGAATGCACATTGATTAAACACCAGCTATGTACCAAGTACAGTGCTAGACATTTTACATTTGTTCTTACTGAACTCTTCAAATAACCTTGAGAGGTAGGTACTATTTCCATCTGATGGATGAAAAGCGATCTCAGAGACTGAAGCAACTGTTTAAAGTCACACAGTCAATAAAGGGCAAAGTCAGGGATCAAACCTTGCAGTAGATTAAAGAAGAAAAAGTTTTAATGAGATCTGTTGTGTATAGATCTTTCCACATCTAAAGAAAAGAAAAGCCAGTTAGTTTTGGAGAACAGTGTTTCTTCAAACCACTTTCCATGGGGTTCATTTCAGAAGATCTTCCTCCTAGAGTAGTGGAGGGGAACCAAATTGTTTGGTGGCCCACTATGAGAAGTGGCATGCTGCTTTCTTTTCAGTGGTTCACAGTGCTCATTAGCATGGTGAGACCCTCAGAACTACTGCAGAAGGAAAATTTTTGACTTTGTTTAATCCGTTGATTGTTTCCCAAACTTCCAAGGTGATCAGCAGAAGACCACTTTGGGAAATTGTGGTTTGAGGGAAGGAAGCCTTAAAGGGAGAAGCAAGAATATGGCTAAACTGCCACTGGATAATTAAAGCTTCCTTGGGTCACATGAGATGCTGGGTGAGAGGGGCTCCAAACCTCGGAGCCTAAACTCTTCTCTGCCAGGACTGATTCTGTCTGCACAGTCATATTTACTGCCTGTGTGTACGTGTGTGTGTCTGTGCATGGGTGCACGCATGCATGCGTGCGTGTCTGTTCCCAGGGTGGACGTCAGGGGTTTGGTTCCAGTTCAGGTATGTGACCCTGGCCCGATATGACTTTGTCAGAATGGAGACCTGTCCATTGGCTGGGATTGTGTGGCCAGTGTGCTGACCTTTGTCACCACCTGCAGAGAATCTGCCTGCAAATGGGTGTGACATAAAGGAAAGCAGGGGACTTGTAAAGCTACCTGAAAGAAGTGGCTCATGTGAAGCCCGTGGCTGGTTTTTGACTGGTGATTTTAACCATTAAAATGTTTTAAGATGGGTAGGGTTGACTGCCCTCTAACCTTACTTCCTGATGATAAGGAAAGCAGGTCTCCCAAAAATGTTATCACACAGCTAATAAGTGCATGTAAGTGTGAGCAGGAGCCACATACTTTGATGTATTCAATTAGCTTTACCAATTTAGAAATCTTGATTTCTTTTAGGTCTGCAGTAAAGAGGCTGCTCTCCTTTTTTTTTTTTTAGATGTTTTCTGACAACTTCTTAGCATCCTTCCTTCCTCTTCTGCACATGTGGGTAAGGGTCAGAAAGCCTGGGTGTTCCTTCCTTTGTTGCCGGGGTAGGGTGGGGGGTGGATTCAAACCACTCAAGCCTCTTTCTTTGTGCAAATGCTGTCCCCAGCCCCATCCCCTAAACATAATAAGAAGGCAAGCCAGTCTTCTATTTTTCAGTCTTGACCTCCAAATGCAATTTTGGCTAAGAGTCCATCCTGTGTCTGCAGAGTGACCACATCAAGGTTTTTGCTTGGAAGGTCTGACTGAGGCAGAGATAATGATATCTTAGAGGCAGGATTCTTTTCCATTAAGTGAAAGTGAAAGTCGCTCAATTGTGTCTGATTCTTTGTGACCCCATGGACTATACAGTCCTTGGAATTCTCCAGACCAGAACAGTAGAGTGGGTAGCTGTTCCCTTCTCCAGGGGATCTTCCCAGCCCAGGGATCGAACACAGGTCTTCCAAATTGCAGGCAGATTTTTTACTAGATGAGCCACCAGGGAGCTCCAAAAATGCTGGAGTGGGTAGTCAATCCCTTTTCCAGGGTGATCTTCCTGACCCAGGAATTGAACCAGGTCTCCTGCATTGCAGGCAGATTCTTTACCCGCTGAGCTACCATTAAGATCTGTTTAAATAACCAGAAATCTGCCGGACCTGTAGCTTGACACATGCCTGGTTTGGGATGAAGCACTGGGAGGGGATCACTGTGGGTAAAAACCCTACGTCTCACAGAAATGATACACCAGCATTTTTCTTGCAGGGGGAGGAATGTCTCAAATACTTGCTCGTCTGCATAGTTTTGAATATCTTTAACTCCACCATTAATAACTCATTCTTAACATTCATCATGTTAATTAATTAGCTCCTATCTTCTTAGTCTCACTGTTAATTGGCAAAGCCTTGGTGTTGATAGAAATTTGGATAATTGAAGTGTGTGTCATTGTCTCTTGTAGGTTCCCTTTTTTATATGTTTCTATCAATATTAGGGCTACAGATTGTCCCTAGAATTGAAGCTGAACCAACATAGACATGATTTCACATGTCTTTGCTGAAGGATTTAAAAACAACTGACCTTCTAACATTTGACCTTTGTAGAGACCTTGGGTCCAGTTATGCCTAATGCTATATCTTTTCATGAACTTAACAATAACATGAGCCAATGAATTCCTTCTATATTTCAGCTTAGGCTGATATGAGGTGGGTTCCTGTCAGTTACTCCTAAAATACTTCTGAACAAAATAGAGAGCTAGAAATTCAGAGTAGAGGGTGGAGAGGCTTATACTTGTCCCTCCTACCCTCCTTCTCGATTTTCTCTAGCTGAACAGTTTCTGATAATTGTGTAACTGAATTTTTAAGGAAAATAGTAAAACTTCCAGTGTTCTTATCCAAACCCAGTTCTTAGTGGCAGAAAATGCAAATCTCCCCAGCTTCAGTGTTAAGTATTGTTCTGAATTTCAAAGCTGCCTTAGTGAAGTCATGTTCCAGCTTTATTTACCCCCCACCCCAAGCCAATCTTCATGGATTGGCTCTTTTTAAATAGCTTCCTTAGAAGATTGAAGCATTGGGACGAAAATGGAATGCTTTCCTCAGCCTCAGAGCACATGTTAACAGCACAGGGGGTACAAGGGTCCTCAGAAATAAAGATCATTACAAAAGAGGATGCTTGTTTGCTTTTCATGCAAATCAGCATTTCCAGAGGACTCTAATGCTTAAAAAGCCAACTGAGGTTAAAAAATGACAGAGTGCTCTCCAGATAAATCCTGCCTCTGTTCCAGGGTGAAAATATAGTTTTTCCTATGGCATTTCTGCCTTTTTGGCTTATGGAGTCATTCAGTGTTGATAAGAGGAAGAAGAGCAAGAGTGGTTCAAAAGTCTGCACACAAAAACGCGAGGTGGGCCCAGGGGAATTTGCGGGATACCACTGGGACCCCCAGTGGTTTGGGGGCATTTTTGATGGTTAAATGCAAGGCGTGTTCTGCACTCATGAAGTTATGGAGCGAGAGACAGACATGCTTCCATGGACCTGGCCCTTCAGTGGGAAGATGGGCAATGAGCAGGGGAAGGGATGCGTGGATAGCATGACTTTTACTCACATGATTTTGAGTACTAATGCTTCAAAGAAACAGATTGTGCTGGACCTGTTGGGGGCAACAGGGTTGGGTTGACTGAATTGAGGGAGTGTGGAGGGAGGAGTCAGCTTCCTGTTTAGGTAAGCCGGTGAACCCTCAGGGGACTAGTGATCCATTTGTCTGTGCACCTGAATTGTTTCTAGTAACAAATAGCCCAAGAGAATGGTATCTTGCTATGGGCTTAGTAGACTTATCAGCTCATCATCTAACAACTGGTTGGGAGAGGTAATTATTAAAACCTTGTATTATGTACCGAGCACTGGGAATATGACATAGAGACCGGATTTGAAGGTCATTTAGGGCCTGGCTACTGGACATGTGGTCCACTGACAGGCTGTATTGGCATCTCAGGGAGCCTGTTAGAAGTGTAGACTCTCAGGCCCCACTGTGGGCCTGCTGGATCAGTCTGGTTTTCAAGTAAGATCCTGGTAACTCATGATTTGAGACACCTTAACATTGAAGCACTGGCTTAGGCAACGGTTAACAGTGAGTGGATCTGGAACCTGCCCTCATCCAGATCTTGAGTTTTTTTGATGGAGACAGACGTGCAAATACATGACAACCTAGTGCAAAAGCTACAAACAAGTAATGGTTGGGGGTGGGATGGGTGGGTGGTTGGGATATGAGTGTGGAAAAAGGTGTGAGTTACGCTCATGAGGCATGGGTCGGGGAGGAAGGTCAGGGAAGGCTCTCAGAGTAATGTCACCAAAGCTGTGACTTCTAAATGGGGAAAAGCCACACAGCTTTGTGTTTGAGGCACTAAGGCAGGGGTCTCCAACTTCCGAGATCTAATGCCTGATGATCTGAGGTGGAGCTGATGTAATAAATAGAAATAAAGTGCACAATAAATGGAATGTGCTTGAATCATCACAAAACCATCTCCTGTCTCCCAGGACTGTGGGAAAATTGTTTTCCATGAAACTGGTTGCTGGTGCCAAAACGGTTGGGGACTGCTGCACTAAGGGACTTGTGGGAAGATGGAGTAGGGGAGGGTGAAGCAGAGTTCAGCAGGCCAGTGTTCCAGATGAGGCCAGAAGTACCTGAATCCTTGTGGTTGGGTTTGCCCTGGTTTGCGGGGCCTTGGGAGGAAGACTTGAAGGTTAAGGAGAAGACAGTAAAGAACAGGCAGGCCTGGAAGGCTTGGAAAGAATACGGTGCATTTTCTTGATGCTTGAGCTGACTGAACTCAGTCTTACTCAGAAACCTGGGAGTTTCCCCCTTCGTGATGATTATGGACTCCCCCAAGCTGGCCTGCTCCTTGTCTCTGCATAGATCTGCTCTGTCTGCATGTAGAAGTTAGGGGTGTGCTGACCCGGCTCAGAGCTAAGTGGTGTGATATGGGTGTTAGCATAGCTAGTGGGAGAGGTGGAAGAGGAGGACAGGCTGGCTTCTACAGTTGGCAAATCATCACTCCTCCTTTCTGCTCTGGGTTTCTGGCTCATAAACACATGTAGTCTTCCTCAGAGTGTTGGAGAACTTTCAAGGAAAGGAGGGAAAACAGTACCATTGATTGTTTGCAATTTAGTGATTCTGTATTCAGCAGACAGGAAGAACAGCTCTGAGATCGAATGACTGTTGCCAGGGACCAAGTCTAAATGTCTCCATGACTTTATTTTAGAACAGTGGTTTCCCAAACATTTTTTTTTTTTTTAAACAGGACTTAAAAAATTGTTTCATGTACTCAGCTGTCGTGTCGAGCAGTGCTCCTGCTGCTGTTGGGTGCTGGGGAGGATGGTGATCATCTGTCTCTCCCACAGTGGGCCTCCTACTTACCAAGAAGGATTGTAGAACCACAGGGTTCTTGAGACACCAGTTGGAAATCAGTGTTTTGGTATAAAAAGAAGACAGGTCTACTCAACTCCTGTGTTGAGTTGCATATCTGCATATATATAGATGGTTCCTACAAAGGCATCAGTGTTATCCTTAGAGCTCCAAAATAAAACTAAAAAAACCTCCAAACACTGAACAGACAAAAGACAAGCAACTGGCTGCCATATAAATGCTTAACAACTTGGATTTTGAAGAATACATATGCTGTGACTTGAGTGTTAAATCATGAAGAAGCACAATGAAAGTTCTTGGGAAGACGGTGGGATGTCTCCCAGCCCATTTAATTCACCCCTTACTACAGTGGGGAGACCCTGGCTTAGTCTCTGTCTGCCTTCTTTCCCGTACGATAAGGTATGAGTGGGAGCAAGGCAGGTAAGCTGGTGAGTGTTCCAGCAAACAGTCTTGTGGGGAAAGTCAATCTGGCCTCCCAGACAGCCATCTGGAGGCTGTGATGGGAGGTCTGTTTTCTTCTGCCCAAGCCCCAGCCTCTTCTCCAAGATGGAGAATTTGTTTAAAAAAAAAAAAAATCAGGGAAATTCCCCAAAGAGCCCTACTGGGGAACAACAGAAACATCCATTGTAAACAGCAGGTTTGTCTTCTGACAGGTTTTGTTTGCAAATGATAACAATTACAGGTAATTTTTCATTTCAATTGGAGGAGCAGGTATTGAAAAGAGAGCAAGGGGAGAGGGAGGATGAGAGCCAGCAGCTCTCCCAAGTGTCTTATTCACTCCCAGGTCTACAACCTAACACGAGCATGGAGGGCTAGGTAGTGTCTCCTCATTCCATTAAGTGAGATCTAATTGTGGCTGTTCGGTCTGTTGGCAGATGCAGTTTCCACATGACAACAGCCCAGAGACAGAGCTGCGTGATTAATGCCTCCAGCTGTCATATGCCCCATTATCTGTGCATTTGCATAACTTAATGGTTTAGGACAGGGGAGAGAGGATGCTTAATTTAATGTTTAGCAGGCCCTTGATAGCTGAATAATTTAAGAACTGTCAAGGGGGGTCAGTCCTACAGCGATTCAGCGAGACAGCTATGATTTCTGCATATCGTTAAAATTCTTACTTAGGATAAATTTTTTCTAAGAAAAAAGAAAACAATGCCTGAAAGCAAGCACTGATTTTTTTTCCCCTTCTTTTCCCCTGTTAACCATTTCCTTCCCGCGGCAAATGGAAATGTCTTTGACGGAAGTTAGAGGTCTGAAGACAGCTGGGGAGGCGTGGGTTTACACTCACCCCCCTTCTTCATCTCTTCTCTCCTCCCAAGACTCCCAGGCATCACACCTCTTCTACTCTGATTCTTTCTCTTGTTCTTTGTGTCCCCTCAACCATCTCACCCTGTGTGCAGTGTTTTATGACCCATTTGCACCCCCATAACCCCCAGATTCTAGCTGAAAGGTGGCTGAAGAAGGGTATGGAAAGAGGGTGGAGGGGAGAAGCAGAATTTGCTTAAAATCTACTAGCAGCCCAATCTGCTTTCAATAGGAAACACTGTCAGTTTCATTAGTTGCTAATGAATATTATTAAACTAATCTGTCATTTGTTTTCTAATTATGTGTCACCAGGCATCTCAGTGGCAGCTGAGGTGACTGCTGGTGAACAATTTTCCTCCTTGAATCCCCCCTCCCCTGTGTGTGTGGTTTTTTTTTTTTGGTAAAATAAGAACAGTCAGGAATGATTAGCAATAATTTGAACCTGGTAAGCTTTTTTCCCCCCCTTTCCCCAGTCTTGCGGCAAATTTTCTCCCCACATTCCTAATAACTGCTGGGATCTTATCACCACCTAGCCTTGCAACCCGCTCCCAGGGTGAGACCCCAGCCCATGCCAAACTTGGGGTAGCTCTGCTTCTGAAGTCTTCAGCTACGCTGTGACCACAGCTTCTTATCACTTCCTGTCATAGTTTTGTGGGTCTGGAATTTGGGCAGGACCCAGGGTGTGACATGGACTGGGTCATTCAGTGCTCACCTTGTCTGGAGGGTCCTGGTCAGCTTTGCTCACATGTCTAGCTGCTTGATGGAAGAGGCTGGATGGTTGCGGGGCTCAGCTGGACCCATGCTCTCTGTGTGGTCTCAGTCCCTCCATATGGTCCTTCCAACAGAGGAGTTGAACTGCTTCCACAGTTGCCCTGGGATCCAAGAGAGTATTCCACAGACTAGAAGTAGAAGCTGCCAGTGTCTAAGGGCCTGTCCTAGAAGTTCAAATAGCATCCTTTCTACCATATTCTGTTGGACAGTGCAGTCAGGATCTACCCAAACTCACTCTACTCCTAACTTGATTTAGTGAGTACAGCTTAGAAAACTGCACATCCCTACAAAGTGGCCCCTCTGAGGGAAAGGGTTCAGATCTCTCTCAGGTCATCAAAGTCTTTGACTTCTCCCTTTGCCAAAAGTTAATATTCCTCTAAAGTCTGTCCATGGGTCTTTTCTCATGATGTCTGCTCTCCTTCCATGATGTAACTCGTGGGCGTGTCAATTGCTGTCTAGTCTGAAGATCCCCAAACAGATCTAGCCCAGGTAGCTTTCCTGAGCATGTATAATTACCCACTAGAAATCTTGACCTGGATGTCTCACAGACAGCTAACACTTTACGCACAATCTAAAGACAGACCGTTGAGCTTCCCTGGTGGCTCAGAGGGTAAAGAATCCGCTTGCAGTGCGGGAGACCTGAGTTTGATCCCTGGGTCGGGAATATTCCCTGGAGAAGGAATGGCTACTCACTCCAGTATTCTTGCCTGGAGAATTCCATGGACAGAGGAACCTGGTGGGCTATAGTCCATGAGGTTGTAAAGAGTTGGACATAACTAAGAAGCTAACAATGACTTTTTAAAGACAGACCATTTCTCAGCCTGCTCTATTTTTCTGTTTTGAGCCTTCAACCTGCAATTCTTGAGCTCCTTTTCTTTGCTTTCCATATGTACTTTATCACTAAATTGTCCTGTTTCCCTCTCCTAAGTATCATTCACCTTGACTTCATATTGATCCTTATTATCTGGTCAGGATGATGACAAATAGATAACTGAGTTCCTTTCTTCTCATCTCCTTTCCCCTTATTCTGTTATCCACACAGCCACCAAAAACATGCTTGCAATCATAAATTTGTATAAATCATTGTCCTATCCCAGATCCTTCAATAGCTCCCCATTGTCTAGAGATTAAAGCTCAAATGTATAACCTGGCTTAGTAAACACTTTCTGCCTCCCAGCTGCATCCTTCCATTTCCTTCCTTATACCCTATTTTCCAGCCTCATTGCTGTTCTGTGTTTTCTTACCTTTGCATTTGATTTTTTCCTGCCTGAAATCCCTCCCTTCCTCTCATTAGGCAATATCTACATGTACTCTTCCCTTGTGGCTCAGACGGTAAAGCGTCTGCCTACAATGCAGAAGACCTGGGTTTGATCCCTGGGTCGGGAAGTTCCCCTGGAGAAGGAAATGGCAACCCACTCCAGTATTCTTGCCTGGAAAATCCCATGGACAGAGGAGCCCAGTAGGCTACAGTGCATGGGATCACAAAGAGTTGGATACAACTGAGCCACTTCACTTCACTTCACTTCACATGTACTCTAATTCTTTGTTTAAGGTTCTCTGAGATATTTTAGATCTTGCATGCTGAAAACATTTGGCAATGTCTGGAGAAATTCTTCTCACAAGTTGGACAAACTATCAGTCAGGGCTGCTGCTAAATGTTCTGATACAAATGACAGCTCCCCACAACAAAGAATTACCTGGTCTAAAATGCCAGTAGTGCTGAGGTTGAGAAACTGTTTTAGATCAAATTTCATTGTGTTACTATTCCTTTGTACTTATTTCCTGTGTCGTCCACATTTTATTTGAACCAAGTCTCTATCCTTAGGTTGTGTAAACTGAAGGACAAGATTTTATATTCTGGCATATAGAACATTTTAGGGATTATTTATTTTAAAATGCCTTGATATTTCTAAGTTTTTTTCTGCATACTGTATTGGCTATTGTTGAACTATTATTAGTCCTTTACACTTTAGTGTGAATGAGGCTTGTTTGGTCTATTGAAAAGATTGACAGGTCAGGGAAAGTAACTTAAGGAGGAGATGGGAAGCGCTATAGTTTTCACTTGTCTTGCAAGCTTATCCTCTTCCATTCTGTAAATTTTCAGGTTCTCCCTTTTCTTCTTTATAGTCCCAAACACTTTTCAGAAAATCTCCAAGCAGCCTTTAGTTTACTAGGACTTCTAACAGTGAAGATCAAGCGAAGAGCTACTTACCTGTCTCTTGGCTTCTGGCTCCCTTCCCACTCCTCCATGCTCTCCTTTGTATGTATGCTGAGTGTAGAGGGCTAGAATTCTGCAAACCGCATCACTAAAATTCCCCTGCCAAATGACCTATAGTTACCTTCTACAAATTGGAGGCACTCATGGGAGATTAGGAGGCATGAAGAAAGTAACAATGTTTTATACACTTCTGAAGTGCAGCAAAGGTAATAGCGGTGGTAGACAAGTGTGGTCTCTCTGCATCCTGCCCAAGGTGGCGGGTATTCCAGCCACAAAGCTCCTGCAGACTCTGACTCCAGTAGTAATGACTGCTGTGGACAACTTTAGGCTCCAGATTTTCTTCAAAGAAACCATGGCTGTTCCAATAACACCAGCATTGAATGTTCTGGCGGTGGCCCAGATTATGGACTGTTTTATTTATTTATTTGTTTTTTTTTTAAATTTATTTTTATTTTTGGCTGTGCTGGGTCTTTGTGGGCTTTCTCTAGTTGTGGCGAGTGTGGGCTTTTCTGTCATTGCGGTGGCTTTCTCTTGTGCAGCGCGGGCTCTAGACGTGCAGGCTTCCCTAGTGCAGCATGCAGGCTCAGTAGTTGTAGCACACTGGCTCAATTGCACCGCTGCTTGTGGGATCTTCTCGGACCATGGGTTGAACCTGTGTCCCCTGCGTTGGCAGGAGATTCTTAACGCCTGGACCACTAGGGAAATCCTGAGACCATGGAGTTTGAATAACATTTTCCTTTTGTTCCTCGGGTCCTAGGATGGAAGCAACTCCTTGCAATTACTGACCTCTGGCTAAGTTCACCTCTTATCTTTCCTCTCTGTCACCCCTTCCACATGTTTGTTTCCTACCCTAAATTCCTTCTGTTTGCAGTACCTATGGTGGTTTCTGTTTTCCTAATGAGGCATGGGATGATATAGTATGTACTAGGATGGCACAATCCCATTCCCAGGTCTTTCTGAGTTATGGAGGTTTAGATTAATCATGATAAAATTTTACTTCCTGGAGGTTAGGATATGAATCCTAGTAAATGGGATGCTTGAACTCTAATGCAAAGAGAAAAATGGTCTCTTACAGAAGATTTTATAACTTTTCTGATTGAGAAGGGATTCAAAGCTAGATTCCCCTACCTCCCTTCCTTAAATCTTTCGAGCCTTCTGCCATTGAATGAGTTGATAAGTTGGATCTAATCCTCTTTTCTCTGAAGTTAAAAGCAAGTCCTGATTTTTACTTTTTCTTCTGAGGAAATTCATTCCTTGGATACAACCACTCTGAGTACCAGCCTCATAAGTACCTGCTTTGACAACCGTGCCTGCTGTATTTTCATGAAACAAACAATTACACAGGAGCCAGAACAGCCTCATTTGCTTCATCATATAGTTGTGCACCAAGCAGGCATCTTTTCTGAGAAAATACTGAAAACTTCTGATGCATGACTTCCTATCACAATTAGAATAAAATTCAGACTACCCTCGTTTTCCCTCATCTCTGTCCTTACTTTGGCTCTTTCCCACCCCACATCATACACGCTCACATACTCACCATGCTTTTACCATGCAGGCAGCTTTTCTGTTGTTCAAATACTAAATGCTTGTCTAGGATGTTGGGTCTTTCTTTTTGCTTCCAGAACCCTCTGTCTCTAGATCTTCCTGTGGTTAACACTTTACCATTCAATGCTTAGATTTACCATTTCTGCAAAGATGATTTCATGAAGCTACCTCTACAAAGTTACTCCTCACTCCAACTTATTCTTCATTCCATAATTCTCCTTAACATCTCATAGTTCATGTTCCTGTATCATCATGGAAAATTATGTCATTTGTGTACTTTTTTTTTCAAATTTATTTATTTTAATTGCAGGCTAATTACTTTACAATATTGTAGTGGTTTTGCCACACATTGACATGAATCAGCCATGGGTATACATGCGTTCCCCATCCTGAGCTCCCCTCCCACCTCCCTCCCCATCCCATCCCTCTGCGTCATCCTAGTGCACCAGTTGATTATCTGCCTTTTACCACTGGAATGTAAACTCTGCTAGGGCAGGGAGTTTATCTGTTCTTCTTTACAGCTTTATCTCCAAAGTTTAAGGTATTCTATGGAATGTAGTGCCTAACAGATACTTGTTGAATAACTTATTTGACTGTCTACACCATGCTTTTTACTCTGTCCAGTAGATATTGATGGCATCTGCAGTCTGTATGGTACTGTGGTCAAGGACACCGAGGACACAAAGCCTCTCAGCTAATGTTCGATGTGGTAGGAATGGGTTCTGTCAATTACCACAACCCCCTTTCCAACAAAAACCAGTTGGTACTGAGCACTCACAATGTGCCAAGCACTTTGCTAAGTGTTCACAGACTTTATCTCATTCAGGCCTTTCAGCACTTCATGACATAGGTATGAATAACCCCATTTTACAGAGGAGAGAGCTGAAATCTAGGGGGGTCCTAAATACCCTAAATGATGCAGGTAGTTTGTGACAAAGACCCAAATTGAAGTTGGCTTGAGTCTAAAACTGTACTTGCTACTGCTTTGTAATGCATGTGTTCTCAAATACCTTACTTTGCTGTTTCAGGTTACTGGTTGAATTTGATTGTCAAAGTCACCTTCTTAATTTGAATGAAGTAGATGAGGGAAAGAAAACCTTACTATTGTAAGGCAAGGAGACTTGTTAGCCAAAGGAGGAAGATTCTTCCAGACTCTAGGTTCTTGCCCTTGGCTTTGCTGCTAACTCAATGCACCATCTTTTCCTGATCTATTAGGAAAAAGAAGTGAGTAAGAGAGAGGTGAATGGGGTAAGGAGGTAGATAGCCTGGTAAATTTGAGAGTCAGCCTAAAAGTGTGCCTCTTCACCACAAGGCACAAGATAATTCCTTCCCCTTTTGTCTCATCATCTGCCTTTCTACCAACTAGAAATTCATTCCTGTTTCCAACAGTTCACATGGAGGTAGAGGTGAGATTGGCTGTCAGCCACTTACACCTCAGACTGTATTTTTTTAAGCTTTAGAATCCTTTGGACCTGTCTGGTGTCTGTTGATGAGAGGAAGTGGGAGACCGTATGAAAGAGGATTTGAGGGACCTGCACTGGGAGGGCAGGTAGTGCTTCGGGCTATTGTGGAATTGTCACATGACTTGAGGGTGCCAGCTAGTTCAGGTTCAGAAGTCGGGGTGGTACCGAGTGCAGTAGAAAATTAGACACATGAGGTAAATTGTTCCCTAGCCTCAAAGGACTGGGAGAAGGTGATGGCACCCCATTCCAGTACTCTTGCCTGGAAAATCCCATGGATGGATGGAGCCTGTAGGCTGCAGTCCATGGGGTCGCTGAGGGTCGGACACGACTGAGCAACTTCACTTTCACTTTTCACTTTCATGCATTGGAGAAGGAAATGGCAACCTACTTCAGAATTCTTGCCTGGGGAATCCCAGGGACGGGGGAGCCTGATGTGCTGCCGTCTATGGGGTCGCACAGAGTCGGACATGACTGAAGCGACTTAGCAGCAGCAGCAGCAGCAGCCTCAAAGGACTAGATATGACTGAACCCTGTGGGGCATGTGGTGATAGCCCTTGGCATGTTGTTTGTACATCCCACAAGCAATAATAATTCCTTTTGACCCACTTCGCTGACAAGACTTCTTCAGTGGGGATGAAGGTGGTAGAGCTGGCCTGTTATCTCCAAAATTTCCACCTAGTTATTTGATTGTCTTGGGGTTTCCCTGATCAGCCTTGTGAAGTCATTCACTGCTGGTCAGAGTTACTCCCCAAGGAGAGCAAAGAATTAGGAAAAAAACAGGAGAGGCCACATGTAAGCATTAAGAGTATGGAGTGATGATTCTCTACAATATTCTTTGACTTTGTCATTTGTCCATGATTCTAGGATGAGTTTTGCAGGGGGGTGGGGATGAGAGTCAATCTCCTTTCATTTTAGTAGAGAAGGAAAAGAGGGAACTCCTAGCTGTCACCAACTTTTTGTAGAAAACAGATCTGCCTCACCCTCCTGGAAACTATCAACTTTAAACAAACAAACTCTAGGAGCCTCTCTGTAACGGCAGAATAAATCTGCCCTTACATTTCTCTTGAAATAACAAGGAGACAAAACACCAAGAAAAACCCTTGCGTTCACTAATATAAATCAGCCCCATTGTTGTGCTCAGCACATATGGTGTGATAACGTTGCCCACTGCTCAGAGACCTGCTGATGGAAGGCCAGATGTGCTGTTGCAGGAGCGAAACACGACAGGCCCGCTTTAAGATTCTGTGGCAGCCTTCCTTACATCTGCTGGTTTGTGTCTCAGCTTTAGCACTGTTGTTACCACTGTAGTCTCTCACCTTCCTTAGCTTTTCCTTTCCTATCTTTCAGGAGTTGAGAGGGCTGGGTAACTTAAAACTTGGATCTGGACTTGATAGCGTTCTTTTAGTGGGCAGTGGGCTTGAGAGATAGGTACCAGGAATTGATGGTACCTCTAGGACAGGGCAAGCTACTTGTGGAACATTTGCCTCCTCCCTTTCCCCTAACTTTGGTTGATTAGTCGCTAAGTTGTGTCCGCCTCTTTTGCAACCCCATGAACTGTAGCCCACTAGGCTCCTCTGTCCTTGGGATTTCGCATGCAAGAATGCTGGAGTGGTTTGTCATTTTCCCTAGCTTTATGGAGATAGAAATGGCAAATAAAAATCGTATATATTTAAGGTGTATAACATGTTTTAATTGGGATATAATTGCTTTACAATGTTGTTAGTTTCTGCT
This sequence comes from Ovis canadensis, assembly GCF_042477335.2. NCBI lineage: Eukaryota > Metazoa > Chordata > Mammalia > Artiodactyla > Bovidae > Ovis > Ovis canadensis. Next base: position 59,005,732 of record NC_091246.1, on the reverse strand, counting down.
GTACAACATGAATCAGCTATAAGCATACACTTATCTTCCCCCCTTGAGCCTCCCTCCTAGCTCCCTCAACCCATCCCACCCCTCTATTAACAGGTCATCAGAAAGCACCAAGTGAGCTCCCTGAGCTCTACAGCAGGTTCCCACTTGCTAGCTGTTTTACACACGGCAATGTGTGTAAGTCACTGCTGCCTCTCTCAGTTCGTCCCACCCTCTCCTTCCCCTCCTGTGCCCACAAGTCCTTTCTCTGTGTCTGTGTCCCCGTTTCTGCCCTGCAAATAGGTTCATCTATACCATTTTTCTAGATTCCATATATGCATTAATACATGATATTTGTTTTGAAGGTGTATAACAGAATAATTGGATATATGTATGTATTGTGAAATGATTACCACAATCAAGCTAAAGGTAACATCTGTCACCTCATATAGTTACCCTTTTTGTGAAGAGAACACGTAAAATCTACTCTTTAGCACATTTGAAGTATATAACTCAGTATTAACTATAGGCACCATGCTGTACCTTATTTTCCTGGGGGAAAAAAAAAAACAACTAATTACAAGGAGTTATAGACTTAGATTTGAACTAGGATGAAAAAGGCCTTGTTTGTCCTTGCCCCCACCCCAGCTTCTGTTTAAATGTAGACTTTGAAAAAAGTAAGAGGGCACAGTGTTTACTTTCCTACAGAAATTTAAAGTGCACGCATGCATGAATGAACCAGGCTACATAGCTGCTAGTGTAGGTATGAGCTCAAAGGAACATCAAAGAAGTTATTAATAAGACCAGATATATAGCACATCTTTTTTCTTGAGAGCTCAAAATACCTTGTGAACAAAAATATATTTATCTTTGGAATGACCCTTTGAGAGTGGTATCCAGTTAACACATTTCCCTCTGATTTGTTAGGGCCCACACTTAACTTTTCTTTCTAGTCACAGGAGATCCTAGTTAGGTCTGAACAAGCCCATGATGAGTGCTAGACCTCATGTAGACAAAGACTCTAATGAGAGAGAAGTTAAAAAAAAATGCATACTTGTTATTGAAGTAAAACTTGGTTATTATCTTTTGCATAAAGACCAATACTCTGTCATGTTCAGTTCAGTCACTCAGTCATGTTCAACTCTTTGTGACCCCATGGACTGTAGCACGCCAGGCCTCCCTGTCCATCACCAGCTCCCAGAGCTTGCTCAAACTCATGTCCATTGCACTGGTGATGCCATCCAACTATCTCATCCTGTAGTCCCCTTCTCCTTCCACCTTCAAGCTTTCCCAGCATCAGGGTCTTTTCAAAGGAGTAAGCTCTTTGCATCAGGTGGCCAAAGTATTGGAGTTTCAGCTTCAACATTGGTCCTTCCAATGAATATTCAGTACTGATTTCCTTTAGGATGGACTGGTTAGATCTCCTTGCAGTCCAAAGGACTCTCAAGAGTCTTCTCCAACACCATATTTCAAAAGCATCAATTCTTTGGCACTCAGCTTTCTATATTGTCCAACTCTCATATCCATATATGACTACTGGAAAAACCATAGCCTTGACTAGACAGACCTTTGTTCGCAAAGTAATGTGTCTGCTTTTTAGTATGCTATCTAGGCTGGTCTGAAGAAGGCTGAGCGCCAAAGAATTGATGCTTTTGAACTGTGGTGTTGGAGAAGACTCTTGAGAGCCCCTTGGACTGCAAGGAGATCGGCCCGGGATTTCTTTGGAAGGAATGATGCTAAAGCTGAAACTCCAGTACTTCGGCCACCTCATGCAAAGTGTTGACTCATTGGAAAAGACTCTGATGCTGGGAGGGATTGGGGGCAGGGGGAGAAGGGGATGACAGAGGATGAGATGGCTGGATGGCATCACCGACTCGATGGACGTGAGTCTGAGTGAACTCCGGGAGTTGGTGATGGACAGGGAGGCCTGGTGTGCTGTGATTCATGGGGTCGCAAAGAGTCGGACACAACTGAGTGACTAAACTGAACTGAACTGAAGGCTGGTCGTAGCTTTTCTTCCAAGGAGAAAGCATCTTTTAATTTCATGGCTGCAGTCACCATCTGCAGTGATTTTGTAACCCCCCAAAGTAAAAGTCTCACTGTTTCCACTGTTCCCCCATCTATTTGCCATGAAGTGATGGGACTGGATGCCATAATCTTAGTTTTCTGAATGTTGAGCTTTAAGCCAACTTTTTCACTCTCCTCTTTCACTTTCATCAAGAGGCTCTTTAGTTCTTCTTTGTTTTCTGTCATAAGGGTGGTGTCATCTGCATATCTGAGGTTATTGATATTTCTCCCGGCAATCTTGATTCCAACTTGGGCTTCTTCCAGCCCGGCATTTCTCATGATGTACTCTGCATTTAAGTTAAATAATCAGGGTGACAGTATAGAGCCTTGACTTACTCCTTTTCCTATTTGGAACCAGTCTGTTGTTCCATGTCCAATTCTAACTGTTGCTTCCAGACCTGTATATAGGTTTCTCAAGAGGCAGGTCAGGTGGTCTGGTATTCCCATCTCCTTCAGAATTTTCCACAGTTGATTGTGATCCACACAGTCAAAGGCTTTGGCATAGTCAATAGAGCAGAAACAGATGTTTTTCTGGAACTCTCTTGGTTTTTTGATGATCCAGCGGATGTTGGCAATTTGATCTCTGGTTCCTCTGCCTTTTCTAGAACCAGCTCGAACATATGGAATTTCACGGTTAATGTATTCCTGAAGCCTGGCTTGAAGAATTTTGAGCATTCCTTTACTATCATGTGAGATGAGTGCAATTGTAATGAAGACCTAATTCAATTTTGTGATTTTCAGAATCCTTGCCTGTTGTACCCCTACTAAACCAGAATACCTGCCAGGACTCTTCTGTGCAGACCATGTGCCACCTCATTGTCTAGCAGAGTGACAAAGGTGTTGTTATGAGGTCCTATGTGTTTTCCTTGCTAATTCATCCTATGCCATTTCAGGGTTATGGAATCCTATGGCTTCCAAGTTCGCAGTCACCCTTTAATCCTTAAAACCTTAGAAGTGTCAGCCACCCTGAAAACTGCAGTGTTTATAGGACTTTTCAGAGGTGACTTGGGAAGCTGCCAGTGTCCAGCTCTAAAGAGGTATATGGCTCTTTGCACAGCAGTCTGCTGCGGTGGCTAAATGACAACTGTTTCTAGGTGCATCAGGTGTGGAGGGATGGCCTTGTTCAGGGCGGAAAACATTGTCTCTGCTTCACAGGCTGTGGGACTGAGAAGTTAGCCGAGGCTTCATCAGGGCTGCACAGTATATGGTGCTAACAGAATTTAAACAGGAGTGGGTGACTCACCGTTTGTTTCATGAAAGGCTCTTATATTTTCCTTCTCTGTTCTCACAGAGATGTGGTGGAGTATGATGTAAAGCTCCAAACAAAGGTGAATCTGTGGCAAACCTGGACCTCCAGAGGCAGAGGGGCCAAACTGTGGGTGAGGGCATATGTTCTCACCATCCAACCAGGATGGGATTGGGGTGGAGTGGAGGAGTGGATGGGGTAGCCAGAGACCCAGTGCAGAGTAAGACTTAAAAGACCATGCACTGGCAAGTTAAAGAGTTCCCGTAAAGGGTTCTAGATGGAGAGAGTGTGGAACTTAACATACGGAAGTCTTTCTGTAATCTGGGGAAATTACTCTTTGTCAATCAATGATGGTAAAGCTTACGTCACTTCCTACGCTCAAGGAGATTGTCCCTCGGTCACAAGGGTTCAAGTATTCCTTACTCTTCATTAGAGTGAGCCGTATAGGTTGCTGGTAACAATGAGCATTTTGTTTCTGCCCGGAGAAGGGAAAGTCAGGAACTCCTTTTCTGAGTTTTCAGGCTTGCTGCACTCAGATGGCTCCAGAAGCCGGGATTTAATGTAAGTTGCTAAGGCAGATGGTGTAAGGCCTGATTTAAGGGCATGCCTGTTACTCAGGCCCAGTGATAGTGGCTTTTTGGGAATGTGAACCCAGTGTTACCTGATCTTAGAAATTTTTTTGACAGCAGCCGGAGTTCCAGGCTTTTATGATGACAGACAATTCAGATTATACATAAGGTATGTACACATACATTAAGTTATTTTGAGGGTACATTGCTGGCCCATCCTAGAGTAGCCCCCTTTCCCTGTTAATTACTCGCATTAAAGAATCCCATGAATGTTTTGATGATTAAAAGTAAGCTGAGTTTGTACACTCACAGAGCCTCCCAAAGGTTTGTCTGCTCCCCATATTCACTGTGATAGAATCCAAGTAATAGAAGCTTGCCGTTAAAAAGTAGGGCATGGCATCTGGTCTAGCTAATCACACCAAAAAGTGCCATGTGGGAACATGGGATCTGAGTTAGAGATTCAGCAGGTCTGCTGATTGTATGGCCTTTCCATTAAGTAACACAGTATATGGTGCTTCTTGGAGTTGTGTGGTGGGAAAGCTGTATAGCCATCCACAATGGTTTTGTATCATAGCGTCTCCCTATGGAAGTTCATTCAGCCCGTGTCGGTGTTTTATCATGGACACACTTTCTAATTTCCATACCCCGTGCCTCCATACTTCCCTTTCTCTTGAAGTTCCCGCTTTCCTTCTCTTCCTAAGCTGTGGCTTTCCCCAGATTCCTCCATACTTGGACCTACAAAGTTGAGTGTAAATTACAGTGGTACTCTTCCTCCCACCTATTTTCACATTCGGGGAGGGCTAAAACTTAGAATCCCAAGAATGGTAGAGGAGAGAAAAGAAGTCAAAATGGCTTTTATAAAACTGAGTGTTGGCTTAAAAATTTCCCCCTCCTTTGGTTTCTGTGGAGACTTGAAAAAATTTGAGGTGTTTCTGCTGGAAGATCTGATACTCTGCCACTAAGTCAACATACAAGGCACACACCTCCCACATCTGCATAGTTTGTCTTTATGATTTCAAGTTGTATTACAAAGTCTCTTGGGCACTGTATATCAGTCAGAATCCTGAAGAAATCAAATGTAATACCCTAACTGGGCAGTTTGCAGTGAGTTTGATGAAGTTTTATGTGTGGAACAGAATCACAGGCAGTTGTGCCATATGCTGGGGCTGTAAACAGTGGGTTTTTGGGGGTTCTGTTAGCACTACCCACAGTCGAGGTTTCACCTGCTATAGTCTGGAGATGGGGCAAGCTGTACAGAAGTGGCTAATGACAGGAGATAGCCTATGGTGGCCCTTTAGAGGGAAGTCAGAGGGATAAGTATTCCAACCTCATTCTCTTGTCTGCAGGGCTCTCTCCATTGGTCAAACCCACCTGGAGGCTTGTCAATAAAGATCACAGGGTAGAGAATGGGTCTGGAGAGGCATATGGAAACTATGAAACACAGCACATTTAAAATATCAAGGATTTCCTGATAGAGTAATGAGCTACCAGTTCAATGAGGATTCAAGTGAGTGTAATTCTTTGCTCTGGGGCTTCCCTGATGGATCAGCAGTAAAGAACCCGCCTGCCAATGCAGGAGACATGAGTTCAATACCTGGATTGGGAAGATCCCTTGGAGAAGGGAATGACAATCCACTCCAGTATTCTTACCTGGGAAATCCCATGGACAGAGGAGCCTGGCAGGCTACAGTCCAGGGAGTCGAAAAAAGAGCTGGTCATGACTTAGACACTAAACAACAGTGCTTAGTTCTAGTTTGAACATACTGGTATAAAAATGCTATATCTCAACAGAAGCATTTGCATAAACACTACTAATGGAATGAAATACATAACAGAGGATTAACTCCATGGTTGTTTATAAAATTCAACAAATATTTATTAAATCCTTACCATGTCCCTGGTTTTGTGGTCATCTTATCTATGAGCCATATTGGTATCACTGTAGTAGAGGGCAGGATTAAAAGATATTTATGTGAGGTTCAACTGGCTTTACCTTTCCTTAGTAAACTTGTTTGGGTAAGAGATTGTCCATCTGCCCTTAATGTATTATGTAGAGTGATTCTTCTGTGTCAAACAGCCTCTGTACTGTTACTATTCTATAGGAGAATGGTTTCCAGGAGCACATAAAGTAATCTTTTTAACAGTTCAATTATTAATGTGCAAGTTTTAATTTATGGAACAAACATTAAAATTGCATTTACAGTTACCTCCTTGTAAAATGGGAATTAAATGAGGCAGTGCATATACCTGACCTCTGTAAGCTCATAATGAAGGTGAACGGATTTGAAATAAAAGAGAAGCTGCCAATTTCCTACCCTGAAAATTCAATGTTTTCATGTTTCCGTTTCTCTTTTTTTTAAAGATTTTTTGATATATTTGTGTTGTTTTATGTTTTGGAAACATATGTTTTATGTTTATGTTATGTTTTATGTTTGTGAAGCATGTGGGATCTTAGTTCCGTGACCAGGGATTGCACCTCCTGAGTTGGAAGGCAAAGTCTTAACCACCAGGCCACTGAGGAAATCCCTCCTTATTGTTTCTTAAACCTTATTCTTGTGCCTAAATAATTTGTGCATGTTACGAGACTTTTATTAGCGAATGAAAGAAGCCCAAACTTCAGGTGGGATTAGGAATGACGTCCTCAGGACGTTGTTTCCATTTCTTTGTCTAGAGGTCTGCTCTTCTTCAAAAGGCTCCATCCTCAGGCTGGCTTTCTTCAGGGGCTATAAAAAGCCCCTCCCACTTCAGGATCCACACCTACATACTGGATGTCTTGGTCAGCTTGAGATGCCAGAACCAAATACCACAACCACAGGAAACTATTTCTCACCATCCTAGAGACTGCAAGTCCAAGATCAAGGTGCCAGCAGGGCCAGTATCTGGTGAAGTCTCTCTCCTTGGGTACAGATTCCTGCCTTCTCTCTGTCCTCACATGGTCTTTTCATACTGCCTGTGGGTAGAGAGAGAGAGGAAGCAAGCTCTTTGGTGTCTGTTCTTATAAGAACACTAATCCCATCACGAGCATTCCACCCTCATGACCTCATACTCCTAAAGGTCATATCGTCAAATACAATCAAAAGGTGGGGGTCAGGACTTCAGTATATGAATTTGGGGGTGGTGGATGTAACTCAGTCCACAGCACTGAATTTTCCAGACAGATCTCCCCAGACTGTTGAATGAAAGCTGTATCTTCCCTTTTTTGGACTGGAAGAAACGAGTTGCTGCAGCTGGTGTGTGTGTGTTAGTCACTCAGTTGTGTCTGACTCTTTGCGACCTCATGGACTGTAGCCTGCCAGGCTCCTCTGTCCATGGAGTTCTGCAGGCAAGAATACTGGAGCGGGTAGTTGGTCCCTTCTCCAGGGGATCTTCCCGACTCAGGGATTGAACCTTGGTCTCCCATGTTGCAGGCAAATTCCTTACCATCTGAGCCACCAGGGAAGAAACCAGTCATTGTAGCCAGGGAATGCCACAAACTGATGAGCTGGTTTTTTGCCCACAACTGATAGAATCACTGTAGCTTAGGGTGGGGAGGATGAGATGATTTGGACCTGCTTATGTTGGACATGGGGAGGTTCTGCCCAAGCAGCATGGCTGCCACACAAGGCAGGAAGGGAGATGTCAGCAGTGTACACTAGTTTTAACTCATCTGTTCCTCTGTTGTTGGAGAGTCAGCTTGTTTTCAGTGATTCCTGTTCTATAACATAACTAAATTGAATTTCAAAATTTCGCATGAAAGCACATTAATGTTAGGTTCTCAGAATTTTTGTCTGACATGCTCAGCAGTGGTTGCTGCTTAATGGACAAAAGCTAGTACTAGTGAAACCAAGTTTTCCAGAAAATCAATATGACTACAGCAGTGGAGCTCTGGCCTTCCATCTAGTCTTGCCATAATGAAATTCATTCTTGGCATGATTTTTGAGCTGCCTTTTGCAGGTCACATTGTTCTACAGAATATGTTAGAGGGTTATTGCCAAAGCTCAAGGCTGTAACCTTTTGTTCCCTCCCAGAAGCTAAGGATATTTAAAAATGAATTATTTATGTGTTCTTAAATGATGAATTAGGTTGTTGGGGTTGGGTTTGCCACAATTAAGACTGATGTTTGCTTATATTGAGGGAACTGGATTGTAATCCTTAAGTTTGACTTTTTGTCATCCCATTTTCAATATTTCATTATTATACACAGTTATCTAAACAACACAGTGAAACTAAGCCTCTGCTATGTGATCAGTATCATGCTAGATACTTTGGGGAATAAAAATGATGTGTGAAGGCTACTGTCTGAGTGGGGGACAGGACTAATCACGTGGAAATGTTGGCAAAAAACAACCCCATCCTGAGTGTATGGTAAAAGAAGTTTGGAACAATGGAAATTTAGAAAAGATCCCATTGAGTTGAACTTGTAGGGGAGCTTCATGGTGAAGGTGACACTTGAATTGGGCTTTGAAGAATAGATAAGGATCTGGTAGGAAAAAGAATTGGGAAAGGGCATTTACCAAAGGGTGAGAAGAAGTGCTGGCATGCTGTGTGTTGGGATCCCCGAGCAATGAAACTGGAGTGGCAGTTGGGTGTAGGGGAGGGTTGGGACAATGGCACCAAGGGTAGTGTTCTTTCCTGTATGTGTTAATACTGGATTTCCTCTTACTCTGAAACATCTTTTTTTTTGTTGTGGTGGGAGCGGGTTTCAGTTGCTAATAAAGGCAACAATATGTGAAACATGAAGTTTGGAATCATTTTAGGGCCCTTGTGCTCAGTGGACATGGCCTTATGAGTAGGTTTCATGGGTGACAACCTACTTTCAGTTTTTGTTTATTCCTTGGATATTTTTAAAAAGAGTTTTTAGGCACATCTCAATGAAGAACATAAATACAGTGGGAGGTGGGGGGATCTCTGTCCTTCACTGATTTTTAACCCAGAGTCTAACTGAAAAAAAACATGAAGACTACAGGGCAGAAAAAGATGGAAATTGAAACCAGAAACTAAATGTAGGAGGGGAAGGCAGGTGAAATTTGACAAGTTGAGAAATTTAAACAGTTCCGCAGATTCTAAAGCAAACCTATAGTTATGGGTTGAGTTAAAATTAGCATCTTCATTGTCAGTATTTAGGTGGAGCTAAACTTTGGGAATATTAAGACATGGTGCATATATGTTGATTCTTCCAATTGGCTTTCCTTAAAGTGTAACAAAATCTTATACGCACAAATGTGCATATAAATAAGTAGATGTTTTCCAACATTGTTAAAAATGAATTCTAATTTACTGAAGAATCATCTTTCAGGTTTATTGCTTGAAGTTTTTAATTTAGTTTTTTTTTTTTTTACTAACTTCTGGAGATGTCTATTTATAATCACATCTTGAAGTATCTAAGGCCTACCACATATATCTGGTTCAGTGATACTGCTTTGGGTTCTTTGATTTACTGTCCAGTGGAATGCCAAGTCTGATTATATTCTAAACAAATGAATGGTTAATAGAATTTATTTTCCTAAATTTTTTCTTGGGTTTATATGAAGACTGGCATCTGAGTAGTCATTGGAAGTAAAGTGTTTTTTGAGGAAACATGGCTCAGTGTTCCACCTGATAGGAAAACAGGCCATTGTTCTCAGCATTTAAAATAGGTGAAACTTCTCTACACTCATCTTGTGATATGCTCTATTTATACACATGTAATTCAGTTAACTTTATATTTGTGATTTTTGCACGCATGCTAAGTCGCCTCAGTCGTGTCCTACTCTTTCTAATGCTATGGACTGCCAAGCCCCTCTGTCCATGGAATTCTCCAAGCAAGGATACTGGAACAGGTTGCCATTTCCTTCTCCAGGGGATTTTCCCCACCAAGGGATCAAACCTGGGTCTCTTACGTCTCCTGCATCGGCAGGCAGGTTCTTTACCACTAGCACCACCTGGGGCTGTTAACCCATGACAACTCTGATGTACTTACACTGCCAAATGTTATTTTGGAGTTGATGCCTTAGGTCTTTTTCCAAGGTAGCGTCTTTTCTTTCAATCCTCAAATTCCATTCTCAATTCTAGCCGTTAAGGCTCTCTTGTTGCCTTCTCTCCTTTTGACTCAGCTCACTCTTATGAGCTCACCTTTGACTTCTTTAGCAATGTGGTGGTTATGAGCCCGTTTTGGAGTCTAATCCAGTTTTCTCACTTAGTTGCTGTGTAATCTTCAGTCAGTTACTTAAGTTTTCTGTTTCTCCATCAGGGAAGTGGAATCATAATAGAATCCATCTTAGCAGTTTGCTTTGAAGAGCGAGATAATGCATGTGACATGCCCAGCCCTGTGTCTGACCCAACAGTGGGCTATGTATCAGCCAAGTGCTAGTTGTGTTATTGTAACAATAAACATAGGATTTAAGTATCTTTAAAATATACTTTTATTTTTCATTCACCTAACATTGGCTCTGGGAGACTCTTCCAAGGGTTGGCTCAGTGGTAAAGGCTGCTTCGATCTCGTGGCCCCTCCGTGTCAACACACACTTCCATGGTTGATGACGTAGGTCGAGGCTCTCACTGTCTGTCAAGTGCTTCGGCCCCTTAATGACACATATCACTGTCCTTTGAACCAGTTGGCCAGAACTAGTCACAGGACCCAAAGGTAAAAGAAACAGAGGTGTAGTCTTCCCACATACTCAGAAGAGGGTGAACCCCCTCAGGATATAGCCGTAGATAAAGAAAATATCACAGTATACAGTGAAGCTATATACCCGGGAAATGTCCTCTGGGAAGTCAGCTGATGTTGAAGCCACGGAGTTTGAAGTTTTACATTAGGCTTTAAAAAGATCTTATGTTTTTCATTAGTCCTCAGAATTTAGGATTCTGAATGGCCTGGCTAGTCTAAAAAGATGGTCCAAATTCAGAATTAAGCTGATGTTTCATAGATAATACATGAAGGATAAAACAGGATGATTTGTAGTGGTTTTCAGAGTTTTGGTGCTGGTAATGAGGGTGCGTGTGTGACAGTGATTTTTCTAAATCCCACATGATGTGGTTCACTAAGAACATGAGCCTGCTAGTATGATCTTTCTTTTAGTATTATTTTCCCAGAGCAGGGTTCAGCACCACTATTGATAGAGAGGTTGGAAAGACACTCCGTCCATCTTTGGGCCTGTGAGCTGAGAGAAGTTCCTGCTCTCCAACAGTTGGATCATCCTCCATCACATTGGCACTGCCAGTTAAAAAAGAAAGTATGAAATAGCCCACAGAAGTGGGGGTCAGGCTTACTGTCCGACAGGATCAGCCCCGCAGCTCGCTATGCACGACTGACTAATGGACACTTCTAGGAGAACCTCGTTCACTGTGTTACTAATAATCCTGTTCATCAGGGATGGATCCACTAGACTTCTTTTGGGAGGAAAAGAAAGGGACTGGCATTTCTTTGGAATGTTGAGCTCCAAGTGGAGAAGTCCCTTTGTTGGTGCCGATTTTCTTTGGAGCAAGGGTGTCAATAGTCTGAATATTCCTCCTTATCAGCTTGAAGAAATGCGTCATTGAATATGGAGAATTGAGACAGAATTGTTATAGAAACCAAGATCCCTTAATTTTAATATCAACTCCTGTAATACCTTAACTGTTAGAACTTGGGCACGTCCTTTAATTTTGCCGCACCTATTTCTTTCATTAAAAAAAAAAGAGGATCAATGCTAAACTATCTATTAGGAAGGTTAATGGGAAAAGCAAATGAGATGAGAAACATACCTTCCTTTAAAAAGCATGAAGGGGATAGGATGGATATTTTTCTCTTCACAAAGTAAAACATTTTATTATAAAACTTTTGGAAAGTATGAATAGAAGATAAATAAAAATTTAACACGAAAATCTAAAAAAAAAAAAAAAAACAAGCAAAATGCTGCCACACAGAGATAATGGCTGTTAATGAATGAATGTATATCTTTCCCAGAGTTTTATAACCTACTCTTTCTATATAAAGCACATTTTAAACTTCTTTTTGTTTTGTTACATGTTTTAAATGGATGGGTGGTTTTCCACTGAAATGAAGATAAATTGTAAAACCAATGCCCAATTTATAGATATTTAGGTTATCTTCAGTTTGCCCTGGTGGCTCAGACGATAAATAATCTGCCTGCGATGTGAAAGAGCCGGGTTTGATCCCTGGGTGAGGAAGATCCCCTAGAGAAGGGAATGGCTACCCACTCCAATATTTTTGCCTGGAGAATTTCACGGACAGAGGAGCCTAGCAGGCTATAGTCCATGGGGTCGCAGAGCTGGGCACAGCTGAGTAACTAACACCTTAACACTTTCGGTTTGCCTGGCTTTAATGGCTGTTTAGAACTTCCATCATGTCCATTGTCTATCAAGTATAAAGTCACGGTAGGATTTCCCTTCTCCCTCTGTGCCCTAATCAGCCCTGCTTGATCTAAACTAACCCAAAGTGGCTCCGTGACCATTGCCATCGTGATTGGTTCAGGAGCATGCAAGGAACCTAAGTTAATTTCATTGGAATGAAGCTTCGTACTATGTTCTATGTGTTCATGCCTGGAAAAGAGGAGAAAAAAACCCTCTCTCTCCCATAACAGCTGCGTGTGTGCTCAGCTGATCAGCTGTGTTCCACTCTTTGCAACCCCATAAACTGTAGCCCACCAGGCTCCTCTGTCCATGAAATTTTCCAGGCAAGAATACTGGAGTAGATCGCCATTTCCTCCTCCAGGGGATCTTCCCAACCCAGGATAGAACTTGAGTCTCTTGCATTTCCTGCATTGGCAGGATTATTCTTTGCCACTGTGCCACCTGAGAAACGCCCCCATCCCCAACTTTTTTTTTAAAGGCCTATGTAAGGCAAGTTAAGTCTGTGCTTAGAGGAAGGCAGAGTTGGGAGAACTGGCAGAAAATGAAGCAGAGACTACATAGAATCATGGTACAAACTTAGGCTACTTCCGAACCTTCCAGTAGGTGAACCTGCAGACTCCCTGTGTTACGGAGCCTAGTTTGAGTTGAGGTTCCTGTTACTTGAGACCAAAACCATCCTTGATGACACACCCATTTTAAGTAGCATGGTGACAGACATACTTGGTTAAATCTTTGTGCACATCCATGACTCTTCCTTCTCCCATATTTTAGTAGAATTGTGAAATTAGGGTGTGTGTGCTTGGTCGGATCCCCTTGAATTCTTTTTTACAGTTGTTACGTTCCCACTGGCTTTGATGTGCTTTCATTGCCACTGTAGTTACCTGGGACTCTTTTTAGGAAAATGGCACTTGGGCTACTGTAATTTGTCCAAACACTCAGAGAGACTGAAGCGCTTGGAGACTGCCTGCAGTGCCTGGAAATCACTCTGGTGCAGCCCTTAGCCGATGATGGGGGAGTAGGAGAGCCCAGGCCCTTGGCCTCACCTCTGAGGTATGACTTGCACCTCAAAGTGCTTAGAGTGGCCCAGGGGACCCAGGCAACCTGCCCTCTGTAGGACCTGCTGTACATGCATCTTTGTGTGGCTTCCTCCCATCTCCACCCTGCTCCCCTGCTCTCCTTACCAGTCTCTGTGGGAGCATGTATATAATGAACTGTGTATGCACAAATCCTCATCTTCGAGTCTGCTTCTGGGGAATGTAATCTAAGCCAGTTTGTGAACAATGCTCAGATTTTTGACTGAACAGCTTTTAATGAAAATGATTAAGAGCTTGCACAACTGCTGATCAGATGGGATGTGGTGATGGTCTGGCCAGTGACACTGGACTGAGGCACCTTGGGAGTTAGGTGAAGAAAAAGGAAAAGGTTTCTTGTCTTCTGAGAGTGGTTTGCCAAACTCACATAAGTGTGATTTGGAAACTGGCTTGGGGCCGCTGAATGAATGTGTCAGCTCTTACTTCCTTTGGGAAGCTGAATATTATCCTGTCTCAGAGAGCTCAATATTATGGTCTTTTTTTGCTGAAGTCTACATCCCCTTCATTTACTATCATCCTATTTTCCTTAGTTATAGTCTGTTGCACCACCCTAAAAACTCTTTATACTTGAACCTAACAATTCTCATTTGATAAAGACAGGGTGCTTTTGCATTGGAAAGTGCACGAGTCACCCTGCAGGGGAGAGTGATGGAGAGGACAATGGCATATAAACCCCACAAGGGGACTCTGTGCTGGGAGGCATCTCCACCTGCCATGTTGGGTTGTCTTTGTGGCCCTTTTTACACTTCACAAATATCTTCTATTTGTCCCTCCAATATCTCTTTTTTCCTATTGAATTTACATTGTGACTATTTTGGTCCAAGTTCATACCATTTACTGTGAACTGAATTGTTTGAAATTAATGGTATCATCTTGGAGCCTCCCTCTGTCCCCCCTATTCATATGTTAAAGCCCTCACTTCCAAAGTGTTTATATTAGGAAACAGATCTTTAAGGAGGTAATTAAGGTTAAATAAAGTCGTAATGGTGAGGCCTTAAGCAGATAGGACTGGTGTCCTTTTAAGAAGGTGAGGAAACATCAGTAGCCTCTCTGTGTCCATGCACACACCGAGGAAAACCATGTAAAGATACAGTGAGAAGGCAGCTGTCTGCAAGCCAGGAAGAGAGGCCTCAGGAGAAACCAACTCTACTGGCACCTTGAGTTTAGACTGCAGAATTCCAGAATTGCTGTAAAGTAAATTTCTATTGTTTAAGCATCCAGCCTGTCATATTCTATTATGGCAGCCCAAGCAGACTAATGTGCCATTTTCTGTTGTGGTTTTTCCCCCAGGAGGATAGTGTCTGTAAGAGTAGACAAGAATCTTGGTCCCCAAGTCATTCTGTTCAGTTGAACTCTTAAAGCAGCACTTACATCATTCCTCACAGTGAAATCTTTTTGCTTTGGAAAATGGTTTGGAGTGAGTGCCACAGGGTGGAGCTTACACGCTTTAGCTAGCCATCGAGATTTCTCTTACCCACCCCTCAAACCTGCCCTCTAGCATGCTCTTTCTCTATTTCCCAGTCCAAACCGTATGTTCCAGGTCTGTCCACCATGTATAGTGCCCACTCCTTCCTTGCCCAGTTGTAATTTTCTCCAGCTTCCCTGCTAACTGTCCAAATCCCATCTGTTCTTTAGGGTCATCTTCAGCCTTACATCTTTGAGACCTGTTCTCAACTTTCCAGCCAGTCTCTACATTGCTCTGGTAGTTCTTTCCTTTGTAGAAATAGAACAGGAAAAGGAGGTTGCCTGGGATGTCAGATGGATGAGAATCTCGCAGGCCAAGTGTTGAGTTGTAAGCAATACCTTCAGGGCCTAAACTGAGAGTAGAGGGGCAGAAAGTGACTTGACTTTTGTGTATGTGTGTGTTTAGGGCCATAAATGTAAGTCTGTGTTCTTGGCGTAAAGGCCCATTCATTTAGAGAAAAAAGAGCCTGCTCCAGATTCCCCATCTGGAACTAGAAAGTTTGCCCATAGTGAGGCACATATATAATACACATTATATAATAAGACTGACATGCAGAGAGCATGCTGGCCTTGGTATAAGCATGTGATATGTCAAAGACAGCTGGAAGTGGAAGAAACCAAGAAATCATGTGTAGGATTTTTCAAACTGCAGTCAGTCACTTAACACATTAATAATGTATGTTTTTTAACCTATTCACATTTCATCAAAAATGATGCTTTGATGTACTGCTAAGGTCTTTTTAGCAAAGCTCATGGGAATTTGGTATATGAGGATCCACACTAGGTATCCATTGCATTGGTGTCAATAATTCTAGACAGTTCGGGTGGAAGGGATGATTCCTGAAGGTGTGATACTTTGACTTCATGTACTAGCATTGGGTCTTGCTTGTATGTGTGTGACCTACTTTAGCCTTCATGTAGCAATGATAGCTAAGATAATGTAGAGTTGCGAGGCTATTTAAGTATTACCATGCTTGGTAGATATGTACATAATACGAAAGCACTTAACTTTGTTCTACCTTTTGCTTAATTTCCACAGTGGTGTAAACACCATACTTCAGGAAACAGCGATTGATGTAATCCGACATGTCTTCTCATTTGAAGGTGAGAACTGAGAGGTCTGGAGACCTTTCATTTTCAGGTCATTTGAGCATTTAAGGGCATGATGCTGGGCTTCCTGACTTCTAGGGAACCTAACTTTTCTTTTAAATTATACTGCCACTCAGTATCTTAGTAGTACATAAAGCAAGTATCAGTGACTTTCACCTATACCCTTCTAGGAGATCCAACCAGTCCATCCTAAAGGAGATCAGTCCTGGGTGTTCATTGGATGGACTGATGCTGAAACTGAAACTCCAGTACTTTGGCCACCTCATGCGAAGAGTTGACTCATTGCAAAAGACTGATGCTGGGAAGGATTGGGGGCAGGAGGAGAAGGGGACGACAGAGGATGAGATGGCTGGATGGCATCACTGACTTGATGGGCATGAGTTTTAGTGAACTCTGGGAGTTGGTGATGGACAGGGAGGCATGGCGTGCTGCGATTCATGGGGTCAAAAAGTGTTGGACACGATTGAGTGACTGAACTGAACTGAACTGAAGGTGAAATGGAGATGTGTGACAGGCTCAACTCTCAAAAACTCTTGAAGCAATGAGAGTCTAGGAAAAAAGTCACGTGAAGTCTGACTGGACCAGAAGGGAGCATCTAGCTCAATGCTAGGCTCCCCTGGATGGCCCAAGATGGGCCTTGGAGACCTCTTTGCAGCTCAAGAAGTCAAAGTATAGGAAGGAATCAGGCAGGTTTGGGGGGTCCCTCATTTCGAACAAAACTGTATTCCTTCTATGTCTTCATGTTATTTCATGTAAGAAAGCACTGAAAATTTTAACACTAAAGCTAGAAATGTGCTGTGCTTGTCCAGTTTCATCTTGTAAATAACGACCTGATGGCTTAAAGAGTTTTTTCTTTTTTAGTTAATAACAGAAAGCTTTCCTCATTCAGTAATCCTGAATCTTAAAAAAAAAGTAATAGAGGCAAGTGGGTCCATGAACATGGGTTTTGTGGAATTGAATAACATGGTAGTCCCTATAGATAAGGAGAGAAAGAACATTCTGGGCAGAGTGAATAGTAAGTGTGGAAGGCTGTGGGGAGGGAGCTGCTAGGAACAGCCAGGGACAGCTGGGAGAAGTATGTCTGGGAGGACATGAGGGAAGGAGAGGAACTGGGTGTGTATGTAAAACAGAGAAGGAGAGATGAGGAAGGAGAGGGAGAATATTTTTCTTTTATTTGGATCCAGATGGAAGCTTCTGAAGGATTTTGAGCTTAGGAGTGACACACGATCTGACTTGGGACTTACCAGGATCACCATTGTCTGCTGTATGGAGAGTGGATTGAATGAGAAGGGGCAAAGCAGAAAAGCCAGTTTGGAGAAGGTGCAGAGAAGCAGGGAGAGCAGAGCTGGTGGGACCTGAGGGAAGAGGTTTTCTGTCTCCTGCAGGGGAAGGGATAGGGTTTAGTTTGAATGTGGCCCCCTCACCTGCCTTCTGCAGCACTCTGCCTTCCTTATCTCCTGTAAGAGGAGGTTGTGCTGGCTCAGTTGTGTCTGACTCATTGAGACCCTGTGGACTATAGCCTGCCAGGCTCTCTGTCTATGTGATTTTCCAGGCAAGAATACTGGAGTGGGTTGCCATTTCTTACTCCAGGGGATCTTCTGACCCAGGGATTGAACCTGTGTCTCTTGCATCGCCTTCATTGGCAAGCAGTTTCTTTACCACTGTGCCAGGGCATCCTTGAGTCTCTCCCAGAGTGTTGAGGTCCTCAGAACAGTCCTGATTCACAGCCTCTTAGCTTGAACCAGCTCCGTGGACACTCCTGTCCTGAGCGTGAACCTCCCTCAGGGTGAGTCATCATTCACCAGGGAGAAATGGATATTTTATAGCTTTGGACTCTTAACTCCTTTTAAGCTGCAGGACAAATGACTTCACTGTACATGTTTCATGCAGGGAGGAATGGGTAATCTCAGAAAAGGGAAGAAAAGTCCTTAAAACTCCAAACCAGAGGATTGCGGAGAAGTTTGCTTTCTTCTCTCTTGGATGTGTGTGGAGGTGTGTGTGTGTGTGTGTGTGTGTGTGTGTGTGAATCCTGGAAGGAGAAGGCAGGCATAGACTTGGGTCCTGGTTGGCTCCAAGGACCATTCTTCCAGGGCAAGTTTTTCTTGGCATCACTTGATTTCCTGAATTGGGAGAATGAATGCCCAGTGTAGAAAAGAAGGAGGAAAAGTGTGTTAGTTAGCATTAAATATGGTCATCTGATTACTTGTCAATTAGGTATTTGAGAAAGCAGAGATTCTGAAGACATTCATCTTCTCAAAGAGAGGAAATTGTCTCCGTCTAGGCCAGGACCTCTTACCTTGCCACTGGTGACATTTTGCATCTTTGTTGTGGGGTTGTCCTTGGCATTGGGAGATATTCCTACAGTATCTCTGGGCTCTATCCAGTAGATACTAGTAGTGCTTCCCAAGTTGTGATAAGCAGAAATGTCTCCTGAAATTGTCTGTTGTCCCTCAGGAGTGGGGGTGGATGGCTGAAGTTTCCCCAGTTGAGAGCCCCTGACCCAGGCTTAGCTGGTGCATCAATGAAGTCAGGATTGTGTATTTCGTGTCCTCTCTGGCCAATAATATCGATGGAGTTGAAACTAATAGTGGCTTCTACTTGGTTGCCGGGATAGCAAAGCATGTACTGTTCTGCCCTGAGAGAACAATTTTCCTGTGTTTTAACTAATAAGGCCCTTGTGATGGCTGGATTCTCGGCACCCCAACTAATAAGCATGCCTATAAGGCAAAGAAACCAAAAACAATGTCCTGATTGCCAGGGAGGGGGCATGTTGTCCTCCCCCTCTCTTTCCTGGATCCATGCAATAATTAGCCAAAGTAAAATGAATATTAGCTCATGCTTAATTGCCTTTACAGTGTACTTGCCAGCACTGACCCAGTAGTGCTAAACCAATTATTTTTTGAACTTTATGGCTTTAAATAATCCTTTGCTCTAAAATTCCCTGTACCCCTCAGCTACTTAACCACAGGCCCCTCTGCCCTAAATCCTTTTCTTATACTTTGTAGCTTTTTAAGCAGGGCCCCTCTTTAAGAAGACATAATCCCTTCTCTGTAGAAAACATGAAAGACCTTGAACAAATCAAGATTTCTCCATGGAGAATTCAGCTAATCCTGTGCTTAGCTCCTAACAAGGAAATCCATCTCTCCACCAAGCACGCCATTACCCGGACTAATGCCTGACTTGAATAACAAGTAAATTATTGTGCTTTTAATTGTACCCTGCTCGGTCACAAAGCACATCTGAGAGAGGAATGTGCCCGGCTTCTCCAGGAGAAACAGGTCATGCCTCTAATCCTCCTTTTCTGTCGCCTTCCCTCCCCCTTCCCTATCCTTTCTCTTCCCAGCAGAGCGGGGAGTGGGGGGTGGGGGGTGTGCGGGGTAGCGGGGGAAGAGACAGCTAAATTATGTTTAAAATGGAAGGGTCTAAAAGAAGAAAAACGATGGTAAATACTGACTTGGGAGAGGATGAATTATCCACAGCCTCTGCAGTGTAGCTCGCTGGAGGACAATCGGTGTTAACTCGGTTGCTGGAGGGCAGTCTTTATGAGCCTGAACCAGGCTTTCTCAGCCTCAGCACTACTGCTGTTTGGGGTTGGATAATTCTTTGTTATGGTGGGGCTGTCCTGTGCATGGAAGAATTTTTAGCAGCCCCTAAATTGTGACAATCCCAACTGTCCCAAGGCACTTTCAAATGTCTCCTGGGTGCAAAATTGCCCCAGGTTGCCAACCACGGCCCCAAACCCTTCCATATTGGGATTTATTTTCTCTTATCCCCATTCTCCGCTCACCCTGTACACAAAATCCAAGAAAATCGTGGCTCCTGTGTTAAAATAGGGGAGATCAATATGCTCTTCATATAGGCAGACTTAGTGGAAAAGGAAAGGACGCTGACTTGTGTGTTGTCAGAGGAGAGAGTGGGACCTGTTCCTCAACACCAAGACTGGAAAGAGTCTCAGGATTTGGATATGTTTCTGGCTCCCACTGGGAAGTGGCAATGTCCTTGGGTAAACAAGCAAGCTTTCAAATACCTCTGCCCCATGCACTTTGGAATTGGACTTGCTGTGGGTGAGATGGATTGATAGCAAGGCTGCAGAGTAGAAGCCTGTTGCCTGCAGGTGCCCATGCTCTCCTCCCACACTGCTTAGGACAAGGGCGAGATCCCCAGCTTCAGAGCTACCCAATGCTCAGACAATGACAAAGCTGTCTTGGACCTGAACATGGAGATGAAAGAGAGCTACTCACAACAGAGATGTTGTGCAAGCATGGGGTTGCACTTTCATTAAGTCATTGAGGCAAATATTTCACTCCTGGTGATATAAAGAGACCTCCTTTTTTTGTTCAGTCGCTCAGCTGCTTCAGTCAGAAGCAACTGTGATCCCATGGACTTCAGCATGCCAGGCTTTCCTATCCTTCACCATCTCCTGGAGCCTGCTCAAACTCATGTCCATTGAGTCAGTGATGCCATCCAACCATCTCATCCTCTGTTATCCCCTTGTCCTCCTGCCTTCAATCTTCCCCAGCATCAGGGTCTTTTTAAATGTGTTGGCTCTTCACATCAGGTGGCCAAAGTATTGGAGCTTCAGCATCAGTCCTTCCAATGAACATTCAGGATTGATTTACTTTAAGATTGACTGGTTTGATCTCCTTGCAGTCCAAGGGACGCTCAAGCATCCTCTGCAACATCACAGTTCAGAAGCGTCACTCCTTTTTCAGTTCAGTTTAGTTGCTCAGTTGTGTCCTACTCTTTCTGACCCCATGGACTGCAGCACGCCAGGCCTCCCTGTCCATCACCAACTCCTGGAGTTTACTCAAACTCATGTCCATCCAGTCCATGATGCCATCCAATCATCTCATCCTCTGTCATCCCTTTCTCCTGCCTTCAATCTTTTCCAGCATGAGGGTCTTTTCCAATGAGTCAGTTCTTTGCATCAGGTGGCCAAAGTACTGGAGCTTCAGCTTCAGCATCAGTCCTTCCAATGAATATTCAGGATTTATTTCCTTTAGGATTGACTGGTTGGATTTCCTTGCAGTCCAAAGGATACTCAAGAGTCTTCCCCAACACCACAGTTTCAGGAACCTACAAAAAACATTGCTGGTCCTTACTGGACAGAAGGAAAAGCCAGCAATGAGTGCATTGCAGTGAGCCCCATCTCCACTAGATGGCGGTGTACATCTTCCTCAGAAGCAAGGCTGGCTTAGCTCATGGCAACTCCTTGGCCTAAAAAGACAAGTGCCACTCCTCTTTCAGGAGACAGCCGGCTCTTCTCATTGTTGGCACAAACAACCCCAAACAATTGCACTGACCACACAACTCTAAGCCACATTCCAGGGCGCTGCCGTCTGTTCAGGAGTGAATGCTGGGAAAATGAACCAAGCTGCTAATTTGCTTGATTGGGGGGAAAAATAAGATCTAAAGTGACAATGGATGTAATTTATTTTTCCAACAAGAGTAGGGGCAAAACCATTTCATTCCCCTCCCCACCTTCACCCCGACTGCCACCATAAATGAAAGCAATCACCTAATTAGTCCTGAATTACTAACTGGCAGGGTAAAGGATCTGCTGGAAATCAAGCTGAAGTAGACTGTTTTGGAGAAAGAGACGTGATTTCTGCGGGAGGAGGGGAGGGGGAGAATGGGGTTGGGCGGGGCTGGGAGGGGAGGTGAAGGCTTGAAGCCCATTGTGGGGCCCTGGGCCCCTGCGGTCTGGGGAGGCTCTGCCGGCCCTGACCCTGGGAGAAAAAGAGGCTCACTGATGTCTTCAGGCCATTCATTTTGTGCAGGCGAATGACTTTCTAAATGAAAGTAAAAAGAATGTGTTGGAGAAGACCTATCCATGAGATTTTTAAAAAAATGTTACAGATGTAGATGAATTGGCTTGAGAAAGAGAGCAGAGCCCTGTGGGGCCTGGCCACCCGGCAGATGGGGCTGAACAGGCGGACTGCACAGGAAGCTCTTGCATGCCCTCTCTCCTGCCACACAAGAGGGATGACAGGCAGATCTGCAACCAAGTTGGGCTCTAAGTCATTAAGAAATCCGCCCCCAAGGAACGAAATACATGCCTAGTTTCAGATTTTGTTTTTTGCATGGGTCCTGAGTCAGTGTCTTCCCCAGCTGAAAGAATGCACTGTCCCCATGCCCCCACAAAAGGCACTCCTGCAAGGAAAGCAGATCAACAGCTGGTGGGTAAGTGCCGAAACCTGCCACTTGAAGGCTCCACACACTGAAGGAGGAATTTATTTGTTCAGAGATGACTTCTTGTTTTTTAGTTAGATATGACTTATTTGAAATACTTTACTAATGCGATTTATCACAACTGTAAACTGTCACTTTCCACAGCTGTTGCTTCTTTAGAGCAATCTGGCAAATATGTGTGGGTAAAAACACAGGCTTGGAAGGGTGAGGAGGAGTTGGTGCAGGCTTCTTCTTTCTCCCACTCAGTGGGCCCGCAGGCCCCTCGCCCCCACTGAAAGCATATGTTCCTCTTCCTTAGAGGCAGTCTCTTTGGTTCTCGTGCTCATCTGTTGTTTCTGGCTGTTAAGCAGCCTTTTCCTCTCTCCTGGGAGGGGCACCTGGTTTTCTTTTGGGAAACCACCCTTCTCCCCATCTCTGTTCCTGTAGTTTAGACGAGGTTGACCGCTGTCTCCTTATGTGCTGTGAGGTGGACATGCAACTCAGCTCTGGCCACAGCCTTCATCGTTCCACCCTGCTTGGCCATGATGACTGGTTCTTAGGGTTGCCAGAATTAACAAAGCTGCGACAAACGAAAAGAAAATAGGGTGCCCAAGGAAAGTTGAACTTCAGATTAAAACGTTATTTTTTTTAAATACAAGTATGTCTTGAATATTGCCATGCTAAAAAATGACTTACCTGAAGTTGAACTTTAGAGAGTCAGAAATCCTGTGTTTTGTCTGGCAACCTTATTGGTTGTAAAGAGAATGTTTGTCGAAAGCAGATAAATTGAAATCAGCCTAGGACTTTAAAGTGGAGATTGAGGAAAAAAATAAAGTATCTGTTGGGATTGCTAGGCTGGCAGGATACATGCTTGCAGCTGCTGGGGGCCAGCCTTGCTCCCATGTGGGGACAGCTGTGTGCCTTAGAAGCCAACGCCGTGCAGAGCAGACATGTCTCATTTGAACAGGTGGACTCAGCTGTTCTTGAAGCTGGCCCTGTGGGTGGTGGAGGTCAGGGTGCTGATGGCCAGGTGGGATCTTCATTTTCTACCCCTCAAATCTGGGAAGTGAGAACAGCAGGGCTGAATATGCCCACTGGGCATGGCTTCTGTTCAACTGGAAGGGTGGTAAATGGATACTAGATGACAAAAACAATCAGTCTGCTGTACTCTGACCTTGTTTTCTAATTGTTTTGCCACATGTAAACTGTCCTGCTGCATTTGCTTTCCTTCATGACATCATGGCTGGAGACAGGGTCTGATAGACTTATATTTGGAGTTGGAGGCTTAAACTTCAAGTCTGCCTCTGCCTGGTTGAGCGGCTGTAGAGTCCTTGTAACCTCTACAGAGTTGAGTTTCTAGGTCTGAAATCTAAGGACAGAGGTTATATTAATCCCTTTGGGCTGCTATAACAAAATACTAGAGCCTGAGCGATAATTTGTGAACAACAGAAATTTATGTCTCACGTTTATGAAGGCTGGAAGTCTGAGATCAGGGTGCCAGCAGATTCAGTGCCTGGTGGGAACCCTATTCCTGGGTCACAGTTGGTATCTTTTCTCTGTAAACTCCCATGATAGAAAAATCAAGGGAGCTCTGTGAGATCTCTTCTATGAGGGCACTGATCCCGTCATGATGACCCCACCCTCATGACCTTATCACCTCCCAAAGCTGCCCCACCTCTTGATACTGTCACCTTGGGGGTTAGGCTTTCAACCTATGAGTTTGGGGAGACACAAACGTTTAACCTGTAGCAGAGACACTTCCCCCATAGGGCAGGGGTGAGGATTCCATGAGGCAAAGTATGTAAGCACCTGTCATAGGGCCTGGTGTGGAGTAGGTGCCTGAGAGAGGTCTTCCCTTTTTCTCCTTCCGACAGAGAATATTTGAGTTAACACCTCTCCTGCATAACTTAAGGAAAATGGTAGTCACAGCCTGAGGACAAGTATCACCAGCACTTCAGCTGTTCCCATGATCACCATGCATTAGGTGATCATCTGTATATTCTTGGTGGTTTTTAAGCATTTTCACAAACATCTTCTCACTCTCTGTTTGGCACAAAATCCCCCTTCTGTTGGTTTTCCGCTTATGGAAGTCTCAGGACAAGAGCTATATACTGTTATATATAGTGAGGCATTTGCTTGCTATCTTTTCCTATCTCAGTGGCATTGATTCAGTTCCAATTATTTTGGCATTTGAGATTAACTGACAGACTGTTTCTCTCCTCAGTTAAGGTTGGTCATTTTTATTCTGTCAGATTTGGTCCAATTAACTGACATGGAAGACGTGAGGTCGTTGATAGTAACAGTGCTGGATTCCACTTGGGAATTTTCTAGGACTTAAAGAGGTATGTTTGGGACAACTAATCAAGGAAGGGATTCGATGTGGAACTTGCTCTTTAGAGTTGAAGGAGCCATTGGATCATCTGCTCTTCTCCTTACAGGGCATCTGAGCACAGTGGGTAGGGGACTTCTCAAGCTTGGGGGTGGGATTCTTGCCCCAGTGAGCCTGTGACTGTTAGGACCAGAATCCAGACCTCCTGGCTCACAGGCTCCAACTGCTGGAGATTCGGCCGAGCCTGACAGCACACACATCCCTGGGGACATTTCACAAAGGTTCCAGTTCGTTGAGTTGCTTTATTTTGAAACTTGGGGATGTTGGTTAAATCCAGATGAGGAGTGTGCCTCCAGAGGGTAGGAAGGTCAGAAGGGGCAGAAGTTTCTCTGAGGGTCTCTGGGAGTGTGCAGCCAGCAGCTGGAGAGTCTGCCCCTGAGTGGGGGCAGAGATGGACTTGAGGCAGATGTTCAGAAGGGATAGTCTTGTCCTCTCCTTGCTGTGAAATAACACAGCTAGAGATCCGTCTGGAATCAAGAGATGAGACAGCCTCCTTTCCGGGGGCTCAAGATGGCACTGCTGCCCCACAGTCTGTTTTGCGGTGCCCTCCTCCCCCTCCTTCACATCCCCTCCTCCTCACTATTTTATTTTGGTAGAAGAATTCATCAGTCAACAAGGTCCCTTCTCTTCCACCCACACCAGTTGTCTTGCTCTGTTTGGCTCAAGGAGGAAAGGGGTGGAAAGCAACACTTCACAGGCATTTCAGAATGGCTTTGAAATCTCCCTTCTATTGGCTTTGCACATGTTTCTTATCCCAAGCCTCACTTTCCTGATTTGTAAGGTGGGCACAAATGTGTCTAGGCTCTTATGGACCTCGCATGAAATAAAATTCATAAATATGTGAGGTTAGATATACAGTTTATTGGTATATAGTGGTTGCTCAAGGAAGAGTAATCCCATCATCTTCCTTGTGTCAGGAAGGCGTGAGAATTGCAAATGTGGCAGACTGTTTAGAGGCAAATGATAGTGATGGTTAATGCTATAGTGGTCAGTAGGTGTTCGGCAACCCCCTCCCCTCCACTGAATGGCATGTGAAGAGGTTATTAGTCCTTCTTACAGATGTGAATACTGAGGCACAGAAAGGTGAAGTGATTTTCTGAAAGCCACACAGCTTGTAGCACAGAAGTTGAATTCAGATCTTAGAAACTCTAAAGCGTAAGCTTTGCTGCTCTGGGGGACGCATGCCCTGTGGCTGGCGGTGATGATGCTCTCTGGGAAGGCAGGTGAGGTGTCAGAATGAGCAGAGTAACATTGCTGGGAAGAAAGATGTGTTCCCAGTCTCTGCTCTGAGTCTGTGTGTCAGCCTGATTTGAATCCGTTATGTGAGCTGGGCTCAGCTGCTAGTGGCTGCCAGGTGAAATACGAGGGCATATGTGTGACTTTCAGGGACGGGGAAGGACCAGCCTCAGCAGTACCTGGAGTCAGAGCCTCTTACCCTTGTTGGGAAGCTTTTGAGGTCTCTTTCTCCTTTTTGTTTCCCAAGGCCTTTGTTCTGTACATTTAGTGCTTAAGTGGCAAAACTCATCTCTGCTCCCAGTCAGCTGCCTAACAGTTCATTAAATTCTCACTCGGGGGTGGGTGAAAGCCTGATAGCACAGATTCGATGGAAGGGAGGAACTTCCTCAGGCCGGCTCACGCCGTGATGCTGATGAACAAACAAAAGAGAAAGTGAGAGTAGAGAGAATAAACTCTCCTACTCACGTAACTGTGAGACTCCTTCCCCAGCCTCACATGTAGAGGAGTCATGCTCTCTGGGCCAATCGCACTTTTGACTTCTATTTACCTCATCAGACCCCAGGTTCTAGGGGCTGACTCAGGCCAGTTGAGTGGGTTGTGCTTCCACATTCTGGACAGAAAGACACTGGGGCTGAGCATCTGAAGGGGGCCACCAGTGGATCCAGGGTCTTATCTCTGATGTTCTGTCCCTTCTGTGGAATTTTACTCTCGAATCAGGCCCATCGGACGGCTCTGTTTGCTCATGAAGGTGGCACGGTGCAGATTCCTGTTGAGACATCAGGGGTATCAGGCTGCAGTCTTCTTGAGCTGCTGAGTACATGTGCGTCAGAGCCAACGCTCTCCCGTGAGCCTCTCGGCCCTGGAATGGAGCCCTCAGCCCATTTGCCTTTCTTGTCTTCTTGGTGAGCCTTGACACTTTCTGTGCCCTTCTAGGATCCATGTCTTCCCGGTTTAGAGAGTTTCCAATGAAGTTACATGTCAGAGGCAGACAAGTCAGAGCTTCACAAAGAAAACAACATGGTCTCTACAGTGGACACTGCTGTTGTGTACAAGGGAAGAGTTTCACTTCCTTACTATATCGAGGTCAGACTTGGCCTTGTGACTTGCTTTGGCCAAGAAAAAGTGAGTGGTAGTTCAGTGTGTACCACTTGCAAGAGCTCAGGTGAAGCTCTGCACACTTACATTTCTTTGCCTTCTTGATCATAGAAGCCTGGATCAGATTGTCTGTCAGGCTCGACCCCTGAATACCTACAAGAAAAAAAGCCATCTAGCCAAGCCATGGTAGAAGTTCAGCACAGAATGAAAATCACCTTTGTTGCCTTTTTAAACCTTGGAGAGATTCTGGTTGCTTGTTGTTGCAGCATAGCCTTACTGGTCTTGATGGATTTGGTTCTTCTGTGATTGTATGGGAGGCACCCCTTTTCGGGTCTTGTTGCACCCTAATAAGCCATGTATACTTATTCATCTTTCATTTGTGCTATTAGGAGAGGCTACTTAAGCATTCAGAGAAGGCCTGCCTGAGGGCAAGTTTCTGTGTCTACCCGGAAGCTTCTCTTCTTAAATAGTTTTGATACACTTCACCAGCCTTCTATTCCTGTGACCATCAGAGAAACTATATAATGTGTTTTGTGAGTTTGTAAAGAACTTCAAGAGAACATAGCTGTGCTAAATCCATTTTTTTCTTAAGATTTTTAGATGTGGACCATTTTTAAAGTCTTTATTGAATTTGTTACAATATTGCTTCTGTTTTATGTGTGGGTTTTTTGGCCTTGAGGCATGTGGGATCTTTGCTTCTTGACCAGGGATTGAACTCATGTCCCCTGCATTGGCAAGTGAAGACTTAACCACTGGATCACCAGAAAAGTCCCTATATGCTAGCTTAAAATATACAGTCATGAAAAATTGACCAAATGGGTTAATAAGCAATGATATAGCCTTAATATATTTATTATTAATATATTATTGCATATTATTATTAATATATTTATTAAGATAAATATATTCATCCAGTGACTCTTGGAAGATATTTGCTGTGTTGTGCATTTTTTCCTGTCGCTTTTTCTTATCAAAGGGAGAAACACTTGCATTTGTGAACTAGTTTAATCTGTTCAGCAGTAAAGTGTGTTAGACCTCAGTCTGTTAGGATCCATTTTACAGAAAGGGTATTCTAAGCAGGGACTGGCCAGATATGGTCTGCAGGCCAAATCTGGCTCATTAGCTTGCTTTTTAATTTAAAGTTTTATTTGGACACAGCCATGCCATTCATTTATGTATGAGCAGTGGCTGCTTTTGTGCTGTAAGAGTGAAATTGACTATATGTGACACAGTACGGCCCACAAAGCATCAACTATTTACTATCTGATTCTTAAAAAAAAGCTTGCTGACCCCTGATGGAGAGCAAAGAAGGGTAAATGACTTGCCCAAGGTCACAAAAATTCCTGAGTGGCAATGCTTTATCTTATAATTCTCCACTTTTGGGGAGTGGTTTGTTCATTTTTTTTTCCCCACCATGACCTGCCTTATTTCAGATATTGTCAAGGAAACTGAGCCTCCTGCACTGCTTTCCACTCCCACCCCCAATCCCAGTGGACAAGGAGAGTTTGAGAAAAACTTCTGTACCATAAAAATGCAGGTGAGCTCCAATATTGTTAAGGTGTGTGAAAGCTGGAAACTCCAGGGAAGGTGAGTAAATAATAATAATAATGATATAAGTGAAGAATATATATTACATCCCTAGGAATCTTAGCCACAAATGATAACTTTTGAGAGTTTACAACATAGGTTACTGTGGTTTTGTGATTTTGGATTGTGGGGATTTAGTGTTATATCTTTTGCTCAGGGGCACAATTAACCCTATTTCGTGAAAAAAAAAAAAAATCCTAGCTCTTTTGTAGAACTTCTCTTGTCCATTTCTCAAGAAGCTCAAGGTCATCAGAAAATTAGAGATTTTAGGTTTTACAAATAACTACAATGAAATCACATGTATTTACAATTGAAGGTTAAGACATGAACCCTCAGGAGGTAGCATGGATTTTGAAAGAGACATGTATGCCTCCCAGATGTGCTTGGATTTCTTTCCAGAAGCATATTGAGGGACTTAATTCCAGTATATTTATAGGTTCTTGCACAGGCAGAGATT
Source organism: Ovis canadensis (assembly GCF_042477335.2). NCBI lineage: Eukaryota > Metazoa > Chordata > Mammalia > Artiodactyla > Bovidae > Ovis > Ovis canadensis. The sequence continues at coordinate 58,976,964 of NC_091246.1, read as the reverse complement.
GCTTTATTTCATTGCATGAGTAACAGAGATCTTTTGTACATTACTTTATGCTTTGAACAACAAGAATTGCAGCAGATCTGAGATTTGTGGGCGTCTACTCGATATAAACATGTACTGAAGATGGGGAAAAATAAGGACTAACTTTTATAGACCTCTCTCATTAAAACTCACCTTCAAAAAACACTCCTGCTCCTTCCTTGTAATCAAATGACACCTCATAACCACCTAACCATTTTTAATATTCCCCAGACTCCACTGAACTATACTGGAGCTCAGACACTGTCTAGCTAGTCAGGAGAAAGAGCCTACTGTCGTATTTAAAAGTGGTTATTGGGACAGGTTTTACAGGCAGTGGGCTAGGACAATTCAGAAACAATTGCTTATGTGATAGTTGGAGGATTTGTCCCTGTCAAACAGTTAATATTGCTTTAATACATGAAGTAGGCTGTATAAGACGGCAATAATGAAAAATGTCAGGGAAGACAATATCAATTGTTATTCAACATCCACATCAAAGATTACTTTTTTGTCAGTAGCTTTCAGAAAATGTATTTTCCATCAGATCTGATTGCGTTCGTCTTTGAAGTGCTCCATTCTCCCGGTAGATTTAATGTGACATCTAGGCACTTTTGAGTCCCTGGGCCTCTGAGGCGATTCAGAGAGGCACAACAAGCCATCACAGGTTTATCCTCAAAGGCCGACACTGTCTGTCTGATTTATTGTAACTTTAAGAATCATCTCCAGCAAAGGATGAGCCTTGCTACCCATCCACGGTGTCAGACTTTTATCAATTCATTTGTATGCAGTCGGTACCTCTTGGAACCGAGAGCCCTATAGCCACTCATGGAAAATGCATTACCTGCGACTAATCCTTTTTATCTTTAAAGTCTGTATTTTTTATGTATAAGTCATTTTGGGTTATCATAAAATATACATAATTCCCCCCCCCCTCCAAAAAAGAGACAAAATGGAAAGGGAATATATAATAAGTTATGAGCGTGTGGTGTTCTTATCAGCAAGGATTCTAAATAAACAGCTCTCTTTATGTAAACACCCAGGGATATAAAGCTGTGATTACTTTCAACGGGAAATAGGAATGCTTCCATTTTTTTCCCTTTTAGATTTCAAAGTGAAACAGTGAGATTAATCATTGAAAATACGCTTGTGCGTGCTTTTATTTTCCAGTGTGTATGTTCGCCTGCGGGGTGGTGGTGTGGGTGGGGCAAGTGGGGAGGAGCAGATGCTAATAGCCAATGTTCCATTTCATAGGTTTTCCCAACTGCTTCATTTCCCAGACATTTTCCAAGCCATTTGTGAATGGCCTTAATTAAGAGGACTGGAAACATGTCCCTCGGGAGAATTTAGGTTAGTCTCCTTTACCAGCCCCAAATGAGTGAGGTTCCAGTATCTGAACTTCTGTGTGTATTGAAATCCTTGTCCTCAGTGTCATACCTGTGACTTCTTGTGTTCTGTGATTATTTCAGGCAGTTAAATTCTGCTCATATCTGAATCTTTACAAGTATGAGAACCTCTCTGCTACTTTAAATAAAACATAAGTGCCCACAGGGTTCATGGTCTGGGTCAGAGGTCAGCATCCCAAGGGCCAGATCTTGCTGTGGGTTGTTTTTGTAAATAAAGTTTTATTGGAACTACAGCTGTGTTCCCTTGTTTATGAATCATCTAAAGCTACTTTCATGCTGCAGAAGCAGAGCTGATGGTTCTGAAAGACTGTCTGGCCCATAAAGCCAAAAACATTTACTATCAGACTCTTTTAGAAAAATGCGTTGACTCCTGCCTGGAACCAGACCTGCGGTTTTAAGTGAATGAAGCCAGTCTGAGACCTGCTTGGCCCAGGAGAGGAGAGTCTTTGTAGAGACAGAGAAAATAGTCTTGAAGAGAAGCTGCCCCTGTAGATCAACTGCTGCGGGGGCGGGTTGGGACCAATGTTGACGGTTGAAGGGGCATTGTTACAACTTAGGTTTCTAAGAGACAATGGGATAAACATTTTCAGAATCTGCCTGGTCTGGAGGTATGCTCTCTCTGTCTGGGCTACTTCCTGTTTAAATCTTCTTTCTGTGATGAGACAATAATTTGCGAAACATCAGAAGGTCGTGTCCAATCCCAGAGAATTAGTTGTCCTTTTATTTTTTTTACAAACTGTGTCTAGCCGCGTTGCTTTAAGTCCTTGGCCTAAGGTGGGGTTTCTTTATTTGGTCAAGCAGTTGTGTACCCCTGAGCTGGCATGATTAAAAAATCAGAGAGGCAGACTAGGGAGAGAGTGCCCTCAACTCTATGAGGTTTTCAGGAAGAGTGTTAAAAAGAGGCAGGTGGTCAGGGAGTTCCCTGGAGGTCCAGCAGTTAGGACTGGGCACTATCATTGCTGAGGGCAAGGTGTTAGTCCTTGGTTTCAGTCCTCACAAGCTGCTTAGTGCAACTACTCCCCACCTCGCAAATGGGGCAGGTGATACCTGGGACAGGAATCCTGAGGAATCTTACTACCAAGCTGAGGACTCTAGGGGACTTAGTTTTTCTTCTCTGATAGAAACAGAAAGGAAAGAAATGTGGTCTTTAGATGAGGAATTTTACCCAAAAGTTTGTGGTCATTACTTGTTCCCCTTCATTATTTCCACAGGCAGCTTATCTTTTGGGAAAGACTCTTGGGGATCTTGTTGGAACTTGCTTAAAAACCAGAGCTGCTGCTGCTAAGTCACTTCAGTCGTGTCCGACTCCGTGCGACCCTGTAGACGGCAGCCCACCAGGCTCCCCCATCCCTGGGATTCTCCAGGCAAGAACACTCGAGTGGGTTGCCATTTCCTTCTCCAAGGCATGAAAGTGAAAAGTGAAAGTGAAGTCGCTCAGTCGTGTCCGACTCTGTGCGACCCCACGGACCGCAGCCCACCAGGCTCCTCCATCCATGGGATTTTCCAGGCAAGAGTACTGGAGTTGGAGTGCCATTGCCTTCTCTGTAAAAACCAGAGACTAAGTCTATTAGCTTCATTTCCCAGAAGAAAGAAAAAATATCATTTTGGAGTAAGGTCAGATATTAGGATTTTATGAGGACCTCACATAACACTCCCAGGCAGTGCTTTGGTGATGAAGAAAAATCAGATTTAGTCTCATAGATGTGGCTAACACATTAGCAATTGTGTAAAGTCACGTCACATACAAAGTCTAAACTCTCCAGTATGATGTAACCCTGATGTATTCCATTCTCCTCTCCCTAGCTGCACCATGCTAACTGACATTCTCAGACCTTGGCTTTTGTGTATGTAGTTTCTGTCACCTGTAATGTCCTGCATCCTCCGCCTCTCTCAGGCCTCGTTCACCTGGAAACTCCAACTCCTCTTTCATGATCACACATGTCGTCTCCTCTTCCATGAAGGCTTCCAGGGTCATCCCCGCTTATTCCCACAATCTCACCGCCATTGCCCAGAGCACTTGGATATGACTCTATTATCCTGTTTTTCGAATCTTGTGGTAGCTGTATATGACACCCTTGAGGGTGGAGACTGAGGCTTAATTGGCCCCTGTATGTCGGGCACTTTGGACAGTGATTTTTATAAGTACGTGCTCAATAAATACTTGCTGAAAAAAAAGTGGAACTGAAATATTAGAGCAGCAAGAAACCATTGAGAACATCTTCTCTAGGACTCTGAGGCATCTGAGGCATAAATAATTTTGGAGACTGAGGCATTAATAATTAGGAGTTTATTTAAATTGTGTACTTATTTGGACCCCTCCAGCCAGGGCTTCAGCCAATGCATCCCATTGTCTCCAGGGCTGGGCCTGGCTTCTACAGATCTGGCTGCAAGAAATGAGAACAGGAGGGGAAGGTTCTGAAAGGGCTTATTTATCTGCCTTCACACCTTCTACTTACAGAAAGGAAAAGCTAAAGCAAAACCCCCCAAACACAAAGGACAACAAGGTACTGGTGGTAAGGCTTTGTGCCTGACTCCGGCCCAACAGGAACTGAACTTCCCTACTTGATGGACAATTAACACAGCACCTCTCAGAGGTGAGGCTGTGAGGGGTCCAAATGTTGGCTACTCCCTTTCCTCCTTCTCAAATGATGGATAGGGCAAGGCTTTCCATGGGAAGAAGACACCAGGGTCTCCAGGCACTTGGTTCTACCTTTCAAGAGAGTGCCTGCCTTTAGTTTATCATTTGATCAGATAAGAGGATGGTAGAGACTCAGATCTGGGGCCAGGGGAAGGGAAAAGAATGTAGAGGCCTGGAAAAGGAGCAAAGGAGGAGGAGTGGCAGGCATAAATGGGGAAGATATGCTGTGGGTGCCATCATTTGCCCTGAGGTTGGTAAAAGACTGGGCGACTTCACTCTTTGTAATAAAAGAGAGAGACTTGTCTCTATCTAGAATGGTTGTATGGATATTCAAAGGAAGTGCTCAATCGCTCCTTTTCCCCACCTCTCTTCTTCTCTCTTTCCACGTGCGCATGTTTGTGTAACATAGCTTTGTCCCTTTGGCAGGAAAAAGCCTCTGGACACAGGGTTCTATAGTAGAACACATGTATCCCTGAGCTGGGTGTGCCTTCACTGTGGGGATCACATAATCCTTCAGTCTGAGAGTTGGGTGCTACTGGACTGAGACACAGGGAAAGAGCTGATGCTGAGGGTGGAAGCGCAGGAAGGCAAAGAATGATCGTTCATGCTGAGGGAGATGGAGGAAGGCACTGCAGAGACACTGCGTCCTGGCCTCAGGGCATCTGGCCTCCCACGGACCTGCTGCTGGTGCTCCTTTTCATAGGCTGTTCTTAAGGTTGCCCAATATTAGGTAGGGTTCAGCCCTGTTCATGTGAGAGAAAGGGGGACATGGTGAGACAACGCTCAGTGACTCACTTTCTTGTCCCAGCTCTGTCCCAACTAGCTGCAGGGACCTAGGCAGATGTCTTCACCTATCTGGGCCTCAATTTCCTTATCTGCAGGAAGGTAAAGTTGGGCTAGATGATTTCTGAAGTTTTTTCCAGTTCTAATAAGGTTAAGACTCTATGACTTTGCAGAGGTTTTGTAGGAATTAGACCTAGTTATATTGATTATTTGGGGAAACTTTTGAGCAATACTTAGCATGGGCCTGTGAAGTATATTCCATACCCCAGTTTTTGTGTCTGAATGGATGGGTGCCATTATTTATCTGAAAAAAGGCAATCAAACTCTTGAGCAAATTTCTGAAGAGCAGATTTTATTTTCCTCATTACGGCCCTTAAACGCTACACTTCTTACATCTGAGTGCTTATTACTAGAGATTAATTAGTCAGCATGAAGGTACTTCGGCAGCAGCCCCCTCAATTACTGAACTGTACTAGATAAGGTGCTTCGTGCAGCCTCTCTGCAGTGATCCTGGGAGGCAACCCTCTGCAGAGGCTACAGGCAAGCCTGTTGACAGTTCTCTAGTCACCTTCTCCGAGGAGCAGCTGTTGAAGGTGGATGTCCTGAAGATAATTAAATGAAAAGCACAACTAACTCTAAAAATGGGGGTTGGCTGGTCAACAGTTTCAAGAAGCCAGACTGTTTCCCAGTGATTATGGGTGATGGTGGGGGAGGTGATTCACTTGGTCTTTCTCTAGCTCTGTTAGAGCCCTGTGGCTTAAACTTGGGTAATCTGATGCACTCCATTTCTCTCTGCTTCTATCCAGGCCCATCCGAAGATACTTTCAGTAGGGATCTTGTGAGATTTAATCAATTATTGTTAAAGGGCAGAAAGATCCTTGGATGAAAGGCATGAAGATGAAAGCAAAGTCTGGCCCTATTATTATCACTTTCCTCTGCTCTTTATTCATCTGTTAGTGACATGGGAATACGCTCAAGTGTGCTTTGGTGCATTTTGTAAAATAGAGAAAACATAAGTAGGTAAATTATATTTTCTGAACAAAGTGCCCATTCTTGTTTGTAACTCATATGCAGTAGATTGGCCGACATTCCTATCTCATTTATCTCTCTGTGTTGGGTTGCCCTCTGTGTCTAATTTTCCCTTATTAATGAATCTCCCCTTTTGTCCCACACAAATCTAGGAGGGTGACATTTATACAAGGTAATCATTTCCATGCATTACCAAAAGGATTATTTATTGGTGGTTATCCAGTGAAAGTAAGCACATCTGTCACCCAAATCTGACCTAGAATGGGCTGTGGTTTTCTTAGTGGAATACTAGAATCTGCCTGCAATGCAGGAGACACAGGGGATGTGAGTTCAATCCCTGGGTCAGGATGCTACATTCCATGCCAACATCCATTCTGAGGTGGTAAATGTCAGTGTCAAGAATTAACCTGAGTTACACAGTGAGTGTGAGTTCAGTGTATAGTTTTTGTAAAGGTCTGATGATAGAAAGAGTGTCTTCACATAAATGAAATACTTTTCCATCTTTCTATCATGTGTCTATTAATATCTTTGATGTTATAGGTGAATGGTGACTCTGAAAAGGCCAGTCTCTGTAGGTCCCCTCCATGTCGATTACTTTCGGGTGATAAATAATATTGTCAGGATCACATTCCACTGAGATAAGTTTACACTTATTAGATTTGTCTTGATTTGGTATTACCTCGTAATTTAGAGAAAAATACAGATTTCACTTTTGCAAGGCATATACATACCCTACATTTTAAAACAAGTCATTTCTTTGGTTGCTTTTTGGATGAGATTGAGCTCATTCAGGGTGGTATGGCTGTAGACTTTGTTGCTTTTCAGATTAACTTTGTATTAGCTTTGAGAGAAAATGAATGATGATTTGACTATTTGCCAGTGATAACTGAAGCATATCCTGTGTACTCCAGTGCAGATAAAATGTTATAGGGATTTTTTTTTTTTGCTTGAATATAATAAGAGAAAAATTACCTTCTCCTTAAACAAAACTTACTTAAGTGAATTGATGGATGTCTACCTAAATTACTTAAATTATCAAAAAACATAGCTGAATAAGTAAATGAGAATTCTCATGTAGAGACAGAGCAACCATTTCAGGGCTGAATTCAAGTTTGTTTAAAAGGAGGCATCTGCGCATGGAGTTAAGCCTGTGCTGATTTCTGTAGATTCTGTGTTGGTTGTTCACAAATGACATCTCTTCTGACTGGTTGCTGTATCTGCTCTGATTCATGAGTATCCATGCCATACTGGCTGGTAAATATTGTGGCTATCAACCCTGGTTATACTGATCTAGGCTAAAATCCTTGCCTGGCCACCTAGTAGCTATGTAACCATGTATTTAAGTAGCTTCTCTGAGCCTTGTTTTACTCATCCGTGAAATGGGCATACTAGAAATGTTGGAAAATGGCAATTAGCTATTGTGTGTGAATATTTACTATCTTCCGTGATAAATAGTAGATGCTTAATGAATATTAATCTCCATCTAGCATTCCATCTGTTTTCCTTACTTTAACAATATTCCCTGTCCTTCCTTATCCCAGCAATCAGAGAATCACAGAACCTCAGAGATTGGAGGGAATGCTGGGATCATTATGTCCAGCAGTCCTTTAAGCTCAGGGATCTGTTTCATTGGTAAAAGTTTTGACTATAATTCAGACCACTATCGCTCTCTTCCTTCCCTGCCTGTGCGCATTTCTAGTTAAGATGTGTATCTGTTTTGTGTATACTTTGTCTAGTATTTATTTGGACATTCATTGTATTATTAATCCAGTCAGTCAACTTCCAAATCTGTGCCATCATTAGACACAAGAAAAATATACTGAGAGATGGTGGAAGGATCAGAGTGAATTCATTCCTGTTGCTGGAGGGAAACTTCCACATGGATTTTCTGTGGAAAGAGGGTCTGTAGTATTATTTCAAATGACAGTGTACAGTTTTAAAAATAATTCTTTTGGCTATACATCCTTCTAAAAAGGACCTTTCTGTTCTATAGCTAATATTTATGATGTGGAAAGTGTTTCTTTTTTGAGTTTCAGCTACCAGATAATGAGACAACTCCTTGGCAACATATATTGCAAGGCTAAAGTTACTCTTTTTCCATTCTTACCTAGCACCTCATGAAACAATGCTAAGAGTAAATCTAGGGACCTTGAGTTTGTATCTATATAAACCCTACCATTTCAGTTTAGTAAGACTTAATTTTAGCATTTGTCTTCGAGTACACTACTTACTAAATTGCTAAAATTAAGTTTTACTAAACTGAAATGGTAGGGTTTATATAGACACAAACTTAAGGTCCCTAGATTTATATTTTCATAATGAAATCTGAAGCCATCAAAAATAGTCGACTATAGATCCAGTTTGTGGGATTAGATTTGTTTATGTAAACCCAAAATATGTCAGTATTTAGCGCTAGTGGTACTAAAGGTACGGGTTCAATGAAAATGTGTGATGAATACTGGGATTTTGGTAATTTTAGTTGTGCTTGCATTTATTTATGTTCCAGTTTTGAAATACTCTGCCTAACATAAGTCAAACTATGTTACACTTTGTTGCATCAGCGCACTTCTCTCTACTGCTGTAGTTCACGCCCCACCTCTCCAGAAAGCCCCTCCCTCACAGTCTGTGTTGAGCCCATCCTGCTCTCTAAAAACCCTGCAAGGACCAGCCTGTTATATTGCCAACCATTGCATGAGTATTGGCAGTAGTCGAGATTTTATATTGCTTATTTATTCCTGGTTATCCAAGTTAGTATATGTTTCTCATTTTCCTCCCCAAAACAAAACAGAGCTATAAACTATCTGAGGAGAGGAACTGTGTGGCCTATTCTCCATGTTTCCCATGCTGCCCAGCATGGGCATATTCAATACCCCTTGTTTAGCACCATCTTGTCCACATCCTGGGTAGGAACTAAGTAATCATGAAGGTATTTAGGGAATCCTCTCCCTACTACTTTGCAGTTCACGTTTAGCTACGTTACTGATGGGATTTATTTATTTCACCTATTTATCTGTCTTGCCTCATTTTGTCCAGAGCCTCGGGCTTTGTTCTCCATGTCGCGTGTCCTGTCTCTGTCTTGGGTCTTCTGTAAGAGGGTGAATACGAGGGCTAAGGGTGGAAGTAGTGGCAGCGTTGTCGGAAATAAACAGGAAGTACCTCGTCCTAATCCAGACACACATCACCAAACACAGACTTATCAGAGAGCCAAGTTTCAGGTAGTCAGTAAACCACGGAAGGCGAGAGGCATCAGAAATAGACCCCAAATTGGCTTGGCACCTGCCTCCTGGGACTGCCTCAGCTGTGAATGGAAAACTCTTGTAGATGAAAGCCGGGGAGTGTAGGCAGCGGATGTATTTCATCCTCACTGTCCTTTGCAGAATCCCAGTGAAACGGCTGACCTTAGAGGGGACTCTCGATGATTATGCCTAAGTCTTTTCAACCTGTTGTCCCTATTTACACTTGTGCTTTATGGATTCCTTCAGGGAGAAACGTTTTAAAGAAATACAAAAAGCTTTCGATCCCAGAGACCCTGCAAAGGTGTCAGCTTAGGCAGCTAGCTTTCATACCTCTGTTTGTTATTTCCCTTCCAGGATGAAATAGTTCTTCTTCCCTGGAGTGTCTGGGTTTTGTGATCTGGGACATTCTCAGATTTCAGTTTGAACTTTTAAAAAATAATTATTTGGGGTTATTCTGCTGTTTTATGTGTGGGAAGGCTGGGGAATCTGGAGTTACTTCTGTAGCTTCTTAAAAGCCTAGCTTTGCCAAAGAGCTGTTTTTTAAACTATCGTAAGTCAAATTTATCATGGGGATAATGTAATAAAGACAAATATTCAACCAATAATGAAAAGCTAAGTAAACGGGTATGTTTAAGCTCTATTATATGCAGGGAAGTACATTAAAGCAGATCTAAGAGACACTTTAATGGATTTAACATTAGCAATCAGACCTGGACTTGGTATAAATCAAACACCATCGCATTTCAGTCTAATGCACACCCACTCATTCATTAGCACCATTCAACGCAGATTATAAATATTAGCTGAGAAACCTTCAGGTCTTGAGATTCTTTCCACAGACACAGCAATAATTGAACAATAATGATGACAATTTTATTTTTATGAATCGCTATGGCTTGCTTTTATTGATTTGCTCTTGGGCCTGGAGAAAGCTTCCTCAGCTAGGATACAACAGGAAATGGTTATAGCATTATCAGATAGGCCATAAAGAGATAAATAAAATAAAAGGGGTAGGAATGATGGTGAGACTCAGCAAGCTGCTGATAGAAGCAAGAATTACTCCCTTCCCTCCCAACAAAAGAGCAACTTAAATTACCTCCTTTCTCCCTCCCCACTCCTCATTCCCAAATTCAGTGCCAGGAAAATACTCCCTGGCTGTAAATGTGCATTAACTTGGGAGCTGAACATTTTGGGGGTCATTGGTATCAGCTAGAGGGAAATGAATAAGATGGGGATAAACAAGCCTGTTTAGGCATTGCATAGGAAAGAGGGTGAGACCCTGTGGGAATATGGCCTTTCACTGCCTCCTTTGATGATGTACAGCTTCTTAATAACAAAGGCAACACAGCCTTCTGAAATATTCCATCCGTGCCTCTGAAAAGGAGCTGAAATCACACTGCTTGTGCCTTCTCTCAAGCACAAGATGTACTGGTGTTTTTAGCCAGCTCGCCTTGCCCTTTAGTTCATGGTCGTAATGAATTGAACTTCCTGGGGTATCAGTAAGAATAAAACATGGATCTGGATCAGCACATGTGTTTCTAGAGTTGCCTTGCTTTGCCCCCCTCCCTCTTCTCAGTGACAGATTCCAGAGGTTTTAACTCACACTCATGCCTTCCCCTTCCCTGTGACAAACTGGATTTGTGCTTCTGTTTATTCAGTGGATTGAGACCTCACCATGACTTTTAGTGAAAGGAACAGGAGCAAATACCTCTTCCAGAGTCTGAGTCCTCTGCGATCCCATGCAATAAAACATACTGCTGGCTCCAGCTGTGAAAGGGGCAGTGGCAAGAGAAATCCTGTTTTTGTGCAATGACTCCCCCTTCCCACTGACCTTTTCCTCCCTGGCCAAAAAATTTTAGGCCAGCATATAGCAGAGGTGTGGACAAGCTGAAATCTAAAAGAGCCTGAGCATTTGCTGGTACTATGAGTCATCTGTCTGACAGACAGTGTCCCCATCTGTCTGTCATTCTTGACGGGAAGAACAGGATGTTGAGTGCCCCACACTTAGAGGAACAGCTCAGACTGTAATGATGGCTGCTACCACCCTCACTGTAGTTCATTTTCTATGTCATCTCTTTGACCCCATCTTGAAGGCAAGCCTACCTGGGTAATTGAAATCTGCTCTTTCCCAGAAAATATGTTCTTTTCAATTTTACTTATTCACTTATTTTTAATGTTCATAGCAGCTTTACTTATCTTTGTAAAACCTGATAATAATTCAAATGTCCATCAACATGGGAAGAGACAACTGAAATTGTAACATTTCATACAATGGATGCTATTTCACAGCCAAAGGAACAAGCTACAGATGCAAACAATAAAGTAGGCATCTTCTGACTTTAAAGTTATATTAAACCATAGTTGCAAGTTAATCCTTAATGAATCCATAGATGAAAAAATGCATTAAAGAATTCTGAGTTATTATTCACACACTGAACTCTGAGGAAAGAACTAGAAAGACCTCTGATCTGGTAAAGTTTTTAAAAGTGCATAAAAGTTCAGTACTGTATTTTGTGGTTATTGAAGAAAAGGAAAGTGGAGATGTCTTCTAGGCATTTATTTAGATGGAGGATCTTGTGTCTTGAAAGGAAAAAAAACAAAATCCCAAGCAGTAAACCAAATATAGTGAAGCAGCTGCAGCTTGGGTGAACCCTGGCCACACTTTGTGGTGGGTCACCAAACTCTTTAATGCACAGAAGTTCAATGAGCTCATTGGTTTCCAAAAAGCGTATAAAGGAATAATGATAGTCATGAGTTCCAGGAGGGTAATCAAGAAAGCTGTGGTTGGGGCCTTGCCAATGGAAAGAACAGAAATCCCTGAAATGAAGGATGCTGTCTACCTCCCCTAAGTATGTTGACAAAAGCTAAAGAAGAACCAGGCATCTGTTCTTTATTCATAGAAAATACTTTTTGAGCACATACTATTGCCTGGCGCTCTGCTAGGTACTGAACAAATGACAACGAGGCAGGCATGCTCACTGCCTTCAAGGAGCTTGCTCATCCTAAGGGTAGCCAATTACATACATTAATAAAGTAATATCAGATAGTGACATTGGTAGAAAACTATATGATAGAAATATGGGAGAGACTAAATAAGATAGATGGCTTTAGAGCGGGTGAAGGCCTTATCATTCCAAGTAAGAAATATGGATTTCTTCTAAGAGAGACAGAATCAAGTTACATCAAATTACATTCCTGTAATTTACATTTGGTGAAAATCCCTGTGGCTTTTATGGGGGAAATCTGCCAAGGTTTAAGAAGCCTTTGGAATGGCTTATTCCTGGTTAATGGGAGAATGAAAGATACTGCTTGAGGCAAATGATTCTCCTGTCATTGAAGTTCAAGGAAGAAAACTGATCAACTTGGGGGCATAGATGATGTTTTCATTTCTGATTGTTGTGTCTTTGTGAGAAAAAGGAAGTCTTTGTGTTCTATGAAGTGAAGGCGAGCTATAAAACTGTGATTTAACAGCTCAATTCAATTATTTTTGTGTAGTATTTGCAGCAAATTAAAAATTAAGCTCTAGGACAGAGTGTCAAGAATGTTCTTTATGTACTTAAGCATATGTTCTTGACCCTGGCAGGGTGGAGAGGGCAGCTATGTAAGTTTGGCAGTCGCTAATTGCAGGAGCTAATGAAGAATCTAATAAGTGTACGAATTATGCATAGTAGGGGTTTAGTACACATTTGCTAGATTGGTGAAATCTGGATACTTAACTGAGAACAGAAGGTAACTGAAAGGCAAAAAAGACTTGGAAATAGGTTCAGAGATTTCAAAAAAGGGCTGGTAGAATCCCCAAGTGGGACAGATCCTAGTCAGATAATTATGGTCCCCTTTGATACACTTGGAAACGTGTGTGTGTGTGTGTGTGTGTGTGTGTGTGTGTGTGTGTGTTAATGATAGAAAAGTTCCCAGTATTCAGAAGACCTGGACAGAAAGCATCAGGTATGCTGGCCTCCCCACAAAAGGAGCAAGCCTGGATTGGGGAAACTGTCAGCAGTAATTGATGCCTAAATGTTGGGGCATGTTATGTGATTTGATGGGACTTCACCAGTGCACTATCCTTGTCTGGTGGTGTGGGAATCTCCTGATTATCCTCTCAATCTTCAGTCTACTTCAGGCTGTGGAAGTGGCAGTCAAGACCAGAGAATATAAGTGAGACAGGCACTATGAATGCCTTGGCCACCGAGTTACAGAATGAAAACATGAAGTTTTTTTTTTTTTTTTTTTTTTACAGGAGTAGAGAGTCAGTCTGGGGAAAATCTAGGAGTCATTTTTTTTTTTTCCCTTCTTAAGACCAAACCTAGTGGCAAAATCAATTTGTTTTTCCAGTGGTAAGAGCTTCCAGTGATAGAGGATGTTATAATTTTACTGTATTTCCCAAGCTTTCTTGGTTGATTGAGTGTATCTCCTATCATTGTAAGGTGGGGAACTGAAGGTTGCTTTCATGAATTGGGTAGTAGGGCTTTTGAAAACAAAATTGTTATGCAATCTTGTCTGCTTCAGTAAGTATATTTCCCCCCTTCCCTGTCATTCTATCTCATACGCTAAGGCTTGGAGGAACACCAGCAAGAATATCTGTTGCTCCAGGCCAGGTGTTTTTTGTGGAGGCCATCAGCTGGGGTGGCAGTAGTCAGTGCCTTCAGATAGCTGTGGACAGAGGATTTCTAGGAGAAAGGTAGGGTGGAAAAAGTTCAGACAGACTTGGTCCTCACCACTTGGTGCAGCAATTCTAGAAGACCATTCTGCATCACAGGGAGTGTCAGTCGGGGTGCAGCACTGAGTGTGAAGAGGGAACACAGAGAAACCAACACTGAGAGGATGAGGGAGGAAGCCAAAAACATGCAGCGATTGCAGGGAAGTTCAGGCACACCAGCGTGGTACACACTCAGCTGGACTGAGGCCTTGGGGCCCAAGAGGTGCATGGAGGCTTGATGTTGTGGGAGGCTGCTGTGTGTTACACTGAGGCCTTAGGGCCACATCAGCTCAAAAAACCTATAAGAAGCTCAGGTACAGTGGTTTTAGAGCTGATAGGAACTCCAGTAAAAGGGAACCTCATTTAGCAGATGAGGAAACTAGAATTCAGAGGTTCAGTGATGAGCCCAGGCCCATCCCTTCAAGCTCCCCATGCATCATAAGACGCCCTAGTTCTAAGTGACAATTGCCTGGTGAAAATCCTTACTGTTAATATATAGTAGCTTGGTCTTCCAGATGCTCATGAGTACACAGTCCAGAACCTTCTTCAAAAATAATTACCTCATTGGAAAAGATTAGGAATCAGACTGACATCAGTAGGCACCAAGACAACCCTCTTAGAAGGCAAAATTCTAAGGTATTAGATAATATCTCTATCCTATAATGCCAGCAGTGTGTATTTATACTTTCTTTGTATTATGTAATTGTTTTTTTTAATAAAACAAAATATCAGAATATTCCTGTACTAAATAGAAATCTATGTCTTAAACTGTCCTAAACATTAAGAATATTTAAAAAAAAATTCCTAACAGGGAGGGCAAGCAACAGGCCTTCCATCATCAGGAGGCTTACCAAGGTCAGGGCCTCCTTAGTGGCAGGCTGGCTTCCTCATGGTTACAAGATAGCTGCAGCAGGTCCAGGTGTCACATCCATTCTCTTCCGGTATGTCTCTTTTTAGGAGTAAGACATATCTTTCCCAGATACTCTGCCCAACCATTTGTATAAGTCAGCTATTGCCATAGTAATAATGAGTAACAGAGTACCCATTTGTAGTAAAGAAAAAGTATATATGTTTATACTTATAATTCAACTGTGGTTTGGCTCTTGGAGGCTGGGCAGATCTACTTTAGTTTACAGGGGCTTCTGGGAATAGCTCTAGGCTCTGGGTTGGCTTCAGGTCTGCTTCACCGGTGTTTGTTTTGGGACATGGACTGAAGGACAGCTACTACTAAGGACACATCTCTTCTGATGGCGGATAAACTTGAATAAGAGCCGAGTCACACTGTACACACACATTTAAAGCCTGTGCCTAGCCGTCTACTGAACCCCACTGGCCAAAACAAGTTCCATAGGCAAGTCTCACATAAGTGGGATGGAGATGTAAACTCCACTCAAAGTGGGAAGAGTTGGGTAGTGAATATTTAATGAACAATAATCCATATTATTACATTCCCTCCTCCCAAAGCTGATTTTGTCTCTTGGGATATAAACCAGAATTTCTAAATCTTAAAACAATTGCTAAAAGAGAAATGAGTATTATCAATAATGCTTAATCACCCTAGGGTTGCCGGGAGTCATGACCCCTGGAGGGATCTAGTGGTAATGTGCTCGGCACAAGCAGTTCATCAGTACAATTCATCCATCATCACCAGAGGCTCACAGTAAATAGAAACACAGGCACAGAGACTCAGTGGTGGCTGGCATTCATCGTGTGTCCTGTGGAAGGATGGAAAGTGCTCGGACGTGAAAATCCTGAGTCTCCCTGCTCCTTGGCCCCAGGTCTAAGTTGCTAGTTCTACTGCTGTATCTTCTCTGGCCTCCTCTTCCCTTGTTCTACATTTTGCTATCACTTCCCACCTTTCTTTTGGGTCCATAATGTGCTTTTGACCATGGAATCAGAAGAGTGATCCAGAGAGGGAAGATTCTGTAATAACCATAGTTAATGATAATTAATGTTTCTGCTGTTTTTTAAGTGCTAAGATATTTTTATCTGTACATCTTTTACTTCTCACAGTGACATAATGAGATGGCTGCTATTATGACTCTCATCTTACATATGAGGACACTGATGCTTCAAGAGGTCAAAGAAATGGTCCAAGGTTACAAAACGAATAAAAAGTTGAGTTGGGATTCTAATGCAGGCATGCCTTTCTCCAAAGTTATTCTCTTAACTGCTAAGAAATTTTTATATTAAGAATTTATAAATAAAAACATGTTAGAATAGTTTGAAGATAAGAGAAATAATCTTATTCAGATAGTGAAAAATCATGGTTTAGTGGTACTGTATCTTTTTTTTTTTGATAGCATGGCCAGAGCAGAAGGCTTTAAGTGAAAAAAAATGTCAAGGCATTGTTTTTATGGAGTTGTTAATTGTTTTATGGTGTAAGCTCATAAAAGTCACAGACCACAAAACATAATTACAGAATGCACTTGACATCAACTACAGGAAGCGTCAATTTCATTAACTCACATTTTGTCCAGAAGCTATAAATTATGGGAGATAGGGAATGTATGTATATCTCCCTTCTGAATGGCTAATCATATGCCACTCACTACTGCATTCATTATGGGGATGGGCTGAGCTGGCATATACCCTGTTACACGTCTCTCCCTTTAAGATCGAAGGAAACGTGTTTCTGTCAGAACTCACTCTTTGAAAGACCACGTACCTCTTGAGTAATCTTTGCTTTTGTTTTAATAGGACCTGTTTTTGCAGTAACTTTGTAATTCTCAAAATGTCTTTCAGAGATCCATAGGGGTCCCCAAGACCTATTGAGGAAGTCCCTGAGGGAAAGACTGTGTTCCTCATAATACAAAGATGGCATTTCACTTTTGAACTCTCACTGTCTCATGGGTGTGTGGTGGAGTTTTCCAGGGGCTACACACATGATTATCATGACAGATGGAATGCAGAAGCACAAATGGGAGTCCAGCTGTCTTTTATTAAGCCAGACATTAATAAGATTGACAAAAATGTAAAGCCCAGCACCAGATTTACAGTCCACCTTCAGCACAAGACACAAAATTTGTCAATTAATATTTCCCTGAGCCTTATGTCTTGCTTATTTCTCTTGTAAAGATTTCATTACTTATTTATTCTCCACCCTGCTCTATTTAAAAATGTTGAATCACAGCTTCACATAGGTTATTCTTGGCTTTTGGAAATGAAACTATTGGTAGAACGGATGCGTTAGTTAAGAGCATGGTATGGGGATGCAGTATTGAAGATTTTCATATAAATGTGCCTTCAAATTCAAATGCTTCTTAGAGACTGCAGGCAGGATGCTCTGGGTTATTGTGGAAGCTGTTGCCACTCTATCTATATGGACAGTACTTCCTTTCTGGAGGCTCTTCCTTTCTTTTCTCTAAATTATTCGCATCCTCTTAAGGTATGGCCTCTTTCCTCTCCTTCTCTCCAGGTCTCCTTCTTCAGTCCAGGAGGGTTCCCCCCCTTTCCTTTCTTCTGCTTTACATTTATATTCTCTGTGACCTCTTCTTAAAACTTGTTTTCTAATGCATTTCTTGAGTTCAGAATAAAAGGCTAGTACTCGCAGCATTACTTCATCTTCATTATTAGCCTCTTGTAACTCTCTCTGATTTAAGGGTATTGTATAATACTTGCTCTCTCTGCTAATGTACATTATGTTGGCACTGCAATCAGCACGCATTTCAAGGGCTTCAGTCAACAACAGTACCCAAAGCTTTGAATTCAAATAAGTATAATTATTTTTGCAAATTGATGTCTAAATAGAGAGAGGGTACAATCAGTCTAAAGCATGCAATAAGGCACACCCTTTAACTTTAATATTCTGTGTGATGTACAGATGACTAGTATGGGCATTCATTCTTCAACTGTTATGGTTTTGACCAATGAACATTTTTGTTTTGATTGAACTTCAGAATAACTTACTGTCTCTCTCCTATTTGAATACAATTATAAACCTTCAAAGGGGAAAATAAAACTCTGGTAATGTTAGACTCTTGGGGCATTGTCTCTTTTTCTTTTTCATTACATTGTAATTTGTTTCTTCTTTACAAAACAGCCTCATGAAAGGCCTCTGTTCCCATGAATTCACTGTGGTTGGTCTATGTCACTGATTTATGTTGTCAAAAAAGTTAGCATTAGATTCATCTATATAGCATCAAAATAAGTTTCGATAAGTGAGAGAAACTCATCCATACTTGAGTGGAGTATTCTCAGGCTAATTTGCTCTCACTGTCAGCCTCCCTGAATTCAGCCCTAACCAACCTCCACTCCACTACAAAGAATTCAGAAAGCTTTCCCAAAATGAACTCCCCGTTCCATTGGAGACACTGCCCTGAGTCTAACATTGTGTGTGTCTGTTGCTCTGTCATGTCTGACTCTTTGCAGCCTGCCAGGCTCCTCTGTCCATGGTAATCTCCAGGCAAGAATACTGGCATGGATTGCCATTTCCTCCTCCAGGGGATCTTCCCACCAAGGGATCCAACTCAGGTCTCCTGTATGGGCAGGCAGATTCTTTACTGTCTGAGCCACCACAGAAGCCCTGAAGGCGTATGATTATATAAATCTAAATGTATTTACACACTGGAAGACTGGTGGCGGTGGTTTAGTGGGTGGGTTAGTCCCAAAGTCATGTCTGACTCTCGCGACCTCATAGACTGTAGCCCACTAGGCTCCTCTGTCCATGGGATTTCCCAGGCAATAATACTGGAGTGAGTTGCCATTTCCTCCTCCAGGGGATCTTCCTGACACAGGGATTGAACCCAGTCCTGCATTGTGGGTGGTCTCCTACATTGAAGGTGAATTCTTTACCAATGAACCATGAAGGAAGCAAGTGGTCTCACAGACAACAGGATAACTGTATTAAGTTTCCTAGCTAACTATATTAAGCATTTCTTAGAAAATGATCCCTTGACTTATTACTTATGAAACCTACCAGTGAAGAGCTTTCAGACAGAGTGTGCTTATGGCATGGAGGAAACAGTCCAAAAATTTGAGCCTGGTCTTTAGGGTCATCTGTCTCCAGCTTTGTAATTATCACATGCTACAGATCCATGCTTTCTCTTCTGTGACTTGCTTGTCTTTTTTTGTGAAATACCTCAGTCCTCTTCTTCTCCCTGTTGATGTAGAGCAGTGTCATCAAGTCCCAGTGTTTGTGCCTAAACCCACTTACTGGACACTTACTAGCTATGTGGCCTTGTTGCATGATTTCTAAGACCAGTTCATCATTAATAATGTGAGAAAACAGCACAGACCTCATAGAATTTTTATCAGGATCAGATGACATGCTGTGTGTAAATACTTAGCATCATGCCTGACGTGTAATAAGCATTACATAAGTGGGAAGTATTATTTTTCCTTTTGATATCGTGATTGAATTCAAACCTCTTCAGTGGGAACTTCCAGATCTCCTAAGCTGGAATTGATTTTCCATCCCCACTTCTCATAGGATGCTTTTATTTTCTTGTTTTCTCAATTTTCCTAGGATCATGATGAATTGTGTACCTCCAACACTGGAGAGGGTGTGCCTCCAGGACTGAATCTGTGCCTTACTCACCTGAGAATTTCTCATTCACACGAGAACACTCAGCAGGGTGCCTTGCCCGTTGGATGAGCTAAACCACATTCTTGCCCTTGGCACAGTCATTTGTGCATAAAGTACAGTTCCTGCCCTCAAGAAGCTTGCCATCTGTTACAGGATGATAAAGCTAAAACACATGGACTGCTTGAGAGAAGAGAGAACTCCATGAAAACTTACACTGTCAAGAAATGCTTTCTGGAGGAGGAAGAGCTTTTGGAGGGTCTGGATGGGCTAATCTCAAAGCAGATAAACATATTCCTGGAAGATGGACAATGCTGATTCAAGACTGTTAGTACAGATACGATTTTTGTATGGTGAGATGCACAAGTCTTACGAGTACAGTTGGATGGGTTTTGTTAAATGTGTGTAGTTGCCTGACTACCATCATTATAAAGAAAATTTCCATCATCTAGGAAGTTTCCTTCCAGTTCCAGTCATTTTCCCTCCCAGAGTACTCAGTTTTTTGATTTCCATTTCCATAAACCAGTTTTTCTTGTTCTAGGAGTTAATATAGGTGGGATCACACACTATGTATGTGGGCTTCCCCTGTGGCTCAGCTGGTAAAGAGTCCGCCTGCAATGTGGGAGACCAGGGCTCGATCCCTGGGTTGGGGAGATCCCCTGGAGAAGGGAGCAGAATACCTGCTCCAGTATTCTGGCTTGGAGAATTCCATGGACTGTGTAGTCCATGGAATTGCAAAGAGTCGGACACGACTGAGAGACTTTCACTTTCACTATACACTATGTATTCTTGTGAATCTGGTTTCTTTCAGTCCTCATGTTTTTGGGATTTATCCATGTTGTTTGTCAGTACTTCATTCTTTTTTATTTTTACTTTTGGCTGTGCTGGGTCGTCGTTAATGCACAAGGGTTTTCTCTGGTTGTGACGAGCCGGGCTACTCCTTGTGGTGTGTGGGCTCACCTTGTGGTGACTTCTGTTGTTGTGGAGCATGGGCTCTAGGACCTGGGGACTTCAGTAATGTGGCACACGGGCTTAGTTGCCTAGTGGCGTGTGGGATCTTCCTGGACCTGGAATTGAACCCCTGCCCCCTGCACTGGCAGGCAGGTTATTAACCAGTGGATCACCAGAGAAGTCCCAGTAACTCATTTTTTACTATTGAATAGTATTCCATTAATTGAGTATACCACAATTTTGTTTATTCATTTTCCTGTTGATGGACATCTGGATTACTTTTAGTTTTTAGCAGTTGTGAGTCATGAATAACAAACACTCTTTGAAGTATTTTTGTGGATATACATGTTCATCACTCTTAGGGAAATACTAGATACACGCATTTATAGATCAGATGTGCACTTTATGAGAGACTGTCAACTTTTTCTTAAGCAGTGGCACAATTTAATACCTCTATCAGAAAATTAAGAGAATAAACAAATTTATTCATAATTATTCATATATTTATTATTCTTGGTACTCTTTATTCATTCCTATGGATCTGAGTTTCCATTTGCTTTCATTTCTCTCAAAATAATTTTCTTTATCATTTCTTATCATTTTTGGTGATGACTGTCTTTATCAGTTTTCAGTGTCATGAAGTATCATGAAACATCAAAAAATATTTTCACTTGATATCAAATTCTAGGTTGATAGATTTCTCCCTCTTTCTCCTTATTCTGTAATTAAAAAGATACTCTATTGTCTTCTGGCCTCCACTGTTATTGATGAGAACTCAGTATTCTTTTTCATTATTGTTTCCCTGTTCAGTTCAGTCACTCAGTCATGTCTGACTCTTTGTGACCCCGTGAACTGCAGTACGCCAGGCTTCCCTGTCCATCACCAGCTCCCAGAGCCTACTCAAACTCATGTCCATCACGTCGGTGATGCCAAACCATCTCATCCTCTGTCATCCCCTTCTCCTCCTGCCTTCAATCTTTCCCAGCATCAGGGTCTTTTCCAGTGAGTCAGTTCTTCTCATCAGGTGGCCAAAGTATTGGAATTTCAGCTTCAGCATCAGTCCTTCCAATAAATATGCAGGACTGATTTCCTTTAGGATGGACTGGTTGGATTTCCTTGCAGTCCAAGGGACTCTCAAGAGTCTTCTCCAACATCATACTTCAAAAGCATCAATTCTTCAGTGCTCAGCCTTCTTCACAGTCCAACTCTCACATCCATACATGACTACTGGAAAAACCATAGCCTTGACTAGACAGACCTTTGTTGGCAAAGTAACGTCTCTGCTTCTTAATAAGCTGTCTAGGTTGGTTGTAGATTTTCTTCCAAAGAGCAAGCGTCTTTTAACTTCATGGCTGCAGTCAACATCTGCAGTGATTTTAGAGCCCAAAATAATAAAGTATGCCACTATTTCCACTGTTTCTCCATCTATTTGCCATGAAATCATGGGACTGGATGCCATGATCTTAGTTTTTTGAATGTTGAGTTTTAAGCCAACTTTCTCACTCTCATCTTTCACTTCCACCAAGAGGCTCTTTTTATTCTCTCTCTGAATGCTATTATGATTTTCTTTTTACCTTTGGTTTTCAGCTGCTTAACTATGATGTTTATATATGTGGTTTAAATTTTTTAAAAAAATCTGCTTGAAAGTCTATGAAATCTTGGAATAGTAAGTTAACATTCTTCTAGGCAACAAAGTTATTGGCTTTGTTTTATTAAGATGGGTATGTTTACTTTTGCCCTTTATATTGATGGCGTTAATACTTCAGAGACATTCAAGTCAATCCTAAGACATGTCCTCCTTGGATTTCAGTGAAAAGACCAAGGTGTTTATTACCAAAAGCTTATAACTTGGAAACACTCCAACTTTAAACTCTTCCTACTCTTCAGTGAGCAGCACCAAATATTCCTGCTGATCACCAGCCTTCCAGCTGTTGCTTTCTGCTGGATTTCTGCAGTCTTCCTGTGTAGATGTAAGAAAGTCAGCCTATGATTTGAGAGTAGTGTATATATCAGATTGAGGGATTCCTTTCTTTGATGCTTTCATTTTCTGGATTTCCTTTCTTAATCTCCAGCTACTCTGGAGGCCCTGGACTCTGTTCTCAAACATCAAGTTCTACCTGAACATCCCTTGGGCCAAGGAGTTCACTTAAGAGAAAAGCTGTAAAAGGGATGCTCCCTCTTGGTTCAATTCTCCCATTTCAAGGGTTTACTGCCCTCCAGTTTATGCACACTTTTAGCTATTCTCCAGGGCCTACGGATCATTTTCTATTTTTAATAATTTTGTCCAGAGACTTTTAATTCTTAGTTGTCGGAGTCAGATTCTGATGTAGGCTACTGCTCCATGATTGAAACTGCAGCCTCTCTGTGTTTGTTTCCCAGGATGTCTTTCTGATTAGAGATGAGATTCTGTGTGCAGAAAAATTGGTTTGGCTCTGTGGGCTGGAGTATATAAGGCCTTAAAGGCCAGGCAATAGATATTTTACATGATGGAGTAGACAATAGGGAAAGGGTCATGTCTGAGTTATAGATAGCTTTTGTTTTTAAATATTAGAATGATGCTGACATTTATTATAATTCATGGAGAGACTTGACATGTATTCAAATGAATTTGTATGGTATTTTCATCATTTACATGAAGCAAATGTCAGAACAGAAGTAAGACCTTCAATTTATCCTTGTAATTATAAGTCCTTCCCTCTGCTTATCTCCCTGTTCTCTTTTCCCCTCCATGCCCTCCCCCCGCCCTTCCTTTTCTGGTCTTTTCTTTCTCATTTGCCATTTTCTTTATTTTCTTCGTTTGTGATGAATGTATGAAAAAGGTACTAGAGCTATTTAAATTTACTTCAATAGTTGAAATTTGATCTTCAAAAAGAGTAAAAAATATTTTACTCAGTAAAAAGCAATTATTTTTATTTTTTAACTTTATTATTCTCAGAGCTTAGCAAAATATTAAAACCAGAGAAATTATTAAATTATAATATATAAATTAAAAAAAAACTTTATGAAGCCCCTGCAATTACACTTGGTAATTCTATGTTGCTGCTGCTGCTGCTAAGTCGCTTCAGTCGTGTCCGACTCTGTGCGACCCCATAGATGGCAACGTACCAGGCTCCCCCGTCCCTGGGATTCTCCAGGCAAGAACACTGGAGTGGGTTGCCATTTCCTTCGCCAATGCATGAAGGTGAAAAGCAAAAGTGAAGTCGCTCAGTCGTGTCTGACTCTTAGCCACCCCACATACTGCAGCCTACCGGGCTCTTCCGTCCATGGGATTTTCCAGGCAAGAGTACTGGAGTAGGGTGCCATTGCCTTCTCTGAATTCTATGTTACAACTTGGAAAAGTGGTTTTGATCAAGGCGTCATATAAAATTAAATGTATGGTGTAATGGAGACTATAAAAATGCTATACACATGACAAAGATTGGGAGGGAATATTCAAAAAGTTAATAACTGTGTGATCAAAGTATTATACATATTTATTTCCAAGCTATGCTCTTAAAATTCCTTTTTTTGTTAGAAGAACTTCAGTAGGAATACATGGGGCATTTGAACATCAGGATTTGGATTTTGATTATTCCAGGATTCAGCAAAGTTATACCTTCAAAACCTACAATTAAAGTTATACCTTCAAACCTCTCCCCTGGCTAATACAGGTGCTGGTATAATTCTGGTTACTTAGTGCCAACCTAGCGATGGGTGGGCAGGCAGGAGGCAGACATGCGTCAATATGTCTAGTAAAACCTGAGCCCTTCTGTGTTTTTGGATGGAGAATCACAGGTTCCAAGGGCACACAGGGAAAACATGGAATGCAACCTCAGGACAGAGGATGAAGTTTTTACTAGCTGGCTGGTTGATCCTGCCCATCCTCATGCTTTTTCCTCCTCACTCTCAGGCTGATTATGCAGTGCCAGGTGGAGGATGAGGTCAGAGGACTATGATGCACTGTACTGATGGGCTCCTTGTGGCTTCTGTAACTTATGATAAAAAGAAGTGTTTCTGTTGGTGGAGGGCATGAGGCATCATAACAGTCAGAACTAAGGTTATCATGACATTTCTAAACATCTAAACTAGAACCTGTTTTAGA
Organism: Ovis canadensis; assembly: GCF_042477335.2. Lineage (NCBI taxonomy): Eukaryota > Metazoa > Chordata > Mammalia > Artiodactyla > Bovidae > Ovis > Ovis canadensis. The sequence continues at coordinate 58,952,605 of NC_091246.1, read as the reverse complement.
GCTGGAGGGGATGCTACTAGCTGGAATAATAGGCACAAACTGTGATGTGCCAGGCAAACTGAAGCATAAGGGCCACCTACCTGAGGCCAGGTGGCTTTTGGGCTGCACTAGGATAGTAATGTCTTCCAGGTTGTTTTTTGTCTTCCTTTGACCCCAGATCTTGGACATCACTCCAGACAGAATGATGGAATAGGCTCCCATCCCAGATGGTACTTCCTAACTCTGGCTTTCCTCAGAGTAACTGAGGATTTTGAGCAGGGACTGGAATGATGTTTCATGCAGAAATGCCTGGCCAAAGAATGTAGGATGGATTAGAAGGGCAAGAATTGTGAGTCACTGAGGCCGAGGAAGAGGTGGCGGCAGTGACTCAGCTGTTTTGTATAAGCAGATGTAAAGCCCAGTTATCAGCATGTCCTTTGTGGAGGGGGGGCAGTGTGATGATAGTATCCATGCACTTCCATTGCCAGATACCTCCTAATTTATAACCCTGTGTGCCTTTTAAACAAGGCTTTTCCTTAATGGTGCAGATTCATGGAGGCCAAATTATTGTTTGCCTTCTTAATCATTTAGAACAACTATTCACCTCATGTGATCTGCTGGCCTCTAGCAGTTTGAGAAGATTCTAAACGACCTAAGAGCTTAGTCTTATTGTGTCCATTTATCACTAAGAGCCTGACAGTGTCCCTGCTGTCACTTCTGGTGTGAAATGATAATTGACTTTTAAGCACTGTTAAAATGTAGACCAGGCATTTGTATTTTGTTCAAGGTATTCCTTCTATTATGTTAACCCCTGGTAAATGTTTTCATGGTTATTTTTGCAGGTAGGTATTCAGGGTACTTGTTTTTCATGTTGATATAACCCAGTCAGTATTGCCTTATGTACTGAGGAAACCAGCTTGCAGCCTCTCACCTGGGAGACAAATGCAAGTCTTCCTCATTGCCATTGTATCGTGTATGTTTTGTAATGCTTCTTCTGAGGTTCTTGCAACCCTTAGGGCCATGATAATGTTGAAATATTAAGTATGTTAACCAATTTCTTTATACTTTTAAAACATTTGTAGGAGGCTTATGTTACTTTCAGAATCTCTCTTTTGCTAGTTGTGTTTTGGTCACGATTTAACCTCCTGGGGACTCAGTTTCACCATTATCAATAAAACAAAGGGACTGACTAAATGACCAACTAGTCTATTTCTTGTAAAATTCTATGAATTTCTTTCTTGACTTGGGGATCATTCATACAGATGTGACAAGAGAAGCCACAGTCTTGGATGAATAGCCACAGGAGGATAGAACTTAAAGTCTAGCTATCAGTTACAGAAAATGTAGCATAATAATTGTAGTGACCATATTATCTGACCCAGAGACTACAAGTACTCTTAGAGCAATGACGGGACCAAATGTCTTCAAAACCAAAGCTCTCCTGGAAAATCTGCATATGTGTCATAATTATAGCTATGGAAAGTCCGCTTAACTGGGCTTTGGTTATGGGTTGGAAATAGGTTATGCTTCCCAGTCTGTCACGGTAACTCCCATAACTTCAGAGTTCTTGTTTGAAATAGAGGGAATTGAAACAGATGGCTATCAAGCTCCCTTCCTGTCCCTAAACAGTGATTCTAAACTTCCTTGAAAGAAGCGTTTTATTTAGAGTTCTTTAAATCCCTGTGCTGTCCAAGAAAGAGTGTGTTTAGGGCAGAAAATGAAAGCAAAGAAGAGATGATTTCCAGATAGAGACATACTGAATCTTTTCATCTTTCTTGTCTGAGTTAGCTGAGAGGTTGACTGAAAAAACTCTTCCGATGTTTCTGATACATCATCAGATTTTGGTTTTGGAAATTCACCCCAGTTTAGCATATCACCTGCTATCATGCTAATTGTAGACAAATGCTATACAAATGCTTAAGCTCATTACAGAGATTCGAGGGAAAGAAGAATGCATGCCATCTATCCAGTCATCCCAAATGATTTATTAACAATATAGACCCCCCCCCCCATAGAACTATAAATGTGCCACAAAGCCCTAGTACCTATCACCTTGTCCTCTGATCTAGTGAAGCCCTTTGCAATCAACAGATGTTGTCTATTTTCACTGCCCACCCACCTCCCCTCTCTCCCAAGGTCCTTTGTGCCCTAAGATCCTTCAGTACTCAGACAAGGTTGTTCCTTTGTCTTGATGCATTTAGTGACCCTTCTGATTACCCCTTTGCCTCACAGGATGGATGTGGAAATTAAATGAAGAAAAGATATATATTGATTCTCATTGTTCTTGGCAGGTGCTTTCTGTAAAGTGACATCAAATGCTGAATTAGCAAAGTCTGAACTGCTGCTCCTAAAGGAAATAGAGTTAGGTGCCTGTGAGCTCCTGGTTCACATTTCTGTCAACTGATCAATTCATTTGTTTTGTGTGGGTTTCTGTTTAAAGACACATTATTTAATACACAGTGTTAATTGATTAACATTGAGCTCATGACCAGTGGCACCATAACTCATGGTTGAATGGAACATCTCTAAAAAACATTCTCTCTGAAGGCATATTACGGCCTTTGTGCCCCTAGAAACACTAGAAAACACTTCAGCATCATGCTTTTGGGTCATTTTAAACAGTGAAATCATCAAAAAAAGTACCCCAATATGTGAAAGCTGTGACACTAAATTAACTGTGAAAAGGATACCTGTCTACATACAATATGAGTGCTGAAAGAAGGCAAAACGTCACCTTGTTCATCCTCAGCTGGGAACGTGTGCCCTGGGTGACTCAAATTTTCTTCCATTCTATGTAGATCTGTGAACAAGCACAAAATTGTTCCATGAGTATTTATTTTGGGGTGATAAGTAAATTTTAGTGAGTAGGTGAATTTAGAAATGTAGGATCTGTGAGTAATGAGAACTGACTATATTAATTAAGGACTTAGGGACTGTATAGACATTTACACTTAATTAGGCATTCAGTGTCATTGTTAAAGGATTAAAGCCAACCAGCTTTTATTAATTGTCTTCCAAATATCAGGTACCATGTGAGGCACTTCCTATGTAATTTCTCTTTTTTACATAAGTCCCTGCAAGTAAGAAAAATGGAAACACAGATTAAATTGACTAAGGTCACACAGTTAATAAATACTTAACTGCCCCAGAGCCCATCTCTTTAGTTGGGTAGCCATGGGACATATACTCACATTGTTCCTATCACTTAACTTGCATGAGTTTTGATTGGATAGGAGCTGGAGGAGACAGAAGGATAAACCTGGGGCTTACCAGAGTTATCAGGATCTTGGAGTGTGAGCACTTCCAGGAGGTTAAGAAGTAAGTTAAGAAGCATACCACGGTGATGTGTGGAAACCAAGTCAGCTGATTCTTAGCCTGGACCCTGGAGGGCCTTGCAAAGAATAGCTGAAATTATGACCTTTAGCAGCCCAAGGAAGGTATGATGAGCTTTGGAGTGACTTCTCTCTGATTTCTTCCCATTGGGCATCCCTGTTTTTTTTGTCTGTCTCTCTCTGGGGCTCAGCCTGGGTCTTCAGATTCCCAGGGAGCATACTGGCCCAGGGAAAGAGGGTTATGTTGAACACATTATATATTTTTATGAAAGTGAGTCTTATCTCAACAGCTAAATTGTAATGTTGCCAAATCTAGGAGTCACGTGCTATGTTTCTGTAGCCTTTCTAATACCTGGCATGCTGTCAGGCATGCAGTAGATACCGTATTTAGTAAAACCAAGGTCGATTGCCTTCGTTTCTTGCTGGAGGTTTTATGGCTGTGAAGTTGGTGTGATTTGGGAGTTTATGCCATTGACTTTCAAAAGTGAGGACATGATCTTCTTGGCCACCTCCTCGCAGCCCTTCTCCTTTAGCACTCTCACATTTGCCCCAGTGTGTTTTTCTCTTTCTGCATCTATGCCTCTGTCCCTGTGCCGTAGTCGATGGTGTCTTTCTGAAACATCAGGTCCTTTTGTCAGCCGATCCTGTCCTTGAACTGAACAAACCGCTCACGAGAGTGGCACGAGTTGAGTCACTTACCTCTGTCTCCAGAGGAGCTGATCTCCCCTGACAAGGTTTTGTCTGGTTTTCGTGGCACAGTTAGTGACAGCCCAAGCATGTAGCAGTGTGTGACCCGACTCCTTGCCTCAAACTGTGTAGTCGTCAGAACTGTCACAGCGTCAGAACAAGTTAATTCCACGCCAGCAGAAGGGCAGGCTGTAATAATACAGAGCCTCGGGAGAGGGGGCTGTCAGGCGGTGTATGAGCTGCAGCCACCCAGCTGCTCAGTTCTGTGGGCAGAGATGCACGCTGACAGGCGGCCTGCTATTCCCAAGGAGCCGGCTGGGAGCAGGCTTGGTGATTTCCTGTCGGTTCCTTGCTGCTCTGGGTCCTGCCAGCTGTAATCTGGAAATGACAGTTTCAACAGGGACCATTTTTGGCTCTAAAAAACCTGTCTTTTCCTGGCAGAGGCTGAAAAGTGCTGTTGACCCTTCTATCTTAGTTCTTCCTTTTGACATCATGGCTAATGAGAATGATGATGGGGTAGGTGTGTATTTGTGTGTTTCCCAGGAGACGATTGCTGATGAGCTGTTGGTCTCATTAACGAGCATTTTTCTACCAGTGTCTTTAAGAAATCCCTGGTTTCTGATACTTAGGGGTTGGGGGATGAGCCTATGTTTCTTGGAGGTAGGACGGTTAAGAGTTCACCCAGGATGTGGAGGGAGAACATGTGTTGTGGTATTTATCCATAATGGAAGTCTGAGGGTGTGAAGAAGTGCTGTTGAGTATTCAGCCCGGGAGCTCTAGAAGTTCATGCCCACTCAGACACGAAGCACAGGCATTCAGCCAGCTGAAGTGGGAAGGCCCGGATTCCTGCTCAAGGCAGGAAGTCCTAGTTACTTCTTAGATTAAGGGTTTCCAATAAATGGGTTTTTCTTTTTCTTTTAGAAAGAGGGGATGAGTAAGATGAGACACAGCAGACTTTGCTTGCAATTAAAGAGTAGTGAAAACCAGAATCACTTTTTTTCCCCCTAATGTTATATATGATACCTGGGATTGTGTGATTCCTGTTAGAACACTTGCTTCTTTTGAGCTGCTGTAGTTTCTCCTGAAGTGATGATAGGAATTGGTGAGCAAAGGGCAGTCTTTCCTCACAAATAAAGAGTTGTCTTGTTGAAGACCTGGTGCCAGATTTACTGACTCAACTCAGCGCCCACTAGACCAGCTCAGTTCAGAGACCAATCTGGTGTAAAGAAACAAGCGTGGGATACATGATATCCTGTTGTTTCCACTGTGCGTGTGTATGCTCAGTTGTGTCTGACTCTTTGCGACCCGCTGAACTGCAGCCCCCAGGCTCCTCTGTCCATGGGATTTCCTGAGCAAGAATACTGGAGCAGGTTGCCATTTCTTACTCCAGGGGATCTTCCTGAGTCAGAGACCGAACCTGCATCTCCTGTGTCAGCAGGCGAATTCTTTACCACTGAGCCACCTGGGAAGCCTGTTGTTTCTCCTAGTAGCTAGCTCTTCTCTAAAAGTGAAGACAGTCCAGAGGGATTCTAAAAGAAATTCTCAGTATAATATTAAATGGTACCAATGAGGAAGAAAAGTGAGAGGTGGCTAAGGAAACCAATATGACTGGTTTACTTACTTTCCTAAAAAAACAAATCTGATCATGTCACGTTATTATAACAGCTCCTGAATTTACATGGGATGTTCTCTTCTAGGCCTTTCACATGTTCCCTGTACATTAAACTTCACTCAGCTTTTAAGATTCAGATCAAAAGTCCCTTCTTAAATGAAACAGTCACCCCCCAGGAGAGTCTTGGGGCTTCTAAACCTTGTGCTTATATATCATTAATATATTTACTGAATAGCATTTAATCCTAATCATTGTGTTAATCAGAGCATTTTAAGTCCTGATTTTTTAAAAATTAAAGTATAGTTGATTTACACTGTTGTCTATTCCTGGCATACAGCAAAGTGATTCAGTTATACATATCTATTCTTTTTCATATTCTATTCCACTATGGTTTATCATAGGATATTGAATATAGTGCCCACTGCTATACAATGGAATCTGTTGTTTATCCATTGTATAAATTATAGTTTGCATCTGCTAGTCCCAAATTCCCAAGCTTTCCATCCCCTATACCCCTGGCAACCACAGACTGTTTTCTATGTCTGTGAATATGTTTCTGTTTCATAGATAAGTTCATTTGTATCATATTTTAGATTCTACATATAAGTGACATCATATGGTATTTGCCTCTTTCTTACTTCACTTAGTATGACATTCTCTAGGTCCATCCATGTAGCTGCAAATGGCATTTTTCGTTCTTTTTTATGGCTGAGTAATATTCCATTGTATATATCTGTGACATCATCTTTATTCATTCATCTGTGGAGGCTAAGTCCTAATTTTTTAATTGCCTACTGAGTTCCTCAAATGTTTGAACTCTTTTTTTTCTACTTTATGGCATAATGTAGCACATGGCAGGGAGCTACAGAACTAATAGTGTACAGAAGCAAGGTTCTGGATTAGGGAGCATGACCTACAAAGACCCTTGGAGTCAAGAGGATATACAAGATAAGAGAGCGTCTGGCTGCTTTCAGTACATTCAGTTCTCTGGGGACAGAAAAGACAGGGTCCAGGATGCTGAAATTAGTAGGTGATTGCAGCCTCATTTGGAAGACAAAGGGCCATAGTCTTGTTGAGTCCTCCTCATTTTCTGATTTTCAGATCAACCCAGTTTTCTCCAGTCTTTCTTGTCACTACTGTTAGTCTCTATTTCTCAGTCAGTCATTCACCTCCCAGATTACTGAGGAGCTGAAATCCTTTCTCTGTCTCTAGACTTGGCTGCATTTCCTGTGTAGCCTTTGCAGGGATGTCAGAGTGATGCAGTTTTGATCCTGTCAAGACTGCTGCTGGGACTTTCCATTTCCTCACTTCTGGTGGCTATTTGCCCTGCCTCTCATCAGTCTCTCCCGGCTTGACTGTCTCCATCTGTTCCCTCTTCTGGAGGTTCCAACCTTACATTCCAGCTTTTCAAGTATGTGTAATTTTCTCTGAGCCTTTGCACATGTTATATTAACTAATTCAAAAGCTATATTCAATGATCCTGGCCCTGTGTTAGGTGTTGGAAGATATAAAGGAGAATAAAAGAGAGAATAAAAGTAGAAAGAGTTGTGGTCTTTGTGAGGGGAGATGATAATTACTCAAATAATGATTAAATAATCAAATAAACTGTAACCTTGTGACAGAGATAAGGAGAGAAATGGGGTCAGCCAGGTCAAGGAGTTCTGCCAGATCAGCCTGGTAAAATGGATGAGGAGGAATAGGCATTAATCAAGATTGCTGGGAGAAATATCAATAACCTCAGATATGCAGATGACACCATCCTTATGGAAGAAAGTGAAGAGGAACTAAAAAGCCTCTTGATGAAAGTAAAAGAGGAGAGCCAAAAAGTTGGCTTAAAGCTCAACATTCAGAAAATGAAGATCATGGCATCTGGTCCCATCACTTCATGGCAAATAGATAGGGAAACAATGGAAACAGTGTCAGACTTTATTTTTTGGGGTTCCAAAATCACTGCAGATGGTGACTGCAGCCATGAAATTAAAAGACGCTTACTGCTTGGAAGAAAGTTATGACCAACCTAGATAGCATATTCAAAAGCAGGGACATTACTTTGCCAACAAAGGTCGGTCTAGTCAAGACTATGGTTTTTCCAGTGGTCATAGATGGATGTGAGAGTTGGACTGTGAAGAAAGCTGAGTGCCGAAGAATTGATGGTTTTGAACTGTGGTGTTGGAGAAGACCCTTGAGAGTCCCTTGGACTGCAAGGAGATCCAACCAGTCCATTCTGAAGGAGATCAGCCCTGGGATTTCTTTGGAAGGAATGATGCTAAAACTGAAACTTCAATACTTTGGCCACCTCATGTGAAGAGGTGACTCATTGGAAAAGACTCTGATGCTTGGAGGGATTGGGGGCAGGAAGAAAAGGGGATGACAGAGAATGGGATGGCTGGATGGCATCACCGACTCGGACATGAGTTTGAGTGAACTCCGGGAGTTGGTGATGGACAGGGAGGCCTGGCGTGATGCGATTCATGGGGTCGCAGAGAGTCGGACACGACTGAGCGACTGAACTGATTTGAGCTGAACTGAGGCGAAGAAGAGGAAGGAAAGGTGTCTCCAATATAGGAAGGAACAGAATTTACGAAGTCCTGTCCAGCAAGAGAATCCTTAATGATGATGAGTTATCACAGGAAGTCAGTGTAGCTGGAGAGTGTGGAGGTGAGTCAGCACTATCAGACGGTGCTCAGCTTTGTAGACTTTGAAAAATGAATGTTTGTCTTTGTGCTAAAGGTGGTTGAAAGTCACTGAGGCATTTCAAGCAGGGGCAGCAGGATAAAATGTCTGTAAAGGATCATTTTGTCTGCAGAGTGAATATGGAGAGGGAGGCTGACAGGATGTGAGGAATGCATCTGTTGGGGGAAGAGGTGGTTGTAATCCATGCAACTGATACCCTGTTTTGGATTAGGGTAGTAGTGGAGGATGTGGAGAGTAGGGGGTTATTTTGAGAGAGATTTTGGAGGTAAAGTCAGTAGGACTTGGTGGTGAATTAAGCAAGAGGTGGATAAAGAAGGGCCTGTCAAAGAAAACTGCCCAGGTTTGGGGCTGGGTCACTGGATGTAGTTGGAGACAGTCCCTGTAGAGGAGGTGATGGAAGAAGACCAGAGTGATTCACATGTTTGGTGGACAGAGTCTGAGGAGCCTCTGAGCTGAACAAGTGGAGAGGTTGGTGTTCTGCATTTCTGAGGGGAGGTCGAGGCTGGAGACAAACACTGTAAGACACCCTGCAGAATTCATAAGTAAAGTTGTGGGCTTTAATACAATTTCTTTGGGAGAGAACATAGAGTGTCAAGAGGAGAGGGCACAGGACTAAGCCTCAAGGAAAGTCAAGCTTTAACAGAGAAAGAGAGAGAATGAAATTACAAAAAGCACTAAAAGTCAGAGCAATAAGGAGATAAGAAGTGTGTCGTGATGTCACATAAGCTAAGGGAAGCCAGGGTTTCAAGAAAGAGAGATTGCCAAAGACACATGTGTGGCCAAGAAAAATGGTGACTTCAAAATGTGTCTTGAATTTTTGCTCTGAAGGGGATGAAATCTTTAGGTCATAGCTGGAGGGGGAGAAGATGTTAGTAGCTGTGCCCTCTGCCTAAAAGATTGTTCCCTTTTCTCTTCATCTGGTTGATTCTACTCATCCTTCAATTCCTGGCTGAGATCTTCTTCTAGGAAGTCCTGCATGATTGCTCTATATATGTCATATTTCTGTAAGATCTGTTGAGTGCTTTTAAAATGTACTTCTAGAATATAAAAATTGCCATATTAGTGTGTATTATTATGCTTTATAATATCTCCTTGCTGTTGCCTATTTTTCCTGCCAGACTATTTTAGACCTGAGAGTGTAAGAACCATTTTCATCTTATGTTGCCATTGACTAGCAAAGTGGCAGACACTAAGGAGGTGCTTAAAACATACTTGTCAACTGAATATATTAAATATTGTTGATTTTTCAAACTACATAAAAAGCATGGGCTACTGAGTTTTATGGAAGTATTTCTCCAATGATAAAAACAAGCTTTAAACAGATGACTTATGATTACTTAGATAAGAAACTGGTTATTACTGTTAGCCAATTTGGGGTTCTAGAACTGATCATTTTAAGCTAATGGAAACAGGCTTCTGTTTTTAGAGGATAGGAAGCTAATAGATCATGGGAATATCCAGCAGTCACTCACGAGATCCCTTTAAACCATGCAATTAGGTAGATTCCAAGCTGGCTGGGCAGGTTGGTCCATGGTTCAGAACCAATTTTGGGGAAAAGTGTTCTGTCTTTTCTTGGTCTTATTATGAGTGAAACTAAGATAAATGGTTTACAATCTGTCCCAAAGCCTTGGAGGCAGCTTTGTTTCAGAATTTATAGTTCTTGTATTTTACAACGGTAACACAATAGACAGTGTAAATTTCTATTCACCTTACTCCATTGGCTCAGATTGCTAAGTTTCTTAAAAAAATTGATAATAACATAGATAATAACTGTGACATTTGTTTTTTATTTTGTTCTAAAATTTATTTATTTATTTAAATTGGAGGCTAATTACTTTACAATATTGTAGTGGTTTTTGTGATACATTGACATGAATCAGCCATTAGTGTACATGTGTTCCCATCCTGAACCTCCCTCCTACCCCCCCCCCCCCCCCATTCTATCCCTCAGGGTCATCCCAGTGCACAAGCCCTTGAACCTTGTCTCACGTATTGAACCTGGACTGGCGATCTGTTTCACATATGATAATATACATGTTTCAATGCTATTCTCTCAAATCATCCCACCCTTGCCTTCTCCCACAGAGTCCAAAAGATGGTTCTAATACAACTGTGTCTCTTTTGCTGTCTCGCATATAGGGTCATCGTTACCATCTTTCTAAATTCCATATATATGTGTTAATATACTGAATTGATGTTTTTCTTTCTGACTTACTTTGCTCTGTATAATAGGCTCCAGTTTCATCCACCTTATTAGAACTGATTCAAATGAATTATTTTTAATGGCTGAGTAATATTCCATTGTGCATATGTACCACAGCTGTCTTATCCATTTGTCTGTGATGGACATCTAGGTTGATTCCATGTCCTGGCTATTGTAAACAGTGCTGTGATGAACATTGACATACATGTGTCTCTTTAATTCTGGTTTCCTTGGTGTGTATGCCCAGCAGTGGGATTGCTGGGTTGTATAGCAGTTCTAGTTCCAGTTTTTTAAGAATCTCCACACTGTTCTCCAAAGTGGCTGTACTAGTTTGCATTCCCACCAACAGTGTAAAAGGGTTCCTTTTTCTCTGCACCCTCTCCAGCATTTATTGTTTGTAGACTTTTGGATAGCAGCCATTCTGACTGGTGACAAATGGTACCTCATTGTGGTTTTGATTTGCATTTCTCTGATAATGAGTGATGTTGAGCATCTTTTCATATGTTTGATAGCCATCCGTATGTCTTCTTTGGAGAAATGTCTATTTAGTTCTTTGGCCCATTTTTTGATTGGGCCACTTATTTTTCTGGAATTGAGCTGCAGGAACTGCTTGTATATTTTTGAGATTAATTCTTTGTCAGTTGCTTCATTTACTGTTATTTTTTTCCCTTTCTGAAGGCTGTCTTTTCACTTTGCTTATAGTTTCCTTCATTGTGCAAAAGCTTTTAAGTTTAATTAGGTCCCATTTGTTTATTTTTGCTTTTATTTCCATTACTCTGGGAGGTGGGTCATAGAGGATCCTGCTGTGAGCTATGTCAGAGTGTTTTGCCTATGTTTTCCTCTAGGAGTTTTATAATTTCTGGTCTTACATTTAGATCTTTAATCCATTTTGAGTTTATTCTTGTCTTTGGTGTTAGAAAGTGTCCTAGTTTCATTCTTTTACAAGTGGTTGACCAGTTTTCCCAGCACCACTTGTTAAAGGGATAGTCTTTTCTTCATTGTATATTCTTGCCTCCTTTGTCAAAGATAAGGTGTCCCTAGGTGTGTGGATTCATCTCTGGGCTTTCTATTTTGTTCCATTGATCTATATTTTTGTCTTTGTTCCAGTACCATACTGTCTTGATGACTGTAGGTTTGTAAGTATAGTCTGAAATCAGGCAGATTTTTTCTTCCAGTTTCATTCTTCTTTCTCAAGATTGCTTTGGCTATTCAAGGTTTTTTTTTGTATTTCCATACAGATTGTGAAGTTATTTTTTCTAATTCTGTGAAAAATATTGTTGGTAGCTTGATAGGGATTGCATTGAATATATAGATTGCTCTGGGTAGTATAATCATTTTCACTGTATTGATTCTTCCCATCCATGAACGTGGTATATTTATCCATCTACTTGTGTCATCTTTGATTTCTTTCATCAGTGTTTTACAGTTTTCTATATATAGGTCTTTTGTTTCTTTAGGTAGATTTATTCCTAAGTATTTTATTCTTATTGCAATGGTGAATGGAATTGTTTCCTTAATTTCTCTTTCTGTTTTCTCATTTTTAGTGTTTAGGAATGAGAGGGATTTCTGTATGTGTTAATTTTATATCCTGCAACTTTACTATATTCATTGATTAACTCTAGTAATTTTCTGGTGGAATCTTTAGGGTTTTCTATGTAGAGGATCATGTCATCTGCAACCAGCGAGAGTTTTACTTCTTTTCCAATATGGGTTACTTTTATTTTTTTTTCTTCTCTGATTGCTGTGGCTAAAACTGACAAAACTATGTTGAATAGTAGTGGTAAGAGTGGGCACCCTTGTCTTGTTCCTGGCTTTAGGGGAAATGCTTTCAATTTTTCACCATTGAGAATAATGTTTGCTGTGGGTTTGTCATATATGGCTTTTATTATGTTTAGATATGTTCCTTCTATTCCTGCTTTCTGGAGGGTTTTTATCATAAATGGATGTTGAATTTTGTTAAAGGCTTTCTCTGTATTTATTGAGATAATCATATGGTTTTTACCTTTCAGTTTGTTAATGTGATGAATTACATTGATTGATTTGTGGATATTAAAGAATTCTTACATCCCTGATAAAGCCCATTTGGTCATGATGTATGATCTTTTTAATATGTTGTTGGATTCTGTTTGCTAGAATTTTGTTAAGGATTTTTACATCTATGTTTATCAGTGAAATTGGCTTCTAGTTTTTTTTGTGTGGCATCTTTGTCAGGTTTTAGTATTAGGGTGATGGTGGCCTCATAGAATGAGTTGGATGTTTACCTTTCTCTGCAATTTTCTGGAAGAGTTTGAGTAGGATAGGTGTTAGCTCTTCTCTAAATTTTTGGTAGAATTCAGCTGTGAAGCCATCTGGTCCTGGGCTTTTGTTTGCTGAAAGAATTTTGATTACAGTTTAAATTTCTGTGCTTTTGATGGGTCTGTTAAGATTTTCTATTTCTTCCTGGTTCAGTTTTGGAAAGTTATACTTTTAAAATAATTTGTCTATTTCTTCCAAGTTGTTCATTTTATTGGCATGTAGTTGCTGATAGTAGTCTCTTATGATCCTTTGTATTTCTGTGTTGTCTGTTGTGATTTCTCCATTTTCATTTCTAATTTTGTTGATTTGATTATTTTCCCTTTGTTTCTTGATGAATCTGGCTAATAGTTTGTCTATTTTATTTATCTCCTCAAAGAACCAGCTTTTAGCTTTGTTGATTATTGCTATGGTCTCCTTTGTTTCTTTTTCATTTTTTTCCTGTCCTAATTTGTATGATTTCTTTCTTTCTACTAACACTGGGGTTCTTTTTCTAGTTGCTTTAGGTGTAGAGTTAGGTTATTTGATTTTTCTCCTGTTTCTTGAGATAAGCATATATTGCTATGAACATTCCCCTTAGCACTGCTTTTACTGAATCCCATATGTTTTGGGTTGTTGTGTTTTCATTTTCATTCGTTTCTATGCATATTTTGATTTCTTTTTTGATTTCTTCTGTGATTTGTTGGTTATTCAGAAGCGTGTTGTTTAGCCTCCATATGTTTGTATTTTTAATCTTTTTTTTTTCTTGTAGTTGACATCTAATCTTGCTGCATTGTGGTCAGAAAAGAAGCTTGGAATGATTTCAATTTTTTTGAATTTACCAAGACTGGATTTATGGCCCAGGATGTGATCTATCCTGGAGAAGGTTCTGTGGGCACTTGAGAAAAAGGTGAAATTCATTGTTTTGGGGTGAAATGTCCTATAGATGTCAATTAGGTCTAACTGGTCCATTGTATCATTTAAAGTTTGTGTTTCCTTGTTAATTTTCTTGTTAGTTGATCTATCCATAGGTGTGAGTGGGATATTCAAGTCTCCCACTATTATTGTGTTACTGTTAATTTCCCTTTTCATACTTGTTAGCATTTGCCTTACATATTGCAGTGCTCCTATGTTGGGTGCACATATATTTATAATTTTTATATCTTCTTCTTGGACTGATCCTTTGATCATTATGTAGTGTCCTTCTTTGTCTCTTTTCACAGCCTTTATTTCACAGTCTATTTTATCTGATATGAGAAGTGCTATTCCTGCTTTCTTTTGGTCTCCATTTTCATAAAATATCTTTTTCCAGCCCTTCACTTTCGGTCTGTATGTGTCCCTTTGTTTGGGGTGGGTCTCTTGTAGACAGCATATATAGGGGTCTTGTTTTTGCATCCATTCAGCCAGTCTTTGCTTTTTGGTTGGGGCATTCAACCCATTTACATTTAAGGTAATTATTGATAAGTATGATCCTGTTGCCATTTACTTTGTTGTTTTGGGTTCAAGTTTATAAACCTTTTCTGTGTTTCCTGTCTAGTGAAGATCCCTTAGCATTTGTTGAAGAGCTGGTTTGGTGGTGCTGAATTCTCTCAACTTTTGCTTGTCTGTAAAGCTTTTGATTTCCCCTTCATATTTGAATGAGAGCCTTGCTGGGTACAGTAATCTGGGCTGTAGGTTTTTTTATTTCATCACTTTTAGTATGTCTTGCCATTCCCTCCTGGCCTGAAGAGTTTCTATGGAAAGATCAGCTGTTATCCTTATAGGAATCCCCTTGTGTGTTATTTGTTTCTTTTCCCTTGCTGCTTTTAATATTTGTTCTTTGTGTTTGATCTTTGTTAATTTGATTAATATGTGTCTTGGGGTGTTTCACCTTGGATTTATCCTATTTGGGACTCTCTGGGTTTCTTGGACTTGGGTGGCTATTTCCTTACCCATTTTAGGGACATTTTCAACTATTATCTCCTCAAGTATTTTCTCATGGCCTTTCTTTTTGTCTTCTTCTTCTGGGACTCCTATGATTCAAATGTTGAGACGTTTGGCATTGTCCCAGAGGTCTCTGAGGTTGTCTTTATTTCTTTTAATTCTTTTTCCTTTTTTCCTCTCTGCTTCATTTATTTCCACCTTTCTGTCTTCCACCTCACTTATCCTATCTTCTGCCTCAGATAGTCTACTGTTGGTTCCCTCCAGAGTGTTTTTGATCTCAGTTATTGCATTATTCATTATTAATTGTCTCTCTTTTATTTCTTCTAGGTCCTTGTTAAACATTTCTTGCATCTTCTCAATCCTTGTCTCCAGACTATTTATCTGTTACTCCATTTTGTTTTCAAGATTTTGGATAATTTTTACTATCATTATTTCTAATTGTTTTTCAGGTAGACTCCCTATCTCCTCCTTGGTTTGGTTTGGTGAGCATTTATCATGTTCCTTTACCTGCTGAATATTTCTCTGTTTTTTCATCTTGTTTAGATTGCTGTGTTTGGGGTGGCCTTTTTGTATGCTGGGAATTTGTGGTTCCTCTTTATTGTGGAGGTTCCTTGCTGTAGCTGGGGTTGGATGAGTGGCTTGTCAAGGCTTCCTGGTTAGGGAAGCTTGCATTGGTGTCCTGGTGGGTGGAGCTGGATCTCTTCTCTCTGGAGTGCAATGAAGTGTCCAGTAGTGAGTTTTGAGGTGTCTATGGGTTTGGTGTGACTTTTGGCCACCTATTTTTTAATGCTTAGGGTTATGTTCTTGCACTGTTGGAGAATTAGCTTGGTACGTCTTGCCCTGAAACTTGTTGGCTCTTGGTTGGAGCTTGATTTCAGTGTAGGTATGGAGGCTTTTGGATGAGCTCTTATTGATTAATGTTCCCTGGAGTCAGGAGTTTTCTGGTGTTCTCAGGTTTTGGATTTAAGCCTACTGCCTCTGGTTTTCAGTCTTATTCCTACAGTAGCCTCAAGACTTCTCCATCCATACCACACCAATGATGAAACATCTAGGTTAATGGAGAAAAGATTCTCCACAGGGAGGGACACCCAGAGAGTTTCACAGAATTACATGAAGGAGAAAAGAGGGAGGATGGAGATAGAGGTGACCAGGAGGAGGAGACAGGGAATCAAAAGGGAAGAGAGCAATTTAACCAGTAATCAATTCCCCATGTGCTCTCCACAGTCCGGAACACCCAGAGAGGTTCAGAGAGTTATGAAGAGAAGAGGGAGGAATGAGATAGAGGTGACCAGGAGGAGAGGTGGAGCTGTCAAAAGGAGAGAGACTGTTCTAGCCAATAATCAGTTCCCTAATGTTTTCCATAGCCCAGAATACCCAAAGAGAGTCACAGAGTTGAGTAGAGAAGAGAAGGGGGAGGGAGGAGATAGAGGTGACCTGGGGGAGAAAAAGGAGAGTCAAAAGTGGGAGAGGGCAGTCAAGCCAGTAATCACATTTCTAAGTAAAAATGGGTACTGAATATTGGATTCTTAAAGGTACAAAATTGATAACAAATATCAAAAAGCAAAGATTAAAAATCTAGAGTAGAGGTTAGACTCTCAAAAATACAATATTAAAAAAACAAAATAAAATCACAAAATTATAAAAAAATATGACATTTACTTTAAAAATAGGCTCTTTTTTTGCAAGGTAACAGTAGGTTATAAAAATGAAAATTAAAGGAGTAATAAAGGACTCAAAAAACAAATTTAAAAAATGATAATAGTAAACTATATCTAGGAATTTCTCTGGAGCTGTTGAGGATAGTGTGGGGTCAGTTCAGTTTCAGATAGTTCCCTGTTCCAGGTTATACTTCTTCTCACAGTCTATAGGCCCTTTCCAATGTAGTTGGTGCTAACTACAGGCTTTTAATATGTTGCACCTGTAACTTCCAAAGCAGTTCTCTCTTCTTTGTTTATTTTGGCTTCCTCTGTTTGCAGGTCTCTTCAGTGTCTGATTTCTGCTCTGACACAAGGGAGTGAAGGTGGTCACTTATTTAGGCTCAGTTGTTCAGTTGTGCTGTGGGGAGGGATGAACACTGCAAACAAATATCACTGGTGTGTGTGGGGAGTGCTTGAAGTGTCTGGGCCATACTGAGTTTGCCTGCACTCACGGCATGTGTGCTTTCCCAGTCTACACTGCTCAGGCTCCAGGTTGCTCTGCAGGAGAATAGTCTAAAGTGGGCCCTGGGTTGCATGCACTTCCTAGGTCTAAGCTGCTCAGGTTCAGGTTCTCAGGTACTCCACAAAGGCACAGACTTGGTTTGGCCTGAGTTTTGTGCCCTTCAAAGGTCCTAGCAGCTCAACTGACCAGGTGCTTGGTGAGCGCACTCTCCCCAGGTGCATCTTATCACCTCCCTGGTCCCAGGTGCTCAGCTTCCTGGGTGTGCAGTGGGAGCACCGTCTCAGTTGTGCCATGTGTCTCCTCTGGGGAGCTGATCTCTGGCTGCGACCCTCCTGGCTGATTTCAACTGTCCAGAATCCCAGGAAGACTTGGTTAGCAACTGGGAGCCTGTTCGCAGTTTGGTAGAGGATGCCATCTCTGGGGCTGAGATTGCCCCTTGCCTTCTGGCTCTGGCTGTTGCCCGCCTGCCTCTCTGCCTCCAGCAGGGGATGGGCCAGTCTGCAGCCGGCTAGCTCTCCTCTGGTATTTGCTCAGTCCTTTGTTCTGTGAGCGGGCCTGGCAGTGTCTTACATTAGAGCTTTTTGTGGGAAAGTTCTCTCTTTCTCTTTTTTCCCCCCTCTCTCTGGCTATCCTGCAGTTTGGGTTGCTATCTCATATTAGCTCCCTCAGATTGTCCTCAGGGCATTCAGGCCCAATCTGTCCTTACCCTAAGCAGTGCTGCCCATGCCTCCCTGTTCAGCCCCCACTTGCTGGTGGTGAACACTAGTGTCTAGGCTACCTCTCCCCTGGGAGTCGCGCTTAGGCACGTAATCTGTGTGTGTGTGTTGCCCTCTGAGATTCCAAAGCTCCCCACAGACCTGCCTGTGAGAGGGTTTCCTGGTGTTTGGAAACTTCTCCTCTTTCATGACTCCCTCCCTGGGATGGATCTCTGTCCCTAACTCTTTTGTCTCTCTTTTTATGTTTTATCTTTTGTCCTACCTCCTTTTGAAGACAATGGGCTGCCTTTCTGGGTGCCTGGTATCCTCTACCAGCGTTCAGAAGTTGTTTTGTGGAATTTGCTCAGCATTCAAATGATCTTTTGATGAATTTGTGGGGGAGAAAGTGGTCTCCTTGTCCTATTCCTCCACCATCTTAGGACTTCCTCCTAAGTGTGACATTTGTATCTCACTTTAAATGCTACATTTGACCCTCGTATCAATTCTGGGAAGTAGATAGTTGCCCCACTTTATGGACTAGAGAAGCTAAAACTCTGAAATACAAAAACTGAATCTTACCTTCAAAGCACGTTTTTAGATTCAAGCTAAATGTTCTTTAACTTTGTTGAACCTTCTCAGTTCTAAGGTGATATATCCCAGGCCATTATATAATGTCTGTGTGGTTGTTTGTCTGTTAACAAAAGCTGACGCACAAGCTTGGGAAAGTCATTAAATGGCAGAAACCATGTTATATTCATCTTTGTATCTCCACAGATAAAAAGGTATCTTAATATTTGCTGAATTAATAACCTATTTATGTCAAGATTTTCTCACTGTTTTTGAATTTAATCATATTAGAAATTAACACAGAAATTGAAAAGAAATTTTAGTTCATTAAAAAGCAATAATATGTTTACTACATTTTAATATACCATATACTTCATGCAGTGTAAGTTATTTTTCAAAAATAAAAATAAATCAGGAAGAATGGCATCATTTTACAAATTTGCAAATATCTTTCATGTCTGGCTTAATAGAAAAACTGCTGGATTCTCATATCTGCTTCTACATTCAATCTGTTGCTATACATTGTTTTTGTTGAAATATATTAAGAAAAGTAGGCCTCGCATAGATGTTTAGTTGCAAAGGGGCAATATATTAAAGCATTTTCAGGAAATTAATTTTGGAAGTTGTATTGAAACTTGAAAAATGGTAGTTTCTTTACGTCAATTGTGTGGTATCTGACTGAAATCATACTAATGATATTTTATTATTTGGTTACATTAAAATCCATTAGTCTATCTTTCATTTTGAAACTTTTCTGCATGCATGATTTTGGAACATTATGTATTGTTTATTTGGTTTACTGAGTGATGAAATTGACATAGTTCATCAAACATAAAGGAAAAAAGTCCTATTTATTAATGTTATCACTGATTTCTATCAGAAGTCTTTAAGTATTGGGAAGTTGTTAATAAGCTCATGGTGTTGCATACCAATTCCCCCAAATCTGAATTTTCACTTGACAGCTCAAATTTTGTCATTGGCTAGTGCTTTTTAAAATTTTTCAAGTAAAAATTATTTCATAAGAAAAGTTATTTGTGTACTTCAAACACTTGCACATATGCTCATATGCTTTTCTTTGAGATAGCCATCACACTTGGGCATGTAGCAGAAGTACTTTATGTATACTTCCCAGTTTGACACATAAAATATTAAAAATGTGTCCTCAAGATTTGGAATTTAATAAAAATAATTTTTATTACTTCATCAAGAATTCTTAAATGAACCTAATCTACTCCCCTGGCCCTCCCACCTCTTTTCTGGCTGTGAGTGCAAGCCTTGATTTATGCTGAAATACCAGCTGTCTTTGTACCGTCTATGCAAATGTCAACATTATGAACAAGGCAAATAACATTTTAGTTTGATTATAAAAATGTTCTTGACCTCTTTAGTTCCCCTGAAAAGGGTGTCAAGGGGCCCTCAATATCTGTAGGCCATACTTTGAGAACTCCTGGACTGACCATTGAATAGTTGATACATATTTTATGGTGTTACCCACCTCCTAGTGATATGTTGTGGAAGGGGAAATGGTAAATGATAAAAGTTGGTCAGACCTAATGTCATTCTGTGTCAGTGGTGTTGTGGCTAGAATATACCAAGAAAATGAACAACCAGGCCCAGTTCATTCATATGTCTGTCTCTTTCATCAGTTTTCTTGTCTCAGTGGTGTTCGCACATCAACCTGAAGTTGGTTGTGGCAAAAATGCTAAACGTTTCTTAAATCCATTGTATCTGTTTCCTAGACAACTTTTCTTGCATCAGACTGAGGTTCAGTAACATTAGTGGAAAGGCTGTGTATTGTTTCCAGGGCTGTCCCCTACCCACCACCCATGCTAGTCTTGTTGTTTGCCTCCCAGTGGCTGAATGTGGATCAGGAGAAAGGCCAGTGAGTTGGGAGGAGGGACATTGGAATGATCATGTAGAGGAGAGCTGACTGCATTCTGAAAATGTCTGAACACCATCCAAGACTGTTAAGTGAGCAAGAAATAAATTTCTATTGTTTTGAACCTCACATGTTTGGGTTTATTTATTACAGCAATTAGCCTACCTTGAACACTGGCTTGGATAATAACCTTTTAATTAGAATTCACAGTGGTTCATATTCCTCAACGACATGTAAATTGAAACTGTACTAAAGGGTAACATCATTAATGACTTCTTTTCACAGAGATAGTCTAGAAAAAGACATGCTTTTCTAAATTTATGGCAAATTCTGCTTTTATCCTCTCAGCAAAGATCTATTTCCAAATTAATGGGTAATGCAAGGTGTAATCAGGAACAAATATTTGTCCTTTAATTATTTGGAAGAATACAGTAGTGCATTATTACTTTACATATGCACCAACCCCAAATGCCAAGGCTTAGATATCCATGAGTTATAGACAGGGAATTAAGCAGGAAATTGGAAATGTATTCCATGAAAGACACAGTGAAAAAAATAATTGCAGATGAAGCATTATGAATAGGATGACTCAGGAACTTGAAAACTGCTTTCAAAAAAATGGATAAAGTTTTTCAAGAGGAAGTAATTGAGTATATTCCAAGAAAACCTTGGGGAATGGATTCTTCCCCCCTAATTACTGATCCTTTCTCCTTGGTTTGTGAATATGAAACTAATTCCCCCTAGTGTCATTTCAATAGAGATGCAATTACAAAAATAATGGATGTGACTCAGGATGTTATTAACTTTTTTCACTTTGCTCTTATTTGTATTCAGTGCAAGTTAGCATTTTAAGCAAATAACTGGGCTCTTTAGCTGAACATTATTGTAGATCACAGCACATGATGTATGATCTATGTCCTAGTCAGTGATGTTGCTTCTGTTGATTCCACGATGACCATTTCCTATCTTGGTGGCCTGCAGTGATCAATTTTCTGATTATCTCATCATTTTTGAGAACAGTACCTAAATTGAGCTTTCCTTAGGTTCATTATTAAAAACTCTCTAATAAACATTTACTGAGCATATACCATGTGCTGGGCATTGGAGACACAAAAATAGATAAGCATCTCTTGTTTTGAAGGAGCTCACAGCCCAGGGGGAACTAACATATTGTAATAGCCAGCTAGGCTAGATTATAGAGTAGTAACAAAGAACCCTCCAAATCTCAGGAGTTTAACACATTTATTTTGTGTCTGCGCTTGACGTCCACATGAAGTCAGCAGGAGGCTTTGTTTGGAACATCCACAAGACATGGCCACTAGTTGACCCTCACCCCTCCCCTCTCCTTGGAATGTACATTTCACCTACTTTCCCCATGCTAGCAGCCATTTCAAAGCTATAGTCCTGAGAGATAGTACAGTGTTGAGATCATCTGGACCCTGTTATGGACTCTATATATATGAACTTTTAAGATTCTGGCAGGTGGAGATGGAGATTCACTTGTCTAGCTGCCACCTGAGACAAGCCTCAAAAGTTCCTCTGCTTATGATAACTGTCAGCTACCTTCTGGAGTGGCCTATCTCTTCCTTCCATCTCTCTTTGCTCTCCATGTACAGGGATCAGTCTCAGATTTCACCTGGAGAAGCTCCTGAGGTTGCAAACCAACAGGCTTCCAGCCCCAGGCGGTTTCATCTTGTCACGTGACCTCTGGTCTCTGTGGTGACCATGGGCAATTGCATCCTGGCTTCTAAAGCTTCTGTCCATCGGTGACACATGCTATTTTTGCTCACATTTTATTGTCTGGCGCCAAAGATGTTTCCTAAGGAAGAGTGGAAAGTCCAATTCTAACATGTGCAATGGAAGGAAGGAGAGTGGGACATTTGTAGACAGTCATGTGACAGCCACATGTGAAGACAGTTACAATGTAGAAGCGCCCAGATAGTCACAGCCCTGGGAGATGAGCACCATGATAAGTGTTATGAAGGAGGTCCACACATGAGGCAGGTTGAACTTCATTAGGGGAGTGGGACTGAGTGAATCATCTGCTTAGAAACTTCTTCCAAAAACAAGCTCCCTTGGGCCCCTGGACTCAGGTCCCCCCCTTACCTCTCTCTGTGCATTCCTTCTCCTCCTTTCTGGTGTTTTTTGGTTTAGCATCCACCTCCCCTGACAGACGATCATCTCCATGAAGGCAGGGACTGTGTCACTCCTTTCATAGCCGTGTCCAAGAAGCGTTAGTTGGGTGATAGCATTAGCAAAGTGGAATTCTGGATAGTGAGGTCAAGTTGGTCTAAGGGTCAAGGAAGGGGAGAACAGTACAGTCGGAGGGTCATCCAGACACATTGGGGTGAAGGCCTTTAGTGGAAAGGCAGGTGCTGAGTTTGTGGTCAGCTCGTTGCCCAGAAAAGGCCCCCTTCTGCAGATGAGACTTCACTGTGGTTTGAAGAGAAAGTGAGCCAATGTTCTACTTTGAAAGCCCTCTGGGTACCTAACCCTGCTTTTTCTCTCGTCTTGCTCCTTTAATGAGCTGAGACCACCAGTCCTGGGAGGCTTCTATAGACTGTGGATAAATGTCCACAAGGGGTGACGACCAGGCCACCAAGCTCATTTTCACTTGTGATTCAAGCCCAAACTTTAGCCTTTCTCCAGAGGAGTAGTTAATGCATTAACACCTCACACCCTCCATCAGCTGCCAGAGCACAGTGAGGTTTGCTGCCTCCCAGATCTGAGTGTATCTCCCCCTTGCTTCTGATGACCACTGCCCAGGAAATTACTTTACACAGGAGGGAGGGGCTGTGGAGAGTGATGAGGAAGGATCTCTCATGGAAATGGAACTGTGTTCTCCAGGTACATCTTACTTAGGGATGTCTTTCTTTACAGTTGTCAGGGAGGTGGAATTTCTCCCCCACCCCTCTTGCCTTCTTGTGGCTGGACTAATTAAAACCAACCAACAAACAAACTGACAGAAGGCAGGTGAACTGGAAACAGAAAAATTTTAATCATATGCAGGGCTTCCCAAATGTCTCAGTGATAAAGAATCTGCCTGCCAATGCAGACATGGTTTTGATCCCTAAGTCAGGAAGATCTCCTGGAGAAGGAGATGGCAACTCACTCCAGTATTCTTGCCCAGGAGATCCCATGGACAGAGGAGCCTAGTGGGCTACAGTCACTGGGGCCACAAAGAGTCGGACATGACTTAGCGACTAAATAACAATAATAACGTCAATCACATGCAGGGAAGTCTCATAGAAATGGGACCTAAGAAGTGGCCAAAGCAGGCAACTTTTACAGTTTTTAGACAAATAGTAAATTGGTAAGGAATTTACAGGACAAAGAAATTTAGGCTTGGGATGCTCAATTAGTGAAGAGTCTAAACAGTTTGGGCTTGGGGTAGTACAGGAAAGAGGTTACAAGGTTTGCTTACGTAGGTGTGTCAGGTCTGTTTACATAGGAATTCCCTATCTTGGATGATAAGGGTGTCCTGGTTCCAAATGCAGGGTGTGTACATTTCACATGAGAGATTTATTTCCTGCTTTCAGGGAGACAGAAGGAGGGCCAATGTGTCCCTCTTGCATTGGCCATTTCTTAAGTAACTTCAAAATGATGAGCCATTGAGTCACATTCTGGGCCCAGCACAGTCATTTAGCAGTTACATTTGGAGTCCAGAGGGGTTGGGGGTGAAGGGGTCTTCCCCTTGCTTCTAAATATGCTCCCAGCAGTCTACCTGATTATTGCACAGTTGCTGATGAGCAAACTCTTAGTAGCTTTGTTGGGGGTTGGCAGCAGCATTTCTCTGAGGTGGGAGCTGCTGGTTCTTGGTCAGAAATCTTAAATGGAGACTTCATGTTCATGGGAAGAAAATGGACTGTTTGATAGGGGAATGTTCACTTACATTCGAGCTGAACGATCAAATGGAAGCAGATGGCAGGCCTTGTCTCTGCCCCTTGAGCATCTGCCTGGCTAATTCACTATGACAGCTGATGTGTGCAGCTGAAAGGAGTGGTCTGGGGATGTTACTGAATATTTCATCTGACAAGAGGAAGAAGTGATTTTTTTTTACAACTTACGGTGATTAAATTAAATGGCTACCTACATATATATTTTATTCAATGTAGCACATTTGTTCCTCTTTTCATACTGAGAAAATAATAACTCTGGACCCTTTCAGTCTGCCCACCTGGGATACAAATAACTTATACCTGCACTGATCGCTCCTCATCAAATGGGGCTGCTGCTGCTACTGCTAAGTCGCCTCAGTCGTGTCCGACTCTGTGCGACCCCATAGACGGCAGCCCACCAGGCTCCCCATCCCTGGGATTCTCCAGGCAAGAACACCGGAGTGGGTTGCCATTTCCTTCTCCAATGCCTGAAAGTGAAAAGCGAAAGTGAAGTTGCTCAGTTGTGTCTGACTCTTAGCGACCCCATGGACTGCAGCCTATCAGGCTCCTCCGCCCATGGGATTCTCCAGGCAAGAGCACTGGAGTGGGTTGCCATTGACTTCTCCAGCAAATGGGACTACTTAAATTTAAATGAATTATAATTAAATAATTTAAGATGCTAATCTCCTCAGTTGTGCTAATCACAATCTCCATAGCCACGTGTAGCTGGTAGCTGCCATAGTGGACATTTTTCTCTTTCCAGAACATTCTATTGTGCTGCACTGACTTAAGACCATTGTTCACCCAAACAGTAAGGCAGCCCTTTGTGGTGGAAGAAAAAAATATCAAAACTTGTATTCATGCCACTTAGTTCCAGAAAGCAGACTCTGAGATAGTTTAACAGACAAGGGATGTTTTAGAGTGTGGCTGTTGGTGAACTTCTGTGGAGGGAGTGAAGGAAGGAGGGCTGGGGAGGACAAGAGGAAAAAGCTGGGCTGTGGTCCAGTCCCAGCAGACACCTCAGCTCACCTGCAGGGAGCTGTGAGTTGGGAAAGCTTTTCAGAGACCTCCTGAGTTGCCGAGAGGGTGCCACCCTCCTCAGTGACCAGTCCTATATGCAGGCGGCCCTGGAAACAGATGTGACCCTGGACAAGGGAGCTCTCTCCAGCCGCTGGGAATTCTTTCAGGTCTAAAGGGGAATATGAGTGGTACTTCAGTGTCTGTGCAATTTGGTTCCCTTGTATTTGTTTTGAAAGTTCAAAACTCGATGCGGAGATAAACGGATATAACTTACAAAGGGATATGTGAACATTGAATGAATATGTGAACATTCATGCTACATATAATTTGCTGACCAGGATGTCCACATCAAAAAGCTTGGAAATCAACTTGTTTAGACTGGGAATTGGAACCCAGATTTTGTGTTTGAATGTTTAAAATATTCTTTGCAAACTGTTGGCCAGCTGTTTTAACCCAGCAGTAGAATAGTTGGTTCATTCATAGTAGCATTTCTTTCTTTCTTTATTTTTTTAATATAAATTTATTTATTTTAATTAGAGGCTAATTACTTTACAATATTGTATTGGTTTTGGCATACATCAACATGAATCTGCCACGGGTGTACACGTGTTCTCCATCCTGAACCCCCTCCCACCTCCCTCCCCATACCATCCCTCTGGCTCATCCCAGTGCACCAGCCCTGAGCATCCTGTATCATGCATCGAACCTGGACTGGCGATTCATTTCACATATGATATTACACATGTTTCAATGCCATTCTCCCAAATCATTTCACCCTCACCCTCTCCCACAGAGTCCAAAAGACTGTTCTATACATCTGTGTCTCTTTTGCTGTCTTGCATACAGGGTTATCATTACCATCCTTCTTTCTTTCCTTTTTAGTTGCATGTGAATGACTTTAGGCTGTGGACTGCTTCAGTTGGCAGTTCACCATCTAAATAACTGCTTCAGTTGTTTTATTGTTGTCTTACGCATGGTGATTTCACACATTTATATGGCCTACTGGAACCCTGAAGGCCTTTGAGTTAGTAATCCCTGGTTTGCACAGTAGCAGATGGGGACAGAGTGTCCTGTGCAGAAAGCAGTAGAGGAAAAAGGAAAAGAAGCATAGTAAGGGAGGGGAAGGATTTCAGGGACAAGAAATTGGAACAAATGAGACTAAAACATGGAGTGGAATTAGCTACACATCACTCTTCCTGCTGGGTGAAGAGGCAAAGCTGAGAAAGCTCCTAGAATGTTAGGGACCAAAGCCTGTGTCCTAAGAAGAAGGGGACATTATCAGCATCTATTTCTATTATATGGTGGGCATTTCAGTGGGTGAAAGTGAAAGTCGCTCAGTTGGGTCCAACTCTTTATGACTCCATGGACTATACAGTCATGGAATTCTCCAGGCCAGAATCCTGGAGTGGGTAGCCGTTCCCTTCTTCAGGGGATCTTCCCAACCCAGGGATCGAACCCAGGTCTCCCTCATTGCAGGTGGATTCTTTACCATGTGAGCCACAGGGGAAGACCCTTGAATGGGTAGGCTACATATGTGTCATTTATTTATTTATTTTTTTTAGTACCCACTGAGGTAGGTCCGAGTATTACGGGAAAGATTCTCAATCACTTCAGAGGTTTTTAGCAGAAAAGCCCTGCAATTGTTTCTCTTTCCCCCACTTTTGAAAACTTGTATTTTGATCTTGGATCTCAAAGATTTTGCTGCAGAATTATTGGTAAGTCAGGGACCACAAACTCCAGTGCTTGCTGGAGGCTGACATGCAGTGGGAACGTGTGGTCCAGTGTGAGACAATAAGGGGAGGTGGAGACTGTGGTGACTGAGTCCACGGTCCCTCTGCAGGAGGTGGCAGCTGTGGCTGTGGAGAACAATAGGACAAATGTCACCATATCTCTGTTTTCAAGGGATGTCACTGGGCATGTCACTGAATGTGGGAGATGTAGTGAAATATGATGATACTAACATATTGGTACTTAGTTCAAATCTGGGCTAAAGTCAACTTCTGAGACTCCTGATGGCTGGGCCACTGCCCAACTTGAAGAAGACAGAGGCTCAGGCTTAAGAAGCTGGGCAGCCATTCACATCCTCTTTTCTCCCAGAGAATGCTTATCCTGGGGATGTCAGTTCAGAGACTAGCATGGACTTGTTAAATACTGGAGAGCTGGCTAGCAGGGCAACTCTGAGCAGGTAAAGCTTGAAGCCTTAACTTCCTGAGTCAATAAAAGTATGCACAGAAGTTGTTGGAGTTGTATTACCGTATTTCCTGACTACTGCTTCAGCTTGTTTCGGAAAACTAGACTGGCTTCAGACTAGTTTTAAATGTGGCCCTTGATGTACTTCTGTAGACTCCTTGGCTGTCACTGAATATCACTCCAGACTTGCAGCCTGAGTGGTGACTGAAATGGCTCAGTTGTTACCATTTGTGAGCACAGTGTGCTTGCGTGTGTGCTGAGTCGCTTCAGTTGTATTCGGTTCTTTGCAACTCCGTGGATTATTGCCCACCAGGATCCTCTGTCCTTGGGATTCTCCAGCAAGAATACTGAAGTGGGTTGCCATACCCTCCTCCAGGGGATCTTCCCAACCCAGGGATTGAACCCTGAGTCTTTTATGTCTCCTGTATTAGCAGGTGGGTTGTTTACCACTAGCACCACCTGGGAAGCCCTTGAGTACAAATACATTTAGTCATTGGCAGTTGAGGAGGGGTTGGATCTCTGGCTTGGGAAGGGTGGAAAGCAAGAAGAGGGAAATAGTAAGGTGAATGAAAGAGCACCCTCTTCAAGTCGCACTTTGTGATGATGACTTTGCCCCATCCTCACTCTTAATTAACTTGAGTTCTCCCCATAGGGGAAGACGTGAAAGAGTTGAACAGTTAATTCTCCCTGAACCAAAACCCCACAGCCCTGGAAATGCCCATTAGAACAACACAGGTCATAACTAGTGCATAGTTACTTTGGGGTGGTTAATAATTTGTTCTTTTGAGGAATGAGTGATGGATGGGGACAAGTCTGTAATGTGTTCTCTTGTAACAGGAGCCTGGGAGAACTCCAGAACCCTTCTTGTTACCATTGTGTGGTGCTGAAAAGAGGGCTTTTTGTGACAACTATTTTTTTTTGAGGCTTTACTATTTAATTCAAGATCCTCAAAATAATCTTCTCTATACAGTGTTTATACTTTCTTAACTATTTAACAAACTGTTACAGTTCCTTCTTTAGTTGTAATTTAATTGTTCAGCTTTTGAACTGTGGTGTTGGAGAAGACTCTTGAGAGTCCCTTGGACTGCAAGGAGATCCAACCAGTCCATCCTAAAGGAGATCAGTCCTGGGTGTTCATTGGAAGGACTGATGCTGAAGCTGAAACTCCAATACTTTGGCCACCTCATGCGAAGAGTTGACTCACTGGAAAAGACTCTGATGCTGGGAGGGATTGGGGGCAGGAGGAAAAGGGGACGACAGAGGATGAGATGGCTGGATGGCATCACCCACTCTATGGACATGAGTTTGAGTGAACTCCAGGAGTTGGTGATGGACAGGGAGGCCTGGCGTGCTGCGATTCATGGGGTCGCAAAGAGTCTGACATGACTGAATGACTGAACTGAACTGAATAGGTCCTTTGACCTGTCCTTACAGCCTTTTGGTGGCTCAGATGGTAAAGAATCTGCCTGCAATGTGGGAGTCCTAGGTTTGATCCCTGGGTCGGGAAGATCACCTAAAGAGAATGGCAACCCAATCCAGTATTCTTGCCAGGAGAATCCCATAGACAGAGGAGCCTGGCAGACTACAGTCCATGGAATCACAGAGTTGGACACGGCAAAGCAACTAACACTTCACTTTACTAGGAAGCAGAAGAGAATCTCATTGGTGTGGTTAGAGATAGTTATCTTAGACAGGGTGGACCCAGATGGTAAGTGGAATTGCCCTACTGAATGAGCAAAACCCTACCCACAGTAGCACATGTCTGAACCAGGCCTCTTCCTGCGTGCTGTGACCTCTGTTAATGTGGCCACTGTGCATAGTAAATTATGCGGATGTGGCCAATTCTCTGTTACATGTGACAGACAGACACCCATACACATCTTTTCAAGCAAATTGGTAAATGTAGCCCTTCTACTCTGTATGGGACACGAAATGGGGAACCTAAGGTAGGGATGTTCAGAGTTTGGCGATAAATATCTTTCTTAATGGGCTTTAAGCAAATTGGTTCCTTGAAGGAGGAAAGATGGAATTTCAGAAGCTCTTTAAAAACATGAGAGGTGGAAACGGAAGGCTGTTCCATACAATTTTATGGCATTTATCTTTCCATCTATCCATCCAACCAACATTTGCCAAGTTCCTGCAGTAATTACTGATAAATCATAAATATATCAAGATGATGCTAGTATAATGCTGAATTGCAACTTGACTAACCACTTCTGTACCCTACTTTCTTTGGGGGCCATCACCTCTCTTTCTGACCCCTTCCTCACCATGACCTGTGTCTATTCTCTGTCTTGGCCAGTCCTGTATCCACTGCTCTGCCCCTCCTGTGAGTGTGCTCTAGTGTCACATGGATCACCTAAAGAGGGCTCTGATATTAGCTGTCTGTGCCTTGTCAGTTCAAATCGAGTCGTGGTGGCTCAAGCCCACCCCGCAGGCAAGTGCTTGACAGCTCTCCTTGTCAGCCCACTGCTGAAAGGCAGGCAGCAGCAGTGAGTGGGAACCAGTTAATTAGCAGTGACGACTACCAGGTTGGGATTTTTTTGTTTAATGCTTAGTTAACTTCACAGTAATTGAATTTAGACTTGGCTTACAGAGTCCGGGGTGAAAGGTTCTATGTGGAGCCGCAGCGTCTTCCAGTGGGAGAATGAAAAAGCCTATTGTTCTGAGACCTGCCTGGCCTCCTCTCAGGAACTCTGTGAATGTTTGGAGGCCTGGAATTTCCCACAGGAGGAGTTTTAGGTGCTGGCCAGCCAACGAGAGTGCTGAAGTTCCTTCCTGTGTGAGGGACGGGCACCTGCCTGTCTGTGCAAAGAGGAAGCAGTGCATCTTGGGTGATTCCTAGGTGCTGGTCACAAGGGTGGGCTCTATACTCACATTCTCTCATGTCTTCCCACACCATCCTTGGGAAGGAGGTGATGTTGGTGTTACTCTCATTCTTTAGATGACACAGGTGAGGTTCAGAGTTGTTGAGTAACTTATCAGAACACAAGTAGGGAGTAGGTCCAGGGTTAGAATTTGAGTGCTTCTCACTCTGAAACCAACTCTTTCAACCTGATGCTTCAGAAGAGGGAAGAGAAGCCAGGGAAGTTCAGTTTATCCATCTCTTATGGGGAAAGTGGGGGTCAGAGTTTTAACTTCATGGGGACTGCTGCCCAGCATGTGGAAGGATCTTGGGTGCTGTTTCTTCCAGCCACCCCACTCTTCCTGACGCACGATGGTATTCATTCAATGAAGCCGGCATGCTTGTATTCCTCATTTGGAAATTCTACATTCTGATTGTCAATATATCCAACATATTAATCAGGATATTTTAGTTGCCACCAGCATAAGCCTAACCAGATATAGCTTGGGTTTAACATGAATGATATCACTAACATGGTTAGGAAAAAACCGGGGTAGCAAGCAAACAAGAGAGATCAGCTGAAAGAGGTGTGGCCTCAGGGCCTGGAGCTGTGGATGCAAAGCCTGGCTGTTCAACTATTTCTCCTCTCTGTTAGGATTTGATTTTATGTGCCATTATGGAGTTAACGTGTATGTGTCCCTGAACTTCATATACTGAAGCCGTAAATCAATGTGGCTGTATTTGGAGATAATAAGATCTCTCATCTCACATGTTAGTAAAGTAATGCTCAAAATTCTCCAAGCCAGGTTTCAGCAATACGTGAATCGTGAACTTCCAGATGTTCAAGCTGGTTTTAGAAAAGGCAGAGGAACCAGAGATCAAATTGCCAACATCCACTGGATCATGGAAAAAGCAAGAGAGTTCCAGAAGAACATCTGTTTCTGCTCTATTGACTATGCCAAAGTCTTTGACTGTGTGGATCACAATAAACTGTGGAAAATTCTGAAAGAGATGGGAATACTAGACCATCTGACCTGCCTCTTAAGAAACCTATATGCAGGTCAGGAAGCAACAGTTAGAACTGGACATGGAACAACAGACTGGTTCCAAATAGGAAAAGGAGTGTGTCAAGGCTGTATATTGTCACCCTGCTTATTTAACTTATATGCAGAGTACATCATGAGAAATGCTGGGCTGGAAGAAGCACAAGCTGGAATCAAGATTGCCGGGAGAAATATCAATAACCTCAAATATGCAGATGACACCACCCTTATGGCAGAAAGTGAAGAGGAATTAAAAAGCCTCTTGATGAAAGTGAAAGAGGAAAGTAAAAAAGTTGGCCTAAAGCTCAACATTCAGAAAACTAAGATCATGGCATCTGGTCCCATCACTTCATGGCAAATAGATGGGGAAACAGTGTCAGACTTTAGTTTTTTGGGCTCCAAAATCACTGCAGATGGTGATTGCAGCCATAAAATTAAAAGATGCTTACTCCTTGGAAAGAAAGTTATGACCAACCTAGATAGCATATTCAAAAGCAGAGACATTACTTTGCCAACAAAGGTCTGTCTATTCAGGGCTATGGTTTTTCCAGTAGTCATGTATGGATGTGAGAATTGGACTGTGAGGAAAGCTGAGCGCCGGCGAATTGATGCTTTTGAACCGTGGTGTTGGAGAAGACTCTTGAGAGTCCCTTGGACTGCAAGGAGATCCAACCAGTCCATTCTAAAGGAGGTCAGTCCTGGGTGTTCATTGGAAAGACTGATGCTAAAGCTAAAACTCCAATACTTTGGCCACCTCATGTGAAGAGTTGACTCATTGGAAAAGACCCTGATGCTGGGAGGGATTGGGGGCAGGAGGAGAAGGGGACGACAGAGGATGAGATGGCTGGATGGCATCACTGACTGCATGGACGTGAGTTTGAGTGAACTCCAGGCGTTGGTGATGGACAGGGAGGCCTGGTGTGCTGCAGTTCATGGGGTCACAAAGAGTTGGACAGGACTGAGCGACTGAACTGACTGAATTGAAGGAAGTAATTAAGGTTAAATGATGTCATTAGGATAGGGCCTTGAGGTGATCGATCCCTGGCTTGGAAAGATCCCCTAGAGAAGGGAATGGCAACCCTCTCCAGTATTCTTGCCTGGAGAATTCTGTCACAAAGAGTCAGACACAACTGAGTGACACCTACACTTTGAGGTGATAGGGGTAGTGTCCTTGTAAGAAAACACATTAAGGCGTTCTCTCTCTCTCTCTCTACCTCTCTTCCTCTTTATCTCTGCTCATACACAAAGAAGAGGTCATCTGAGCACCCAGCAAAATGACAGCTATGTACAAGCCAAGAAAAAAAAGAAGCCTCTGTTTGACCTTTGACTCCCCAGCGTCCAGAACTTTGAGAAATAAATGTCTGTTATTTGAGCCACCCAGTCTGTGGCAGTTTGTGTTGCAGCCAGAGCAGAAACGTGTTGGCTTATTTTCCTTGTCTGTACAGTATTCCCCCAAGTGGCCATCTTTCCTGACCACTAGAACTCCAGATGGCAATTGCCCCATTTAACAATGTAATGGATAAAGACTGTCCTCTGGAGATGGCCTATACCAGTCAGGATCACTCTGATATCACGCACCCATATCCTGGGCCAGTCATTGACTGGGAGGGATGAAATGGAGATTAGATTATGATGGGTAGGACTGTTACCAGAAAAAGGGGATGAGAACACTGCCAGTGCTGTGTGCATATCAGTTGCTCAGTTGTGTCTGAACCTTTGCTACCCTATGGACTATAGCCCACCAGGCTTCTCTGTCGATGGAATTCTCCAGGCTAGAATACTCGAGTGGGTTGCCATTTCCTTCTCCAGGGGATCTTCTCACCCCAGGGATCAAACCTGGATCTCCCACATTGCAGGCAGATTCTTTACTCCCTGAACCATCAGGGAAGCCCTTGCCAGTGTGGATCTAGAGGTAAAACGGATAATGACGATGCACTGCACTCCAAGGGAAGCACCATTTTGCGCCATTATGAAGGAGTGAGCATTGATTTTGAAAATTACGCAGAGTGATCACAGTGCTGGTGGTAGTGACTGATAAGCATGATGACTGCCTTTCAAATTGATGACCTGAAGGAAGGCTCAAGATGAATCTGTTTCATGTTGTTGGCATTGCACTGTGTAGCCTCCTCGGGGGTAACAATTTCACGTTTTCTATGGTGTTTGAATGGGTTTTGGTGGAGCTGCATGTAAGAAAAGGGTTGTGATTTTCTAATGGTGAACCAGAAAGAATTGTGCAAGCAATTCCAGCATGGACGCAGTGAGGGGACATGTGTGTTGAAGTTGTCTTCCCACCAAAATACCCCCTTCTTCCTCCAGGTACAGTGTAAACCCCTTACCACGATGCTAAGAATCCCTTTTCATAATAGTCCTGCCCCTGCGGCAGGGTGAGCAGAACCTCTCTGGTAAGATGAAAAATCTCTGTGACAGAAGATAAAAATTTGAAAGCCTTTTGTGTCCCCACAGAGCAAAATCCAAATGGAACAAAATCCCAGTTCCAAAATTGTCCCTGCCACACTAAAATAGGATTATAAACATCTAATTAATGAATTTAATTGACAAACACTGTGCAATATATCCTTCTATTTGCATCATGTCATCATGTTTAAAGAAGTATATATTAGCTAATATTTTAATCATAATTGCTGAATGGAGAAACTGATTACACAGAGTTCCGTTGATTTGCCTAAGGACTCATAACTCAATGAAGCTAATAGCATTGTTGGAAAGAACCTTGAATAGTCTTGCCAGGAACTCTTAACTGTAGCTAGGTCTTTCAAATTTTTTTTTTTAAGCTTATGAAAGTAGTAGCAGGTTATAGTTGGAATGCACTGTCTATAATCAGAATTGGTGGTGGATTTTAGCTTTCTAGCATATTCAGTTCAGTTGCTCAGTCGTGTCCAACTCTTTGCGACCCCATGAATCACAGCACGCCAGGCCTCCCTGTCCATCACCAACTCCCGGAGTTCACTCAGACTCACGTCCATTGAGTCAGTGACGCCATCCAGCCATCTCATCCTCTGTCGTCCCCTTCTCCTCCTGCCCCCAATCCCTCCCAGCATCAGAATCTTTTCCAATGAGTCAACTGTTTGCATGTGGTGGCCAAAGTACTGGAGTTTCAGCTTCAGCATCATTCCCTCCAAAGAAATCCCAGGGCTGATCTTCAGAATGGACTGGTTGGATCTCCTTGCAGTCCAAGGGACTCTGAAGAGTCTTCTCCAACATCACAGTTCAAAAGCATCAATTCTTTGGTGCTCAGCCTTCTTCACAGTCCAGCTCTCACATATCAGTTGTGTGATTTTTGGGAAAGTCATCAAGTCTTTGAATCTCAGCTTTCCCATCCATAAACTCAGAACAATAAGAAATTCTTCTCAGTCTACAGCTCAGGGTTATTTTGGTCAGGGACTCAAAAGTAGTTTCTTCTGACTAAGAAAATGAATGAGAACTGCAAAACTTTTCTAAAATCTTCTATGTCCCCTTCCCCTTCCCTTTTGCTTTTCTGTCCGTTTCCTCGCTTCATTATTGGGTCAAGGAAGGCCGTTTGTACATCTCGGTCTTGACTGTGGGTACACAGTTGGCAGTGTGTGGTGACAGAACGATACTGTCACAGTTTCAGAGTACGTGGCTTTCCTAGGTATATAGTATTGACTTGCCCAAATTGTTTGGGTTTTTCCATATAAGGCAAGCTGCAGTATTCTTCAGAGGTTACTATTCGTTCTTTTGAGACAACATGTTTTGAGTCGGTGAATCAGCCTTGAGGTTTTTATCATTTGAGACTGTGATTTTTGTTGTTTGGTTAATAATATAAAGGACACCATTACGAGAGTCAATCTTGTGATTACAGAGTCAGTATTTCTCAAGGGATAGAGAGTGGGCCTTGGGGTGATCATCCCTGTCAGCACTTGGTGCTCACCAGTAGGGTGTTCAATACAGCATCCTGGGAACTGTTCTATGGTTATTCTGCCATCTTTCTGATCTTCCACAGACTTCACATTGGTGGAATGGAGAAGAGTCTTTATCTTTAGCTTTAAAAACTCTGTAAGAATAAAAAATAATTCAAGGGAAAAGTGTACAATATAAATGAATCTACTCATTAAATATTATTCCCCCCAGTACATGAAATTCTTCTGAGAGCTCTTTTAATTTCTTGTTAGAGTGTCCCTTCCCTTCATGGATACAACAGATTCTTTTATCTCTGAGGATATTAATAATATATTTAAAATTTTAGGTTTATTTTCCCCTGCAAAGTCTACATTTCTTCTAAGTTATTTTTGTTCATTTATTTTTCTCCCATTTCAAAGTCTTCCTTTGATCTCTGGTAATCTTCGGTTGCTTGCTCATTGTTTATAGTGAGGAACTGGAAAATACACTGGCTCTGATCCTGTGGGAGATGAGAAATTTGACTTTGAGCTTCACTCCAGAGTCATGCGGGTGAATTATTTTCTGTGGAACCCCTGATGTCATTTTCTTTAGATTTTTCCTCAGGTTAGGTCAGCTTCCCAAAGAAATACCTACAAAGCTCCTATCTTAGATAAGGGTCTGGCTGCTGATGCTCCTGTGGGTGGTGCTGGGAGGAGGCTGAAGGTCTCACTATTACAAGCATGTGGTAGTTAATCTAAATATATCCATTTGGTACAGGATACAGGCCTTCAAATGTACTTTGCATACCCCAGTTCAAAGACTCTCTGTTTCACACAGAATAAACTTGGAGAGCTTTTTCAGAGCTGGAGAAACACTATTAGCCTTTGGCTTTGGGGAGGAGGTGGAGATCTAGGAGCTAACTGATTCTCAAACAGGGTTCACCCAATCCGTCTCTTATTGGCTTCTCTCTCCTCCCTCCCCAACTCTTAGCCTCCTATTCCAGAAGTAGGTGGTGCTGCTTGTTCCTTAGCTTTATAATTCTGCAAGTTAATCTGGGTTTTAGAAGGACAAATTAGATGATAATTTAATTAACCATCTTACCCATAGTGCTGTATCATGGGTTTTAATTCTTTATTTCTTTGAGTGTATTAAATATTAAGTATATTAATCATTCAATATATTTTATACTTGAGAATTCTAATATCTGAAGTCTTCTGGGGCCTGCTTGTATTGATAGTTATTTCTCTTGACTCTTGTCTACGGTGCCTTTTTCCCTTGTGAACTTTGTAAACTTGATTGTGAGTCCATGCTAACTGAAACTTCAAGAGAATTCCTTGAGGCTGATTTGATAGGTGCTTCTGCCAGGGCTCTAGGAGCACTGTCACTTTGGGTTCACTTTAAGTTCTCACTTTCGAACCCTTCTGCCCACACAATGAGAGTAGGATTGGCCTGTGGGCACAGATGCCTAACTGCGTGTTTCTGCAGCACAAACTTTTTCTGTTAGCTCTTGTCTAGTGGGTGTGGCCCTTTGAGAGCCCAGCTTCATAAGGGGTCTCCAGTTCAGTTCTCTGTCTGGGGTGGGGCCCAGGTTTTACCTTCTTCTTCTAAAATGTGAAGTTCCTAAACAGAGAGTTCTGACCCCCAAGACTGGTATCTGGTATTTGTGGAGCTGGCTTATTTTGTGGGCTGCCTCTCTGGCTCTATCTCTGGCCTCAGAGAATGTCTCCCGCATTCCTGTTCAGATACGCACTTCAGAGTGTGTTTATAAGGACTGGGTACCTGTCTTCTTTTCTCCACTTCTGCATTGTTGAGTGGATTGAACAGAGGACGTTAGCTTTGTCTGATGGCTCTGCCCCCTGCTGCCAAGGCTCACCAGCTCAACTTGCCTGCTACTTGCAGGCAACTGCTGTAGCAGCCTCCATACCACATCCCCAGCCCCTGTACTCTTCTGCAGACTCCTTATTTCTGTCCCACTCAGAAACCCTTTGGGGTTCCCCATTGTGATTCATGTTCCTCTTCTCCATCCTGGCTGTTCCCCTAACAGGTCTTGTTCTCTGTTCTTTCATTCTCACAGTGCCCCTTCCTGGGAACACCCTTGCTTTCCCACTCTCAAACCCCTCTGTCCCTGCTAATTACACAATGGCATTCATATTACTATGTGTCAATGTGTCAAATCAGCATGTACACCTTAAATATATACAGTATATCAAACATATTTCAATAAAAAGCTTAAAAATAGTGAAATCACCCATGGAAAGTGTAAAGATATGAGAACTGTAGCACTAAATGGAGTGCAAAACGGATGTTTGTTTACAGTGTGAAAGCTGAAACAGGAAGGCAGAGCATTGGCTTGTTTGGCCTCCGGCAGAAATGGATTTGAGTGACTCAAATTGCATCCCATTCATACCCCTGTCCACAGATGACTGTGAAACTGCCACAAGTATTTTCTTTTTACTGAAGTATAGTTGACTTACAATGTTGTGTTTCTGGTGTATAACAAAGTGATTCAGCTATACATATAAATACATATGCGCTTTCCTATTCTTTTCCAATATAGTTTATTTCAGGATATTGAATCTAGTTCCCTGTGATGTACAGTAGGATCTTGTTGTTTATCTATTTTATATGTAATAGTTTGCATATGATAATCTCTAATTCCTAATCCATGCCTCCCCTTCTCCCTTTGTAACCAAAAGCCCGTTCTCTATGTCTGTGAGTCTGTTTCTGTTTGGTAAATAAGTCTGTTTCATATTTCCGATCCCATGTATAAGTGATATCATATGGGTATTTGGGTATTTGTCTGATTTACTTCACTTAGTATGACAATCAGTAGGTCCATCCCTGTTGCTGGAAATGGCATCATTTCATTCTTTTTTTTTTTTTAAATGGCTATTATCCAATTGTATGTTTGTACCACTTCTTTATCCACTTCTTTATCCATTTATGTTGCTTCCATATCTTGGGTATTGTCACTGGCGCTGCAGTGAACACTGGGGTGCAGGTATCCTTCAGATTGTGTTTTTCTCCAGATTAATGACCAGGAGTGGGATTGCTGGATCACACGATAGTTCTACGTTTAGTTTTTAAGGAACCTCCATACTGTTTTCCATAGTGGCTGCATCAATTTACATTCCCACCAACAGTGCAGGAGGGTTCCTTTTTCTCTACATTCTCTCCAGCATTTATTGTTTGTGGACTTTTTACTAATGGCCATTCTGACTGGTGTGAGGTGATACTTTGTTGTAGTTTTGATGTGCATTTCTCTAATAATTATGAGTGCTGCAAGTATTGATTTTGTAGTTACAAATTAATTAAGTGAATTTGCAAATATGGAATCTACAAATCATGAGGATAGTTTGTAACCTACTTGATAACAGGCTGTATATCCTACTGTTTGCCTATTTCTAGTGCTTCGCATATGGTGAATAATAGATAATTGTGGAATAAATAAAGAAGGAAAGCTTAAGAAAACCAACACTAAAAACCCTTGGTTCTAATCTTTCCTTAACATTTTCTCCTTCGTGGGTGCCCAACTGGATTTCTCCACTTGGCATGTCTTCACTTTACCTGCCCCATTTGGCTATTCTATATCTTAACCAACCTTCATGACTTGATTCTAAGACCACCTCCTGCCAGGAGCCTGACTTGATTCTCCCACTGAAAACAAGCTCTCCCCTGACTTTGTAAGTTCTACTTCCCTTTTTGTGCCATTTCAAAGTAGTACAAACATTTTTGCATGTATACCTTCAAATTATAATGGCTGGGAGGTTAAAAAAAATGTTCAAGGGAGATTCAGATAAATGTATTATCTTGAAAATACTTTAAAAATCAGTTGAAATTAATAATATAAAGCATGTTTAGTATTTAACTTTGTTTATATGTATTTAACAGTCACATTGTTTAAAAACTTACTTATAGGAAAATATGCAAAATTTAAAAGTAAACCTCCCTGAATTGTTATGTATATACCTCTGTAGCTCCAACTCAGATGAAGATAGAAAATTTCCATCATTCCAAAAAATTTCCATTCATGTCAGCAACCTCCTCCCTCCCACCTCAAGGTAACCACTTCAATGGAAAATACAAGAGTTAAAAATCTAATCTCAGCATCTCTTTCTTTGAGCTGTTGTGTTTATTTATTTTATTGTAGTTGTTACTAAAACATTTGGATTTATTCTACTGTATAGTAATTTTGTGTTCTCTATTTACATCGCTTCTATTTTAAAATCACTTTCTCCCTTATATTTGTCTAACTTGTTTGCTCTTTGAGACTTAGATATGCTATTTCTATTCTTTTGATGAAACAATTGCCACATCCATCCTTTGATTAAAGCTAAGAACCAGTATCTCTGTATTCTTCTCCCAAACTGTAAGATCTTAGAATTCTTTAATTTCAATATTTTCCCTGTATTCTTTCATATTTATATCTAGCTTAGTTTTCACTTTAGGAAAAACTCCTAGAATTAGTTAATATTCTTGACTTTTACCATCCATTCATGCTTAGTTTCTAACTTTTTAAAAACCAATTTATTTGTTCACTGATGCTTCTCACATCTTCCTCCATATGTTTAGAACCAGTTTTCTTCTTACTCATGTACATCCTTTCATATTTCTCTCAGGAAACATCTGTGAGTAGGAAACTCATATTTTTGAATGAAAATGTTTGTTTTACTTTCACTTTTGAGGGAGAGTTGAGACATCTAAATTGACAGTTTCTTTTTCTCAGTATCCGGCTAGTGGAAGCTTTTTTGTTTCTGTTTTAATTTTAATTTCACAGATGGAGCAGCCTTTCAAGACTCAGAGCATTTTCAAGGTGATTGTTTCTGGCTCTGGTCAAAAAGCGTCCAAAGCCATGCTTTTGTCCGTGGGGTGGCCTTAAAAAGAAACTGGCCCTTTTGCCCTTGGACCCACATCTTTTCTGAGAGCTTTGCGGCCCACCATAGCGCCACCTTACTGTTTTGGCATTGAATAGCTTTACAGATTGTGCAGACAGTGCGGTTGCTGTGTCCTTTCATGTCAGCTCTGCCCATCATGTTTCTGAACGTGTCTGTCATGCTTTCATCCCTGTTGCTTTTTCTCACATTTGCTTTACCTGCCTAACACCTGAAGGCATCTGAGTTTATCCTGTTGAGGAGCACAGGCTCAGTGATGTGGCCTGAGCGCTTAGCTGCTCCGAGGCATGTGGGATCTTCCTAGACCAAGGTTGGTAGGTGGATTCTTAACTCCTGGACCAGCAGGGAAGTCCCTCATTGCAGTATCTTGTAGGCATCTATTCTGTGTAAGATGCTGGGGATAAAGCAGTGAATGAAAGAGGTGCAAATCCCTGATCTTGTATAGCTTACATTCTAGTTTGGGGAAGCATGCAATAAACAAATAAGATATATTGTTTCAGTTAGTGGTGACTGCTAAGGAGGAGAGTAAGTCAGGGAAGTGGGGTGCAAAGTGCTGAGGTTGGGGTGGTTGCTAGTTTAAATAGGTTGTCAAGGAAGGCCTTCCTGATAGAGTGATGCTGGAGCCGAGACCTAAGGCTAGGGGTGAGCACACCTTGCAGGAACCTGAGGGAGGAGCCTTCACGGTAACAAGGGAACACCAAGTGCACAGACCCTGAGGCAGGAACATGAAGCCCGATGTCACTGGTGTCAGAGTCAGGGCGCATGAAGTCAGAGAGGGAGCCATGCCAGGCTGACAGAAGCTGTTAGAAGGCGAAATGGAAAAAGAAGTCTTGGTGCTTCAACATAGGAAAATATACGCTCCTGAAATATTTGACACCTCGGGGTAAAAGTAGGTTTTACCTGAACCATCATTCAAACTAGGAAAACAAAGCCTTGAATGATGGTTGAAGATCACTGATGCCCTATTTCATCTCAGCCGCTTGAGTTTTACAAAGCAGGTGGATGTACTTAAAATCTAATCAAAAGGAACTTGAGAAAAGTGGTCTTGCTACCTCTTAGGAAGAGTAACTTAAATAAGTTTATTAAAAAGCACTGTTTTATTTCATGAGACTGTTAGTATGTAGCCTTAAGTGTCCATTATTTTTTATTTCTCTTTTGCTCACCATAAGAGCCTGTTTTGGGGGATGGACTGATGACCAAGATTTAATTACTATTTGAACAATGTTACATAGATGTCTTACCATTTGGACTGCTCTAGCAAAATACCGGAGACTGGCTTATAAACACAGAAGCTTATTTCTCACAGTTCCGAAGGCTTGGAAGTCCGAGATCAAGGTGCCAGCAGATTAGATACTTGGTAGAACCCATTTCCAGGTTGATAGACACCCATCTTTTTACTGTGTCCTCACATGGCAGAAGGAGCAAGAAATCTCTCTGGAGTGTCTTTTATAAGGGTACCAGTGCTATTCATGATGACTATACCCTCATGACCTAGTCACTCTCAAAGACCCTACCTCTAAATGCTCTCACATTGAGGGTCAGATTTTCAAAATAGGAATTTTGGGGTGACAAACATTCAGTATATAGAAATATAATTGTTTATAGTCATGTAATATGGAGAAGGCAATGGCACCCCACTACAATACTCTTGCCTGGCAAATCCCATGGACAGAGGAGCCTGGAAGGCTGCAGTCCATGGGGTTGCTGAGGGTCGGACACGACTGAATGACTTCACTTTCATTTTTCACCTTCATGTTTGGAGAAGGAAATGGCAACCCACTCCAGTGTTCTTGCCTGGAGAATCCCATGGACGGGGGAGCCTGGTGGGCTGCTGTCTCTGGGGTCACACAGTTAGACACCACTGAAGTGACTTAGCAGCAGCAGTCATGTTATATATGCATGATTCTGTTCTGCTGTTAATATACCATGTTTTGCTATTGCTTCCTAATAACTGTTTTCTTTTCCATGTTGAACATCTTGGAATTTGAATTATGACAAGCTCAGGGAATCTCAGTGGTCAGAATTTCTTTTCTCTGCTGCTATTGATGATATTGATAATGATTATCTATTATCTTTTGTTTAACTACCATCTACCTAGGTGTTCCACAGAGCGTTGGATACACACACACACCCCTTACTACTCAAATGGATAAGTAAGCAAATTGATTTGAATTTACTGTGTCATTAGTAAATCCTTGGACATGCATAATGAAACTAAGAAGAAAAATGTATCAAACAGATTAAATAAACCATATGCTAAGTTGGTAAAAATCAACCTTAAGAGAATACCTGTTCATTTTCCATATTTACCTGCTTGAAAAATTTGCGGGAGTTTCACTCTTATTCATATTTTTTTCAAGCTACTGTCTAATGTTTTCTGAAGCTCATCATAGAAAAAAGCCAGTTGGTGCAATTCTTAAAAGTCTCTCTTCCTCCTGTTACAGAGAAGGAATGCCAGTTCATTTAATCTGTGCCCAGAAGGAACGTCGTGTTTAAGAAAATACAGATAGGAGAATGAAGGTGTGAAAGTGGCTGTGAACCAGTTTCAAAGGAATCTGGTCTACTTCTGTCTGGTTCAGTTCAGGAGTAATCGTAAGTCAAGTGTGGACTTGTAAGGTGGACTCATTTTCAAGTGGCTTAAAGTCTTGTTTATTAGGTAAGGTATGACTCATGAAGAAAGAGCCATGTATCAGAAAATAAAGTCAGCTGAAACAGTGAATGTGAGAGACTTAGGTTCTGTCAGAAGAGAGGAGGAGAGTGGGTTGGAGTGCTCAGGGAAACAGGGTGGCCGTGAGCAGGACTCCGTGGGTGCCCAGTAGTTTGATGGTCACAGAATGGGGAAGGGCACAGTGCTAGTGAGCAGAACATAAAAAAAGCCTCAGGCAGGAATGAATCCGACATATTTAGGCAACAGAAAGGAAATCAGTTTGATTGGAGTGGAGAATTCTGATCGTTGGAGGAGGATGAGAAGAAAGTAAGTGATTCGAATATAATTTGGGGACAGGTTGAATCAAACTGAAGATTTGGGATTTTAGGAAAGGAGGATTTTTGGATTGACTTGAGTGAAACTGATAGAATAAATAGCTCCAGAAATTTTCTTGTTTCACATTTCCATGAGAAAACTGGGGGGGAAATTGCCAGGATCAACTTTTCAGAGCTCTGGAAATTAAACAAAAGCTTGTAGCAATCTGAAGAGCATTTATTCAAGAAAATTGGCTGAATCTCAGCAAGAACAGTGATCATTGTGGCATTGAATTTGCCTTATTCCTGTTCCCCTCACTTGAACTTTGTGGTGAGTTTAAAGCCAGCAGTCCACAATCACACTGAAAACCTGTTACCCAGGAAACCACCAAAGGGCACAGAAGGGAGCTGGAGT
Source organism: Ovis canadensis (assembly GCF_042477335.2). Classification (NCBI taxonomy): domain Eukaryota; kingdom Metazoa; phylum Chordata; class Mammalia; order Artiodactyla; family Bovidae; genus Ovis; species Ovis canadensis. The sequence goes on along the minus strand of NC_091246.1, from coordinate 58,909,501 downwards.
TCTTTCAAAGCCTTATTTCTAGAAAATTGTTATTTGACTTGTCTGGCAGTTCCCTGGAGCACCCCACTTAAGGCTACCTTTGTTTGTTCTGACTCAAAGCTCATTTAGTAATAAGTTTTTTTCCAAGGGCATTTGTCAAAAGTATTTTTAGTTTAGCTTTGAGGATCCCTGAAGTGGGGATAATAGGGCCAAAAAAAAAAAAAAGTAGCCAAATGCTGAGAAGAAAAAGTTGAGGAATGATATCTCATCAGGCTTTTGAAAAACTTTGATGTATTCTTGGGAATCTGTAAGGCCACACACAGATGTAGGCTGTGTGCATGCTGAGGGATCTACACACCAATAGTAAAGGCCCAAGAAGTCCCTACACTCTCACTCTGGCAGACCTTGAGGCTCTGGAAGTGAAGGCTAAGGCAGAGTTGTCAATTACCTGGCTGAGAGAAGAAGTCATGCCCCTGGGACACTGAAAACTATAAATCATTATTGAAAGAAGTTAAAGAAAATGTCAATAAATGGAAAGACACCCTATGTCACAATGAGGTAGCATTTTATATCCACTAAGATGTGGGAAAAGATATGGAGAATTTAGAACCCTCATGTGTTGCTGGCAGGAGTCCAAAATGATGTAATCACTTTGACAAACAGTTTGGCAGTGTCTTAAATGATTGAAAATAGATTTACCCTATAACCTAGCAATTCCACTCCATGGTAATATCCAAGAGAAATAAAAACATACACTTACACAAAAACTTGTACATAAGTATTAATAGTTTTATTTAAAGTAGCCCAAAAGTGGATACAATTCAAGTTTCCATGAAGTCATGAATGGATAAGTACAATGTGGTATAGCCATAACATAGAATATTATTCAGGCATTAAAATGAATGAAGTATTTATATGTGGTACACCATGCATAAACTTTGAAAACATTATGCTGAGTGAAAGAAGCCAGATAAAAAAGGCCACAGATGATATGATTCCATTTATGTAAAATGTTTTAAAGGAAAATTCAGAGAGACATAAAGTAGATGAATTTTTCAAGGGGGGGGGAATGATACTGACTGCTAATTGGTGTGGGATTTCTTTTCTGGGGTTAAAAAATATCCTGTAATTAGATAGTGGTGATGATTATACAACTTTGTGAGTATAAGAAGCACGGAACACCATGGTTTGTAAGTGGATATTTTATGTAATATGAGATGTGTGAGCTATACTGCATAGAAAAGTAGAGGAATCTTTGAAGCCTTTTCAACATCAAAAGAGGATATACCTGCCTAAATAATAGTGATAATTGAAGTCAGAGCCCAAAGAGATTAGAATCAGGAGAATATCAGTTAGAAAATAAGATTGCATTCTGGCAAAAGAGCACTCGACCAGGAGTCCAGATGATTTCAAAAGTTATTTATAAGATTTTCTGCTCACAAGCTTCTAGTATCAGTGCTTGGCCATGAAACTTGTCAAATATATTTTTATTGAACTTTAAGTCGAAAGGCCTGTGTTGTAATCTCTAGGGGTGTGTGTGTATATGTGTGTGTGTGTGTGTGTGTGTATGTGTGTGTGTGTGTGTGAGAGAGAGAGAGACTTCGGATACTGCAACACTGCAACACAGTGGGTAAGTTTCCTTCTCTAGAAAATAGAGAGTCTTTTTGGTAAGAGGCAAATTATATCCATGTTTAAGAATATGATTTTTTTAAAGTCCCATTTATTTATGCAAAGTACTCTCAATGATAAGCATAATGGTAACAACGGTGTCAATTGAATAATAAAGGAGGCTGTACATTGGTAACTCCAGCTCTGGCAGTTTGGCTTGCCATTGAAGACTGTTTTCTTAGAAGTGAGAGTTTTTGCTTTTTTCCAGCTTCAATATTACCTAGTTGACTTTACATACATTTTAATGTGTATCTTATATATTGGATATTGGATAATGTATAATGGGTATTATAAATATATTGGTTATAATAATATATACTGTCCAATGTAGCTAATTAGCTAATCTATATATTTATATATGTTTATGTATTATATAATTATATGTATACATAGATATGCTATGAAATTTGGAGAACTAATGCTTTGTTTAAATTGGGTAAGAGTCTTATCAGTAGTATTTAGAGATGCCCACGTATTGAATATGTTCCTGATTTTTTTTTTTAATGTGAAAATATAAAAAGCCCCTCTAAGAATAGGAAGCCAGTTTGGGAATGAAACTTCCTCTCTTGCTTAGAGGGTTGTGTTTTCCTATGCAAATACAGCAAAGCCCAGAAATTAGCAGTGACTGCTAAATTAACACACTTGAAGAGCTTGGCTGCTTCTAATAGGCAGTCAAATGGTCTTGTTACATTGTAATGGTGCCAAGCTAATTGAAGTGATTACTGTTGCTCATGAGCAGCCTTTTTGAAGTAGAAGTCTTTTAAATTATCTATAGACGTTAAATGTCAGACACTATTGTGTAATTATACTTTGTAAATGCTGAATGTCATAAGGCATCACAGGTAATTGAGGTTTACAGAGAAGAGCTTTTTCTAAACCTAATTGGGCATCAACTCTTTGTCACTTTTTCTAAATCTAATTGGGCATCAACTATTTTTTGCCAGGGGACACTCCATTGCCTCACAGCCTCCCTTTCTTCACCACCTTCTCCTGCTAGACTTACTCATGGGGCCCCGCATGTCATGATGCTTCCAAATCATTGAGCTTAAACACCTCTCTGTCTGTATCATTCTCTGGGATCTTTGGGGTTGGGGTTGCTATACTTGTTTGGAATATCACAGGCTGAACCTTTCTGGAGAGCCAGGTGTGGCCATCTGATGGCAGAAGGGGACCATTTCAATGGAATATTAAGTCCTTTGAAACCTTGGAGTAGTCCCCAGTATTCGGTGTGTTCTGGGATTTGTTGTTATTGTCATTGTGTGTGTGTGTGTGTGTGTGTGTATGTATGATTTGGAGAAATATCTTTTCATGATATTAGTAATAGAGGTTTTCATGGTCCTCCATGGAAATTTCGCATGCAAGTACCATCCGTATTTTTTCCTGTTTTTATTTCTTAGGTCACATTAGAATACATGCTAGGATTCCAATTTTAAAAGAATTAATAGAAAGCCATTTTCTTCTTGGCTGTTGTTACAGGGATGTTTATTATGAACCAAACTTTGGAAACTTCAGATGTCTTGCCTGTGTAAGTCATACACTGAGAGTGACCAAACAGGCAGATTAGACTTTAGAATACAGACATCAAGATGGCCTGCGGTTGGCTGTGCATGTTCCAGCTGGGCTCACTGGGAATACTGTCTTGATTTCTGACATCGTGGCAGGTAAGAAATTACAAAAAGGCATTCTTACTGCATAATTCTTAATACATGTGTTCAGTTGGTCACCGGGTTTTATTAAATAAAACTGTTATTATCTCACTGTGATTTTATGACAGGGCCCTCATTGTGTGCTTTCAGCAGGTAGCAATTTATGCAAGTCCTGGCTTATTTGTAAAGCTATCTTTATCTGTGCTTTTTTTTTTTTAAAGCCTTCATTATTCTCTATGATATATTGAATTCTGATTAAAGTGTTTTCTGTCCCACACAAGGAGACTTTGGGAGAATTGTCAGTGCATATAATAAAAAGAGTATGTGGATACTTTCAACGCTGTGAATAAAGAGGACTCAAGTCAAGTCATGCTGAGTGTGTTCCAGAGAGTTTGCTGGTTTCTGGAGGTGGATGCAGAGATGCTACATAGATACTCCGAATGGTCAGGCCTTATTACAGGCTTCAAAAATGCATTCTTATTCTTTGATTTTTTTCATTGTTATATTGAAAAGGCAAATTAAATGGGTACTTTTTACGCATTACAAGTAGTGTTCAATACTTGTTGGAAATAACACTAAGCTGTAAGTGTAATTTTTCTAGCATCACTTTTGAAGATGGCTTTTATGATGTGCCTGTTGAAGAATCAGGTTCAAGGATATTAAAGTTGTTCAACAATTTAAAGCAATACTATGCAAGGTGCCAGACAAAATGTTGAATTAGACATGGTTTTGCACAATGAGGATGTGCACCTCTTCTCATTTTGTTTCCCTTCTGAACAAATTCCATCCCTCTTGATAAAGGTCTTACCCCCGTGGCTTGGTAGTCTTGCCATTGCTCCAGGCATAACAGGGTGACTTAAACTAGAGGCCAAAACATTGTCCTTACTGATGTGCTGTCAATGGCTCAGGTATGCAGGCACTCAGGATTAGCCACAATTTTAAAGAACTGTTCAGTTCTCTTATACTTCTCTGCTGCTGCTACTGCTGCTAAGTCGCTTCAGTCATGTCTGACTCTGTGCAACTCCATAGACGGCAGCCCACCAAGCTTCCCCGTCCCTGGGATTCTCCAGGCAAGAACACTGGAGTGGGTTGCCATTTCCTTCTCCAATGCATGAAAGTGAAAAGTGAAAGTGAAGTTGCTCAGTTGTGTCCGACTCTTAGTGACCCCATGGACTGCAGCCTACCAGGCTCCTCCGTCCATGGATTTTCCAGGCAAGAGTACTGGAGTAGGGTGCCATTGCCTTCTCTATTATACTTCTCTAGCAATTCTCAAATAAACTCAACAAAGTAGAACTCTTCCTTGTGTAATAGCTGTGAATAGAAGCTCTGCTGGACCTTATCCATCCAGCTGAAGATCCAGGGAGCACATCAGGAAAGTAACCATCACTGGCTGCTCTTCATGCTCCAAGGACAGGGTTAGCATTCTCAAGGTCAAGTGCTGCTGGCCTCATGGGGTGGTCATCAATGTTATTCATTACTTATAGTTCTTTGTCCTCAGGCACAAGGTGGGCTTATGTTTACTTGTGGTTGGATTGGGGTCATATGACTAATTTTGGTTTAAGAGTTGTGAGTAGAAGTGATATGTGGCATTTTCACACTGAAACATTCAGTTGCCAATGGGAGATCACCTCTTTATAGAGTCCTTGTTCTGCTTGTAATTGTAACTGGTATATTTGAGATGGTGCTTGTTCTGTTAGCCAGATCTAAGAAACCTGGAGCAGAGTATGCTATTACTGGACATGTAGAATGAATAAGAAATAATATTTGTTGTTACTGGGCTTTTCCTTATTGCAACATAATTTAGCCTACCTGACTGATATACTACCATTAGTTCATATACTTACTTAGGACCTGTATCAGGAGTCACAAATGTGATTGCCCTTGAGACTCAATATAAGTGATTGAGGAGGGTGGGATATAAGAAAAGACACTGACATGATTTGTTTGCATGCTGAACATACCAATGTATGCACTGGTTTTTTAAAGGCTTATATTCTCTATTCAGTTTTTTGAAACAAGTAGCCTTTGTAGTCTATCTTTTAATCTGTCTCCTGTGATATATTGATAGGCCCAGCAGCCATTTCTCTATTAGTTGTAAAATAGCAGTCTAACAGTAGAAACAGTGTCAGACTTTATTTTTGGGGGCTCCAAAATCACTGCAGATGGTGACTGCATCCATGAAATTAAAAGACGCTTACTCCTTGGAAGAAAAGTTATGACCAACCTAGATAGTACATTCAAAAGCAGAGACATTACTTTGCCGACTAAGGTCCGCCTAGTCAAGGCTATGGTTTTTCCAGTGGTCATGTATGGATGTGAGAGTTGAACTGTGAAGAAGGCTGAGCACTGAAGAATTGATGGTTTTGAACTGTGGAGTTGGAGAAGACTCTTGAGAGTCCCTTGGACTGCAAAGAGATCCAACCAGTCCATCCTGAAGGAGATCAGCCCTGGGATTTCTTTGGAAGGAATGATGCTAAAGCTGAAGCTCCAGTACTTTGGCCACCTCATGCGAAGAGTTGACTCATTGGAAAAGACTCTGATGCTGGGAGGGATTGGGTGCAGGAGGAGAAGGGGACGACCGAGGATGAGATGGCTGGATGGCATCACGGACTCGATGGACGTGAGTCTGAGAGAACTCCGGGAGATGGTGATGGACAGGGAGGTCTGGCGTGCTGCGATTCATGGAATCACAAAGAGTCGGACATGACTGAGTGACTGAACTGAACTGAACTGAGTATGACAATAAATGTGTGGGCTTCTCTGGTGGCTCAGTGGTAAAAAATCTGCATGATAATGCAGGAGATACGGGTTTGATCCCTAGGCTGGGAAGATTCCCTGGAGGAGGAAATGGCGACCCATTCCAGTATTCTTGGCCTGGAAAAATCCCATGGACAGAGGAGGCTGGTAGGCTCTAGTCCATGGGGTCATAAAGAATTGGTCATGGCTGAGCACAGCACAGCATGTGACAAGAAATGACCTCTGACACTCAGTTGAAGTGTTGGGAGCACCACAAGTGGGGTGGTGACTACAGCAGATTGGACCACACAAAACCCATGTGAAGGAGGCAGCTGGTTTTATTTATCCCAAGGCAGTTTCTGGCCTGCAGGAATGTGAGCACAGAATTCCTGGTTTTTAAGGTTTTCCAAGAGAGTTTGGAGTTCAGATTTTACGTGACATGTTCTAATTTTGAATTAATCATCAATTAAAAAATAATTCTGATGGATGAAAAAATATATCCTAAGGTCAGTACTCGATAAAACTTGACCTATGTTCCCCACAGCTTTGGGGGAATCTTCATTTGAAGAGATTATATCTTCGACACAGGGCAAGCGTATATGAGTTGACAATGTAATGAGGACAGAATAATAATAAGTAATGAGGAAATAATTGTTGATTTCTTCCTATTTGTTAAACATTATGTTAGGTGCTATGAGAGATACTGAAAGAACGTAAAGGATTGGTCCTGACTTTGGAAAACTCAGTATAGTTGGGGAAAAATACTAAAAGAAACAATATAAATAACACAAAAAGAAACAAAAGAAACTGTATTAGGGCTCTCCAGAGAAACAGAGATATCTATATATCTTTCAGGTATATCTTTCTAATATCTCTGATAATCAGAGATATCTATATATCTATGGATGTATATATATAAATATACACATATATGTTTCTATGTTTCTATATCTACTTACATATGTGTGCATATATATATATATATATCTAAAATATATATCTATCTAGAACATACACATGCAAGGAGATCAAACCAGTCAATCTTAAAGGAAATCAGTCTTGAATATTCATTGGAAGGACTGATGCTGAAGCTTAAGCTCCAATACTCTGGCCACCTGATTTGAAGAGCTGATTCACTGGAAAAGACCCTGATGCTAGGAAAGATAGGAGGCAGGAGGAGACAGGGACAGCAGAAGACGAGATGGTTGGATGGCACCATCAACTCAACAGATATGAATCTGAGCAAGTTCTGGGAGCTGGTGAAGTACAGATAAGTCTAGCGAACTGTAGTCTGCTACTGCTGCTGCTGCTGCTGCTGCTAAGTCTCTTCAGTCGTGTCCGACTCTGTGCGACCCCATAGACGGCAGCCCACCAGGCTCCCCCATCCCTGGGATTCTCCAGGCAAGAATACTGGAGTGGGTTGCCATTTCCTTCTCCAGTGCATGAAAGTGAAAAGTCAAAGTGAAGTCGCTCTGTTGTGTCCGACTCTTTGTGACCCCATGGGCTGCAGCCCACCAGGCTCCTCTGTCCATGGGATTCTCCAGGCAAGAGTACTGGAGTGGGGTGCCATTGCCTTCTCTAGAGCTATAGTCTATGGGGTCGCAAAGAGTTGGACATGACTGAGTGACCGAACAAGAACATACACACACATATCTAGAAAGGGATTTACTATAGGAATTGGCTCAGTGTTATGGAAGCTGAGATGTCTTACTGTCTGCTGTCTGCAAGCTGGAGACCCAGAAAAAGCAGTGGTATAATTCGAATACCTAAGAGCCAGGGACCCAGTGATATAGTTTTCAGTCTGAACCTGAGGACTTTGAGGACCTCTGGCACTGAGGACAGAAGATCAGTGTTCCAGCTTGTGCATTCAAGCAAAGAATAAATTTAGCCATCCCCTGAGTTGGCATCCATTCAGGCCTTCATCTGACTAGATGATGGTTACCCACCATGGGGAGGGCTGTCTTCTTACTCAGCTTACCAATTCAAACATTGATCTCTTCTGGATACATCGTCAGAGGAACACTCAGAAGTAGTGTAGACACACCCAGAAATAATGTTTAACCAGCTATTGGAGTATCCTGTGGCCCAGTGAAATTGATACAGAAAATTAACCATGACAGACACTGCCTAAGAATGTATAGTTAACGGCCACCCTGTAGCTAATATGTAATAGGAGACTAGAAAAGGAAGGTGGGTGCGAGTGGAATAGTCACAAGAGGTGTGGAGGGAAAAGTGGGGTTTGAGTAGAAAGTTGAAGAGTGGGTGGGAAAACTGACGGGGTAGGGAATAGAGAATTTTGCATGTGAAGATGATAACACTTGAGGGGCACAAAACAAGGAGAGGGATGCTCACCTGAAGTAGAGAGTACCCAGGGAAGTGGGAGGCGCATGACTGGAGAGACTTGAGTTGCAGGGTGCCACATTAAGAAGGACATTAAAAGTCAGGCCAAGGCATTGATCATGGACACTGTCAGGAGCAGAGGTTCATTCCTGCAAGCAGGAGATCAAGAGGAGACTAGAGACTGGAGTTGAGGCCAGGATGTAGAGTCAAGGCCAGCTCTGTCTCTGGCAAACATGAGCTGTGTGGCCAGGGACAAGCTGTCTAACATCTGTTGTCACTTGTTTTCTTGTATGTGAGATGGACCACATCAGTGTTGGACTCATACATTAAGCCTCTTAAAAATGATAATGATTGGGTTCCTAGTCCCCAGTGTTCTGAGGATGGGGATTTTGAGTGATTCTACTGAGAGTTTGAACACATGCTAGCATCAGGAAGTGCTGGGCTGACACTATGGAAGACAGTATAGAGATTCCTTAAAAAACTAGGAATAAAAGCACTATATGACCCAGCAATCCCACTTCTAGGTATATACCCTGAGGAAACAAAAATTGAAAGAGACACATGTATCCCATTGTTCATTGCAGCACTATTTACAATAGCTAGAACATAGAAGCAACCTAGATGTCCATTGACAGATGAATGGATAAAGAAGTTGTGGTATGTATGCACCATGGAATATTACTCAGCCATAAAAAGGAACACATTTGAGTCAGTTCTAATGAGGTGGATGAACCTAGAACCTATTATACAAAGTGAAGTAAGTTAGAAGGAGAAAGATAAATATCATATTTTAATGCATATTTATGGAATCTAGAAAAATGGTACTGAAGAATTTATTTACGGGGAAACAATGGAGAAACAGACATAGAGAATAGACTTATGGACATGGGGAGAGGGGAGGAGAGGGTGAGATATATGGAACGAGTAACATGGAAACTTCTATTACCATATGTAAAATAGATAGCCAATGGGAATTCGCTGTATGGCTCAGGAAACTCAAACAGGGGCTCTGTATCAACATAGAGGGTTGGGATGGGGCGGGAAATGGGAGGGAGGTTCAAAAGGGAGGGGATATATGTATACCTATAGCCATGAAATTAAAAGACGCTTACTCCTTGGAAGGAAAGTTATGACCAACCTAGACAGCATATTCAAAAGCAGAGACATTACTTTGCCAACAAAGGTCCGTCTAGTCAAGGCTATGGTTTTTCCTGTGGTCATGTATGGATGTGAGAATTGGACTGTAAAGAAAGCTGAGCACTGAAGAATTGATGCTTTTGAACTGTGGTGTTGGAAAAGACCCTTGAGAGTCCCTTGGACTGCAAGGAGACCCAACCAGTCCATTCTAAAGGAGATCAGTCCTGGATGTTCTTTGGAAGGAATGATGCTAAAGCTGAAGCTTCAGTACTTTGGCCACCTCATGCAAAGAGTTGACTCATCGGAAAAGACTCTGATGCTGGGAGGGATTGGGGGCAGGAGGAGAAGGGGACGAGAGAGGATGAGATGGCTGGATGGCATCACTGACTCGATGGACATGAGTTTGAGTGAACTCTGGGAGTTGGTGATGGACAGGGAGGCCTGGCATGCTGCAATTCATGGAGTCGCAAAGAGTCGGACACGACTGAGCAACTGAACTGAACTGAACTGATGGCTGATTCATGCTGAGGTTTGACAGAAAACAACAAAGTTCTGTAAAGCAATTATCCTTCAATTTGAAAAAAAAAAAAAAAAAAAAGAAGTGTTTGCCTAAGAGATGCAGGGATTGGCCAAAAGGAGGACACTGAGCCCATTAAGCTGATGAGAAATACAAAATCAGGGCTGTGGGGGGATTTGGCATTGGCATTGCTGGGTGTATTAGAGGAAGAGATAACCAGGGTCTGATTTCTGACCTGTCCCCTCCCCATCCAGGCCAGGTTAACCTACCTACCTACATTCTCCTCTGTGTGGCTTCTGCTGATCTAGCTCAAAGATCTTAATTTGGGGCCACTCTGAGGTGTCCTCTTGTGCAAAACATGTTTATTGTCTGTGTTAGTTGTACTTCAAAGTCACATTGCCATCTCCACTTGTGTCCAGTGCTTTCTTGGTTTCTGGTCCTAGATGTACAGGTTGCAGTAAATATGGAAACAGAACCTCCAGCAAAGATTGGCAGAAGATTAGCCATCTCCCAAGTTGAGGCCTGAATTCTGAATTAATTTTCTCCTGCATTCTTCTTCCACAGATGCCATCCTTTTCAGCATTCTCCATCTTAGAATCAACTGTGTTTGTGTCCTTGACTGGAACATGTTCCACTGTATTGTCAGAGATTTCTGTCTCCCATGCATGACTGCTAAAATCAGAAAAATCAAAATTATATCTGAGAGATGCGCAGTTCCTAAGGGGCAGAAAAAAGACTGTGCTTAAGGCAGAAGGCGCTAATCCATTGTAATAGCTGCTTGCCAGAGCTGTTGTAGTCAGTGTTTACTTTTGTCAGAAGAAGGAATAAGGTAAAACACGTGGGAGAAGTTTCCAGCACGGAGAAACTAGTGCTAAATTAAGATGCAAACAACACGTCCTTAGGTTGGAAAACAATTTAGGGAAATGAAGCAATAGGTAAATATGGTTTGTTACATTGATAAATAGGATTTGGCCGCCATCCAAAGTTTGCCATTCATTTGAAGCCAAAAAATGCTTTTTGACTTGACAGAGTAATTTCATGCATGCTAGTGGATGGGTCCTCCAAGGTGGGCAGCTGGTGATGCACGAGGGTGGAAAGACTTGAGGAATATCAGTGTGTTGATGCAGTGACCCCCTCAGGAAACCTGTATGTGTGTGTGTGTGTGTGTGTGTGTAGTCTGTTAACCTTTATATTTAATAAGGGACATGATAGGAGTTCTGCAATAAAAAGGAATTTGAAGTTTTTATCTTATGCTATTTTCTTCATGATCTTTTCCATATGCCCATAAGTTAACTCATGCTAATGGTGAGGAGAGGATGACAGTATATTATTGCAAATCAAACTAAGTTGGCATTTTCAATCAACATTGTTTGTAAGACCTACTGTGAAGAGTAGGACAAAGCACTAGGTTTTCTGTGAGAAATGGGATAAACATAAGATACAGTCTGGTGTTCAAGAAACTTGTGTTTTGGTCTTCTGGATCCCTTTTCTCTCTAGCCAGGCATAGCTTAGTTTTCAGAAGTCCTCAGTTAACACTCAGAAAATACAGTGGGTATGTTGTGGCCAGGGTGGGGTGGGTCATGAGGAGGACCTGGAAATACTCAGCCAGGTTATCACCACTGCAGGCCTAGGCTTGGCGTGTAGACCTTGATAAGAAATCCAGCCAGAGCTTCCCTGAGTTTGTCTCTTCATCAGAAAATATGGGAAGTGGGCTACTCTTAAGAATTCCTCCCGAGACAGGGGAAAGATGGCGGAGGAATAGGACGGGAAGACCACTTTCTCCCTCACAAATTCCTCAAAAGAACATTTCAACGCCGAGCAAACTCCACAAAACAACTTCTGTAGGCTGGCAGAGGACATCAGGCAACCAGAAATGCAGACCATTGTCTTCAAAAACAGGTAGGAAAAAATATAAAAGACAAAAAAGGAGACAAAGGAGGTGGGGAGGGAGCTCCGTCCCGGGAAGGGAAGCCCGTCCCAGGAAGGGAACTTTAAGAAGAGAGGTTTCCAAACACCAGGAAACACTCTCCCTGCCGAGTCTGTGGCGAGCTTTGGAAACACAGAGGGCAACATAACAGGAAGGAAAAATAGATAAATAATTAAAACCAAGAGATTACAAGTCCACCAGTAACTGCCCCAGCGGAAAAGCAGCACAGACGCCTGCATCCACCATTGGGAAGTGGGGGCAGGGCAGGGACGCGCGGGAGGCGCGGGCTGCAGTGCTTTGTAAGAATCTGGCAGGAACACCCCACGTGCAACCAGAACGATCTAACTTGGGCTAGCAAACCAGACTGTGGGATAGCTACCACGCGAAAAGCTCGAACATAAGACACCGCCAGGACCGAGCACAGAACAAAGGATGGAACGAAAAAAGCCGGCTGCAGACCACCCCCCGCCAGGGACAGGCAGCCAGAGCCGTAAGGACTGGAAAGGGGCAATTGCAGACCCGGAGAGACTTTACTTACCTAACTGCAAGCAGGCTCCTTTGCTAAGACTTCTGGGGGTGCTGGACAGTCACCATCTGCCTCACGGGGTGCACCAGTGGTCCACCCAGAAAGCTGAGTAGCAGCGGCAGAAAAGGTGACAAGCCGCGGCGATCACGCTCGCCAAACTCCTGAGCTACTCGGACCTGGGAAGGGCACAAAGCGCAGTCCCAGCCGAATTTGTGCCTCTGAGGGCTGCCTGAGTGGCTTGGACCGGGGAAGTGCACGCAGCCTAGGGCCGGCCCCAGACGGTTCCCGGCTGAGCATCGTAGAGCCGGAGTGGTTTGTGCGCCGCGAGAAAGGACAGGTCAAGCGGGGCAGAGATACCGTGTGCACACGACAGTGCTATTTGTTTGCAGCATCCCCCCTCCCCACAGCGCGACTGAACTAGTGAGCCTAAAAAACCAGCAAACAGAAGAAGTTAAACAGAGGGAACCACCTTGGAAGTGATCCCACACAGCCCATAACACCAGAGAAGGGCTAGATATATTTTTACTATTTTTAAAATCATTCCTTTTTTTTTGTTTTTTGTTTTTTCTTTTTTTTCCAACTTTTTTTTAATTATTAAGTCTTCTATTTCTCCTCCAATTTTTATTTCTATAACCTATTATTACTATTTTTTTTTCTTTTCTTTTTTTTTTTAAGGCAAACACCATATATAGTCCTTGGATGGTGGTTGGTGGTTTTTTGTTTGTTTGTTTGTTTTTAATAATTCTTTTTTTTTCTTTCTTCCTTTTTCCTTCTGCTTTTCTTTAATATTGTATCTTTGAAAATACAACCTCTACTCTAGATTTTAAAACTTTGCTCTTAAGTTTTTGTTGTCAATTTTGTACGTTTAAAAACCCAAAAATCACTACCCAAGTTTACCTGAGAGAGAGATTACGGGCTTGACCACTCTCTCCTCTGAACTCTCCTTTTTCTCCACCAGGTGGCCTCTGTCTCTTTTCTCCCCTATCTCTTCTCTATCCAACTCTGTGAATCTCTGTGTGTTCCAGACGGTGGAGAACACCTAAGGAACTGGTTACTGGCAGGATTTGTCTCTCTCCTTCTCATTCCTCTCTCTTATCCTCCTGGTCACCTCTGTCTACTTCCTCCCTCTCCTCTTCCCCGCATAACTCTGTAAATACCTCTGAGCAGTCCAGACCATAGAGCGCACTTAAGGAAGTGACTACTGGTTAGCTTGCTCTCTCCTCTTTTGATCTCACCGCATCTCATTCCAGTTACCTCTAACTACCCCCTCCATCTTCTCTTCTCCTTGTAACTCAGTGAACCTCTCTGAGTGTCCCTCAATGTGGAGAAACTTTTCATCTTTAACCTAGATGTTTTATCATCGGTGCTGTATAGATGGAGAAGTCTAGAGGCTACTGTAAAAATAAAACTGAAAACCAGAAGCAGGAGGCTTAAATCCAAAGCCTGAAAACATTAGAGAACTCTTGAATTCAGGGAACATTAAGCAATAGGAGCTCATCAAATGCCTTCATACCTACACCGAAACCAAGCTCCACCCAAGGGCCAACAAGTTCCAAAACAAGACATACCAGGCAAATTCTCCAGCAACACAGGAACACTCCCCTGAGCTTCAATATACAGGCAGCTCAAAATTATCCCAAAACCTTTGAGGTCTCATAACCCATTACGGGTCACTCCACTGCACTCCAGAGAGAAGAAACCCAGCTCCACCCACCAAAACTCCAACACAAGCCTCCCTAACCAGGAAACCTTGACAAGCCACTGATAGAACCCCACCCAAAGTGAGGAAGCTCCATAATAAAGAGAACTCCACAAATTACCAGAATATAAAAAGGCCACCCCAAACGCAGCAATATAACCAAGATGAAGAGACAGAGGAATACTCAGCAGGCAAAGGAACAGGAGAGTTGCCCACCAAACCAAACAAAAGAGGAAGAAGTAGGGAATCTACTGGAGAAGGAATTCCGAATATTGATAGTGAAAATGATCCAAAATCTTGAAATCAAAATGGAATCACAGATAAATAGCCTAGAGACAAGGATTGAGAAGATGCAAGAAAGGTTTAACAAGGACCTAGAAGAAATAAAAAAGAGTCAAAATATATTGAATAATGCAATAAATGAGATCAGAAACACTCTGGAGGCAACAAATAGCAGAATAACGGAGGCAGAAGACAGGATTAGTGAAATAGAAGATAGAATGGTAGAAATAAATGAATCAGAGAGGAAACAAGAAAAACGAATTAAAAGAAATGAGGACAATCTCAGAGACCTCCAGGACAATATGAAATGCTCCAACATTCGAATTATAGGAGTCCCAGAAGAAGAAGACAGAAAGAAAGATCATGAGAAAATCCTTGAGGAGATAATAGTTGAAAACTTCCCTAAAATGGGGAAGAAAATAATCACACAAGTCCAAGAAACACAGAGAGTTCCAAATAGGATAAACCCAACGCAAAACACCCCAAGACACATATTAATCAAATTAACAAAGATCAAACACAAAGAACAAATATTAAAAGCAGCAAGGGAAAAACAACAAATAACACACAAGGGGATTCCCATAAGGATAACAGCTGATCTTTCAATTGAAACTCTTCAGGCCAGGAGGGAATGGCAAGACATACTTAAAGTGATGAAAGACAATAACCTACAGCCCAGATTACTGTACCCAGCAAGGATCTCATTCAAATACGAAAGAGAAATCAAAAGCTTTACAGACAAGCAAAAGCTGAGAGAATTCAGCACCACCAAACCAGCTCTCCAACAAATTCTAAAGGATATCCTCTAGACAGGAAACACGAAAAGGGTGTATAAACCCGAACCCAAAACAATAAAGTAAATGGTAATGGGATCATACTTATCAATAATTACCTTAAACGTAAATGGGTTGAACACCCCAACCAAAAGACAAAGACTGGCCGAATGGATACAAAAACAAGACCCCTCTATATGCTGCTTACAAGAGACCCACCTCAAAACAAGGGACACATACAGATTGAAAGTGATGGGCTGGAAAAAGATATACCATGCAAATAGAGACCAAAAGAAAGCAGGAGTGGCAATACTCATATCCGATAAAATAGACTTTAAAACAAAGGCTGTGAAAAGAGACAAAGAAGGCCACTACATAATGATCAAAGGAACAATCCAAGAAGAAGATATAACAATTATAAATATATATGCACCCAATATAGGAGCACCGCAATATGTAAGGCAAATGCTAACAAGTATGAAAGGGGAAATCAACAATAACACAATAATAGTGGGAGACTTTAATACCCCACTCACACCTATGGACAGATCAACTAAACAGAAAATTAACAAAGAAATGCAAACTTTAAATGATACATTAGATCAGTTAGACCTAATTGATATCTATAGGACATTTCACCCCAAAACAATGAATTTCACCTTTTTTTCAAGTGCTCATGGAACCTTCTCCAGGATAGATCACATCCTGGGCCATAAATCTAAACTTGATATATTAAAAAAAATCGAAATCATTCCAAGCATCTTTTCTGACCATAATGCATTAAGATTAGATCTCAATTACAGGAGAAAAACTATTAAGAATTCCAACATATGGAGGTTGAACAACACACTTCTGAATAACCAACAAATCACAGAAGAAATCAAAAAAGAAATCAAAATATGCATAGAAACTAATGAAAATGAAAACACAACAACCCAAAATCTGTGGGACACTATAAAAGCAGTGCTAAGAGGAAAGTTCATAGCAATACAGGCATACCTCAAGAAACAAGAAAAAAGCCAAATAAATAACCTAACTCTACACCTAAAGCAACTAGAAAAGGAAGAATTGGAGAACCTCAGAGTTAGTAGAAGGAAAGAAGTCTTAAAAATTAGGGCAGAAATAAATGCAAAAGAAACAAAAGAGACCATAGCAAAAATCAACAAAGCCAAAAGCTGGTTCTTTGAAAGGATAAATAAAATTGACAAACCATTAGCCAGACTCATCAAGAAGCAAAGAGAGAAAAATCAAATCAATAAAATTAGAAATGAAAATGGAGAGATCACAACAGACAACACAGAAATACAAAGGATCATAAGAGACTACTATCAGCAGTTGTATGCCAATAAAATGGACAACGTGGAAGAAATGGACAAATTCTTAGAAAAGTACAATTTTCCAAAACTGAACCAGGAAGAAATAGAAAATCTTAACAGACCCATCACAAGTACGGAAATTGATACTGTAATCAGAAATCTTCCAGCAAACAAAAGCCCAGGTCCAGATGGCTTCACAGCTGAATTCTACCAAAAATTTCGAGAAGAGCTAACACCTATCCTACTCAAACTCTTCCAGAAAATTGCAGAGGAAGGTAAACTTCCAAACTCATTCTATGAGGCCACCATCACCCTAATACCAAAACCTGACAAAGATGTCACAAAAAAAGAAAACTACAGGCCAATATCTCTGATGAACATAGATGCAAAAATCCTCAACAAAATTCTAGCAATCAGAATCCAACAACACATTAAAAAGATCATACATCATGACCAAGTGGGCTTTATCCCAGGGATGCAAGGATTCTTCAATATCCGCAAATCAATCAATGTAATTCACCACATTAACAAATTGAAAAATAAAAACCATATGATTATCTCAATAGATGCAGAGAAGGCCTTTGACAAAATTCAACATCCATTTATGATAAAAACTCTCCAGAAAGCAGGAATAGAAGGAACATATCTCAACATAATAAAAGCTATCTATGACAAACCCACAGCAAACATTATCCTCAATGGTGAAAAATTGAAAGCATTTCCCCTAAAGTCAGGAACAAGACAAGGGTGTCCACTTTCACCGCTACTATTCAACATAGTTCTGGAAGTTTTGGCCACAGCAATCAGAGCAGAAAAAGAAATAAAAGGAATCCAAATTGGAAAAGAAGAAGTAAAACTCTCACTGTTTGCAGATGACATGATCCTCTACATGGAAAACCCTAAAGACTCCACCAGAAAATTACTAGAGCTCATCAATGAATATAGTAAAGTTGCAGGATATAAAATCAACACACAGAAATCCCTTGCATTCCTATACACTAATAATGAGAAAGTAGAAAAAGAAATTAAGGAAACAATTCCATTCACCATTGCAACAAAAAGAATAAAATACTTAGGAGTATATCTACCTAAAGAAACTAAAGACCTATATATAGAAAACTATAAAACACTGATGAAAGAAATCAAAGAGGACACTAATAGATGGAGAAATATACCATGTTCATGGATCAGAAGAATCAATATAGTGAAAATGAGTATACTACCCAAAGCAATTTACAAATTCAATGCAATCCCTATCAAGCTACCAGCCACATCTTTTCACAGAACTAGAACAAATAATTTCAAGATTTGTATGGAAATACAAAAAACCTCGAATAGCCAAAACAATCTTGAGAAAGAAGAATGGAACTGGAGGAATCAACTTGCCTGACTTCAGGCTCTACTACAAAGCCACAGTCATCAAGACAGTATGGTACTGGCACAAAGACAGACATATAGATCAATGGAACAAAATAGAAAGCCCAGAGATAAATCCACACACATATGGACACCTTATCTTTGACAAAGGAAGCAAGAATATACAATGGAGTAAAGACAATCTCTTTAACAAGTGGTGCTGGGAAAACTGGTCAACCACTTGTAAAAGAATGAAACTAGATCACTTTCTAACACCGCACACAAAAATAAACTCAAAATGGATTAAAGATCTAAATGTAAGACCAGAAACTATAAAACTCCTAGAGGAGAACATAGGCAAAACACTCTCAGACATAAATCACAGCAGGATCCTCTATGATCCACCTCCCAGAATTCTGGAAATAAAAGCAAAAATAAACAAATGGGATCTAATTAAAATTAAAAGCTTCTGCACAACAAAGGAAAATATAAGCAAGGTGAAAAGACAGCCTTCTGAATGGGAGAAAATAATAGCAAATGAAGCAACTGACAAACAACTAATCTCAAAAATATACAAGCAACTTATGCAGCTCAACTCCAGAAAAATAAACGACCCAATCAAAAAATGGGCCAAAGAACTAAATAGACATTTCTCCAAAGAAGACATACGGATGGCTAACAAACACATGAAAAGATGCTCAACATCACTCATTATTAGAGAAATGCAAATCAAAACCACAATGAGGTACCACTTCACACCAGTCAGAATGGCTGCGATCCAAAAATCTGCAAGCAATAAATGCTGGAGAGGGTGTGGAGAAAAGGGAACCCTCCTACACTGTTGGTGGGAATGCAAACTAGTACAGCCACTATGGAGAACAGTGTGGAGATTCCTTAAAAAATTGCAAATAGAACTACCTTATGACCCAGCAATCCCACTGCTGGGCATACACACCGAGGAAACCAGAATAGAAAGAGACACATGTACCCCAATGTTCATCGCAGCACTGTTTATAATAGCCAGGACATGGAAACAACCTAGATGTCCATCAGCAGATGAATGGATAAGAAAGCTGTGGTACATATACACAATGGAGTATTACTCAGCAGTTAAAAAGAATTCATTTGAATCAGTTCTGATGAGATGGATGAAACTGGAGCCAATTATACAGAGTGAAGTAAGCCAGAAAGAAAAACACCAATACAGTATACTAACACATATATATGGAATTTAGGAAGATGGCAATGACGACCCTGTATGCAAGACAGGGAAAGAGACACAGTTGTGTATAACGGACTTTTGGACTCAGAGGGAGAGGGAGAGGGTGGGATGATTTGGGAGAATGACATTCTAACATGTATACTATCATGTGAATTGAATCGCCAGTCTATGTCTGACGCAGGATGCAGCATGCTTGGGGCTGGTGCATGGGGATGACCCAGAAAGATGTTATGGGGAGGGAGGTGGGAGGGGGGTTCATGTTTGGGAATGCATGTAAGAATTAAAGATTTTAAAATTTAAAAAATAAAAAACTAAAATTAAAAAAAAATATACAAGCAACTTATGCAGCTCAATTCCAGAAAAATAAACGACCCAATCAAAAAATGGGCCAAAGAACTAAATAGACATTTCTCCAAAGAAGACATATGGATGGTTAACAAACACATGAAAAGATGCTCAACATCACTCATTATCAGAGAAATGCAAATCAAAACCACAATGAGGTACCACTTCATACCAGTCAGAATGGCTGCAATCCAAAAATCTGCAAGCAATAAATGCTGGAGAGGGTGTGGAGAAAAGGGAACCCTCCTACACTTTTGGTGGGAATGCAAGCTAGTACAGCCACTATGGAGAACAGTGTGGAGATTCCTTAAAAAATTGCAAATAGAACTACCTTATGACCCAGCAATCCCACTTCTGGGCATACACACTGAGGAAACCAGAATTGAAAGAGACACATGTACCCCAATGTTCATCGCTGCACTGTTTATAATAGCCAGGACATGGAAACAACCTAGATGTCCATCAGCAGATGAATGGATAAGAAAGCTGTGGTACATATACACAATGGAGTATTACTCAGCCATTAAAAAGAATTCATTTGAATCAGTTCTGATGAGATGGATGAAACTGGAGCCAATTATACAGAGTGAAGTAAGCCAGAAAGAAAAACACCAATGCAGTATACTAACACATATATATGGAATTTAGGAAAATGGCAATGACGACCCTGTATGCAAGACAGGAAAAAAGACACAGATGTGTATAACGGACTTTTGGACTCAGAGGGAGAGGGAGAGGGTGGGATGATTTGGGAGAATGGCATTCTAACATGTATACTATCATGTAAGAATTGAATCGCTAGTCTATGTCTGACGCAGGATGCAGCATGCTTGGGGCTGGTGCATGGGGATAACCCAGAGAGATGTTATGGGGAGGGAGGTGGGAGGGGGGTTCATGTTTGGGAACGCATGTAAGAATTAAAGATTTTAAAATTAAAAAAAAAAAAGAATTCCTCCCTGTTATAGAATATTTGTAGCCTGAGGGGTTGGTGGATCTGAAACCCTCCCTGCAGTACTGACTGTGAGCGCCAGGAAAGACCAGGCCAGACCACTGCCCTTACCTTCAAAGGACTAGCAGATGTGCCTCCTACTTTTAAGCCACACTGGGAAAAATCTTAACCCGCGGCAAAAATCTGATTTAAGGAAGACTAAAGATTTTTTAAAGTAATAATAACACCAGTTAATATTTATTAGACCTTATTATTTGCCAGGCTTAGCCTATGTCCTTTATAATAATTAGCTATTTTTTATCCACAGAATAACCAGATGAAGTGGGTGTTCATATTATCCTGTTTTTCCAAGAGACAGCTGAGGCACAGAGAGGTTTAGAAGTGTGTTCAAGTCTACACAGCTCATCAGGGGTGGAGCCAGTCTTTGAACCAGCTAGTATGTCCTCAGAGCTCTCATTGTATTCAGTTCATCCTCGCATCAATCCTTAAACTCTCCTATCCAAGAACAAGAGAAATTTTGTTGTTGTTTTTCATTAAAACAGCTGCTGTTTTCTACCCTCCTCCCTCTTTCTCAGCTTTTCCTAACTCCTCTTCGTTCCTGGTAACATAATATATAGCATCTGAAGGAGGAAGATTTTGGAGGTTAATTTAACTCTTCATAATTCTTTCTCTTTGTGGATTTGTAGTAATGATAGAGGAATGTTATAAAATAGGAAGGGTTCCAAATGGGATAGCAGCTATGTAAACTGTGAAGCATATGTCATTGTTCTGCTTAAATTAAAATCATGCTTTTCATCATGATATTATGCAAAACTAGAAAAAAAAATCTACCAGCCCTATCTCAAGGAAAGACTACCTATTACAATGCTCTGGGTGAGGTGATAGGGAATTGGAATGAAGGGTTTGTAGAAAAAGATCAGAACGAGGTAATAAGATTCAAGGAAGTATTTCTCCTGGAGTGAAAAGTTCCAGTTTGTAATCTCCACTTCTCATCACTTGATCCTTCCTACCTCCAGCTAGATTTCCGTAGTATTTCTCATAAAAC
Source organism: Ovis canadensis (assembly GCF_042477335.2). Taxonomy (NCBI): domain Eukaryota; kingdom Metazoa; phylum Chordata; class Mammalia; order Artiodactyla; family Bovidae; genus Ovis; species Ovis canadensis. Next base: position 58,888,038 of record NC_091246.1, on the reverse strand, counting down.
TTTCCAGCATTCAAACATTTGAAGAAGAAATAGGATTTCAGCAATCACTGCTACTTATTGTATTGTAAAAATGATGCAAATCTCAGTTCAACATAAAATAAAATTTCAGAGTAACTGTGAAGCCATGGTGTGTTGATTAGAGGATGGAGCTGTTATTGGGTACATCTTTCAATTACATTAAAGGCTGTCTCTAATTAGTAAACTGAGGATTATCTCCCATCACTGGACAAGAACCATATACCACACGTGATGTATGGTTCTGGAAGGAGTACTGATAAAAGTTTTTCTGAATGGGCTCTAAATGTATTGATGTGCTATAATTACAAAAAGATATTAGCAGAAATGTTGGGAAATTCTCAGAAACTCTACTTAATGGGTAAGCTAATAGATATTTCTAGTTTCATCTTTCAGAACTGATGTTTTTGTTCAATGTTTCGCTTTTTAATTAAAAACAACTTGATAAACACTATATTCCTGAAACTTTAATTCAAATAATACTTACTGACAAGCTACTGTGTGCCCAGCTAGGAGCTCTAAAAGGAACAATATTAGTGTATGACAAGAGTTCGTACGTTTGAAGAATTTATTGTCTTTGTACCCTTAATGCTCTGAACAACAGGAAATAATAGAATTGAACTCAGTTTTATTGTTTGTACAGGATGATATTTTAAGTTTGCAATAGACTTTTCATATACTTTTTCTTTTGGTTCTTTTATTTGTTTTTTGTTCAAGTTGACTTAGAATGTTATATTAATTATTGTTGTACAGCTAAGTGATTCATATATATATATATACGTACATATATATACATAATCTTTATACAGTCTTTTTCACTATGGTTTGTCATAAGATATTGATAATAGTTCTCTGTGCTGTGCAGTAGTAACTTGTTTATCCTTTCTATATATAAAAGCTAACATCTGCTAACGTCAGCCCTCCTTTCCTCCTCAACCTCCTTCCCCTTGGCAATCATGGGTCTGTTTTCGTGTCTGTGACTCTGTTAGTTTCATCAATAGGTTCCTTTGTGCCGTATTTTAGATTCTACACATAAGTGATAGAGTATTTGTCTTTTCTTTCTGACTTGCTTCACTGAGTATGATAGTCTCTAGTTGGAGTCCTTTTGCCGCAGAAGGCATTATTTCGTTTGTTTTACGGCTGCGTATTGCACTGCACAGATGCACCGTACCTTCATCTGTTTATGTGTCAGTGGCTGTTTAGGTTGTCTCCATGTCTTGGCTACTGTGAATAATGCTGCTGTGAACATAGGGGTGCATGTAGCTTTTTGAACAATAGTTTCATTTGGATACATGCCCAGGAGTGGAATTGCTGGGCCATGCGGCAGTTCTATTTTTAGTTTCCTGAGGAACCTCCATACTGTTTTCCATGGTGGGCGCATGCTTTGGTTCTTTTAGTAATTCCACGAGATAGTTGACATTACTATTATTTTACGAATGAAAAGGTGAAGCATTTGAGACATTGAGTGATGTCAAGCTCATGTGGGGAGAAGCCCCAAATTCTGCCTCCCCGCTAGGCTTTCCCACCGTGGCACACCCCCTTTTCTGAGGGGGGTAAACCCAGCACCACATTGTTACCGATGCGTGGTTGAAGTTCATGTTGATGCCGCTTACCCTCTTGAGAATGTGGTGCTGGTTGTGGTTGAGAATTATGGTTTGGGAGACTTCACTTGGAGAATATGCTGGAAACACACCCAGGTTTCATACTTAAAAACATATGGCTAATTAGGTTGAAAGTGCCTGTTGTGGGCCGAATTGTATCCTGTTGAAATCCTAACCCTGCCAGCAACCTGATCCTGACTCCCAACCAGAATTGTGAGAAAACAGGCCACCCAGTCTGAGATACTTTGTTATGGCAGCCCTTACAAAACAGTTATCTAAAGTATTTTGAACTAGTTACTTACTCTTTACCCTATGTGTTGTTTAAATTTCTGGCATGAGATGGAAGGGAGCTCAGATGGCTCAAATAGAAGCTTTATTGAAAGGGCTACTTATAAAGATGTGCTCAGGACCACAGAAGCCAGAGGCTAGCAGACAGCATGGGGAGCCCCTGCTATGTCTAGGGCTAAGGTGGGAAGGGGAAGAAATAGATTTCTAGATCCCAGTGAGAAGCAGAGCTGTGGGCGAGGGGCTGTCCAGTGGAAGCTGCAGTTACGGGGAGACATGGCTGATGTCATAGTAGGGTTATAGAAACAGGGAGGGGTGAAGAAGCAATATTCCAGCATTTCTCAAGCACCATCTGAAGTTTTGCTGGAAACTTCCCATTGGCCCATTCCATTAGGAAGCCAGAAAAGAAGGCTATGTGGATGATGCTGCCTACAGAGGTCAATTCCCTGAGCTACTGGAGGGGCGCAGAGAGTGAAGAGTAGATGGTGGGTTGGAACAGAGAATAACTTTGCAAAAGAAAATAATTGGCATTATATTAATAGCAATTTGACAGAGTGAAGAAACACAGGGGCTGGTTATTATTTCTCCAAGATCACAAAAGTCAGTACCAGACTGAAAATGATACTCTCTGCTTTTTGGTCATTTGTGATTTTCCTGGACAGTCAGCCTCTCATATCTGGGATTTGTGGGTATGGAACCTGGAGATGAGAGGGGCTGACTGTATTACTCCATTTTATATAAGGGACTTGAGCATCCTTGAGTTTTGGTATCTGCAGAGACCCTGGAACTAACCCACTGTGGATGTTGAGGGACTGACTGTGTTTTGTTTTAGGGAAGCAAGGCTTACCACAAGAAGAAGCTTTTCATCTTTAACAGCTGAAAGAGAAATTGGGTCTTCCAAATGTCTCAAATTAGGGTTGAGGAAATTGCAACACGAAAAGGAAGCAGCGTCCCCAAGGCTCCCCAGCAGGTCCGTGGGAAAGCCCAGGGTGTCTCTATAGATCGCTGATCATTGATCACTGCATGGACTTCATTAACCACTGCCTTTCCCCCTAAACACCCTGTCAGGATGTTGAGTTTGAGTAGAATGTTTCAAATATGAAGGTTTCTTTAAAAAAGTTCATTGAGAAACTTCTTGAGAAATTTATTGAAAAAGCAAAGAAGGATAAAGGGGAAACAAGATTGTTAAACTTTATTTTTAGATGAATAAAGAAAGGCTGTGTGATCCCCAAACAGCCAGATAGCCTGCATTCCATTCAGCTGTGGTCGGTTTGTGGCCAATCTAGAAACTGATCTGGAGGAGGGTGCAGGAGGCAAACCCTAACCCCAGGGCCAGATCCTTGGCAAGCTCAAGCAGCTTCTCTGCATCCTTGGCTTATCCTTCCTGTTTCCTCGCTTATCAAATATGTATTGTCAACAACGGGCAGTTCTGTTTGCACATAGTGTGATGGGGTAATGAGATAGTTAGGTTTCCTCCTGTTATTGATGGGGAGTGCTGATGGCATGAATAATTTCCTCTCTTTATAAATGGGAATTTAATTATTGATGTCTTGTTTAGGCAGTGACAAAGGTATTACCAACACACACTGCTGTTGGAAGCCTTGACAGGCATGAAGATCTAGGGTTTGTAGGTGGTCTTGAAATAAACTTGTTTAGAAGAGAGAGCAAGTGTCTTTATCTGTATCTACTGATTAATCTATCTACATATATAAAAATATGTTCTCCATATATAGTGTCTGAAGGTATTTTTTATCTAAAACACATCAGGAAAAACCTCCAAAACTTTATCCTAACAAAGTGCAAGCAAATCAAATCAGTGAAAAACTAGTCCTCTCACACTCACATAGAACATTAATTGACTTCTTAGCCTTACTGGTGGAATGTTCATTCATCAAAGCAAGGGTTTTTGTCGGCTGAAAACTCATATTAGCTCTTGAGAGAAGTTAAAAAGAGCATGAGGTCTTGAATGCAGTATTCTGATTTTATGACTCTTTGAAGGGATTCAAGGCTCTCTGAATACCACCACCTCCATGACAAAAAGAAAATAAAAGCAAAACACTGTAACATATTTCTCAAGAAAGAGAAGTTTTCCTTGCTGCCTTTTCCCCCCTTGAAAATCCAGTTAACATCTCTGTTTCATTCTTTTTAGTTTCTTGGACAAACTGAGCTAGGAGTTAGAGATGGTGTCTCTTCCCATGGTAGAGTCCGAGTCAGGGAATCCTTTGCTGATGTGGAGAGTAAGAAAACTTGTGATTCTGATAGGTAGGAATGTGGAGAAACCAGCATCTCAGACTTAGTGTGCCCAAGAGCCCATGGGATTTTTGCTGATATGCATATTCTCATACCAGTGGTTTGACATGGGGCGTGAGATTCAGCATTTCTGACACCTTCCCAGGTGAAGCAAGCACAGCTGGTCCATGGACCACACTATGAGGAGCAAGGATTATTGGACCAGACAACAAATTCTAGAGATACTGAATTTTTAAGATAGGTTAACAATAGTTGTGCTTGTTGTAATTTTGATTCTTTACCACTATTTTTGTTATTAGAATGAAAATATTTTTGCCACTGTGTCTGAAACAGCTTTTTGCTATAAAAACTTCATTAAAATTTTTTTTTCTGAGTTATCTGATGATACTGGATATAGATTTAAAGTAGCTGGGACAGGTTGGCCTCAGATAATTAAAAAAATTTTTTTTAAGATTGAAAACCTTCTGAAGGTTTGCCAACTCAGTTATAGGCAAGGGTATTAAGTGCCTTCTCAGCCTCCTTTTTATATTAGATTAGCACACTCTGACTACTTCGACTCCTTCTGCCTTCATTGACACCTCCTCCTGCTCCTCTGAATTCTTCAACCAATCTATTAACTGTCAGAGATTCCGAAAAAAAGGATTTTTTTTTCCTCCAAGTGATGATCCATTTTATCTTTCACAGTGTTTTACATTCTCTAGAACAGACTCTATTAGCTGTGGCCCAAAAGCTGTTCTTGTGTCCCCCAACTTGGTTTAATTTTCTTCCAGCATTAAATATATCCCCTTAAAATGCTAATACATGAACTGTGAACTTCCAGATGTTCAAGCTGGTTTTAAAAAAGGCAGAGGAACCAGAGATCAAATTGCCAACATTCGCTGGATCATCAAAAAAAGCAAGAGAGTTCCAGAAAAACATCTATTTCTGCTTTATTGACTATGCCAAAGCCTTTGACTGTGTGGATCACAATAAACTGTGGAAAATTCTGAAAGAGTTGGGAATACAAGAGCACCTGACCTGCCTCTTAAGAAACCTGTATGCAGATCAGGAAGCAACAGTTAGAACTGGACATGGAACAACAGACTGGTTCCAAATAGGAAAAGGAGTGTGTTGAGGCTGTATATTGTCACCCTGCTTATTTAACTTATATGCAGAGTACATCATGAGAAACACTGGGCTGGAAGAAGCACAAGCTGGAATCAAGACTGCCGGGAGAAATATCAATAACCTCAGATATGCAGATAACACCACCTTTATGGCAAAAAGTGAAGAAGAGCTAATGGGCCTCTTGATGAAAGTGAAAGAGTGTGAAAAAATTGGCTTGAAGCTCAACATTCAGAAAACTAAGATCATGGCATCCAGTCCCATCACTTCATGGCAAATAGATGGGGAAACAGTGGCAGACTTTATTTTTGGGGGCTCCAAAATCACTGCAGATGGTAATTGCAGCCATGAAATTAAAAGATGATTACTCCTTGGAAAAGCATCTGTCTACAATGTGGGAGACCTGGGTTCAATCCCTGGGTTGGGAAGATCCGCTGGAGAAGGAAATGGCAATCCACTCCAGGACTATCGCCTGGAAAATCCCGTGGACAGAGGAGCCTGGTAGGCTACCGTCCATGGGGTCGCAAACAGTCAGACACAACTGAGCGACTGAACTGAACTGAAATTGCTAAAAGTTTCTTCTATAAGGCAGCTGGGTCAGTTATTCCAGGTGATTGAGAAGAAACAAAACTGAGAGAAGGAAAAAAAAAAAATCTCAATATTGGCTATTCTAGCAGTATCAAGACTGAATACTGCTGGAGACTGAACTGGGCATGGTGTATGTATATTAATGCTGAATAAACCATACAGAGAAACCGGGGCCACCATCTCCCACTTAACTGTTCTCTGCACTGTGCACAGCCCAGGAGGATGACAAAGCTTTCATCCTCTACCCACCTGCTCTGCAAATATCCAGAAAAACAACAACAACAACAAAATTAAGGACGCTTTGGAAGAGTCCTGATAGAAACCTCATTCTCACTTCCCCTCTGATACTGTAATGCAGGCCTGAACTGGCAAAGGATGGGCCACAGTTACCTCCCTCCTGGGTGCTATTGCCAGTCCTGACACCTTCTAGAAGGTTCATAGGGACTGAGAGGTGAATGACCTTCCTGATCAAGGGCTGAAAGATCAATAATTATTTTAGGAAAAAAAACAAAACAAAAAACAAGAGGGAGTAAGGGATGGGTATGTTAGAGAGGGAGGAAGGGATTTCAGACCAATTATTTTTCTACAAAATACTTTATGTGACAACAGCAGTAGCCCCCAAAGGGCAGCATGTAACAACAGAGCCTAATTAGAATGATTTCAGTGTAATCATTAACTCGCATCTAACACCTACGAGAGGATTTCTGTTTAAACTAAAACATGACCTGCATGGTGGAAAGGCCTTGTAAACTGTCTCTGAAATAAAATATGTGACAGGAAAGGTCAGAGCAGCTCTCATTTGAATTTCAAGTAGAGAGCCAGCTCTGCGGTGGCCTGTGTAGCAAGCCTGGTGACTTTTCTTTCCTAGGCCTTCCTGCCAGGAGTAGCAGTTGGAGGGATCCTCTAGGACTAATTACTGGAATTGCAAAACAAGGATTTTTCTTCTTGCCTCTGCCCATTTTCCCTTCCCCTCTCCCAACCAGTGTGGGAAGCAAGGGTCTCTAATGATGTTTGGAGAAAGTGGTGATTTCCTTTGTTGTTGCTATGAGACTGAAGGTCACCCCTGAGGAGCCTGATCCACCTGATCCAGACACCTGCCGGCTGGCCCCTGGGCTAGGCCTAGCCTAGTCTGGCCTTCCTAGCACGTCCTTCCGCCAGCCAAGCAGAGGAGGGCTTGCTAATAAACTCTCTTCCCAGCAAGAGTGATGCCAAGGCATTGCCTTCCGCTGGGCTGCGTAAAAGCAGCTATCAAATCAGCAAGATGCAACTTGATTTGCAGGTCTCCAGTGAAATTTAAGAAGGTGAACTGTAAAACGTTCAGGGAAAAGGAAGTGAAAACATTTTTAAGGTAAGCATTTAAAAAGTCAGAGACAGACATAATAATAAAAAAAAGTTGGCAAGGAAGGTTTTATTTATTCATTTTGAAACATTGCGAAGAGCTCTTTTAGCAGCATTTATCTGCCTTTATTTTTTTCTTAAAGACAGCCCCAAAAGCAAGTGAGTTGAATTCATTTCCGTTTTCCTTCTGTGACTTTTAAAAGCATTATATATACTGAGATCTTTTTTGCACTCCTGGGAATTTATAAAGCTCTAACATTTAGTCCATAAGTCTGACTTAGTGAAACCTTCCTTTCTCTTCTCCCTCTCCTGTCCCTGCTCTCCCCTTCCTCAGTAGCCTTTAATGCAGGGTCTTTCTTTGTCATATGTTCTAATTGGTCCTTCCCCCTCAGCTTTTTTGGTAATATTTCCTTCATTTTGAAAATTTTGTTTTTCAAGTTTTTTTCTTCTCTTTAATAAAACAACTGAAAAGGATGAGAAAATTCAGAATGTGCTTGGCAACAGTGAAAGAAAACAGGCTTGGCAAAACCATAAACACACATCACAGAGGTAGCTGTTCTTGCCCTTCAGCATTAAGTCAGATGGCTATTGGGGTTGCTACCGTTAAAGAGAAATTATTTACTGGATAGTTGTGATGGCAAGACAGATTTTATTCAGGACTATTACAACAGAAGAGAGAGAGAGAACTTCAAAATACAAAGACAGGTGGCTATTTATAGCTAGAGTGAGGGGTTCAGTACTTGGAAAATAACTATGCCAACAGTTGGCTGTTTCTTGCTGAACTGGACTAATAGGACTCTTGCTAAAGACGGGTCAAGGATTTAGATATCAAGGGTGTGGGTGAGGAATTTGGTCCAATGTGGGTGGAGGATACTCACTAAACTGATGTGGCAGAATTCTTGCTAAAATTAGCCCAAGGTCTCAGCCTCATCCAGAGGGCTAGAAGGAGTCTAAGTTAAGTTTGGTTAAGGGAGGAGTCTGAGTACAGTTGACCCTTGAGCATATAGGTTTAAATTATGAGTCCACTTATTTGCAGATTTTTTTTTTCACTAAATACCTACTCTACTGCTATATTATCCATGATTGGTTGAGTTCAAGGATGAGAAATCTTAGCTATAAAGGACTGACTAAATTTATATTCAGATTTTCAACTGTAGAAGTCGAGGGTTGGTGTCCTTAACCCCCGTGCTGTTGAAGGGCCAGCTGTACTTCTTTGTGTCTTTTGCTAAGTTGGCCAGCCAAGGTGTGCTCAGCTCACCAGCTTTGACCCAGAAGTGGAAAAAATTATATGGAAATGGGCTGATTTGCACTACAGAATCCTATGTAATTCTTTGTGTGTATGCTCAGTCACTCAGTCGTGTCTGACTCTCTATGCCACCATGGGCTGTAGTCTGCCAGGCTCCTCTGTTCATGGGATTTCCCCAGCAAGAATAGTAGAGTGGGTTGCCATGTCCTTCTCTAGGGGATTTGCCCAACTCAGGGATTGAACCAGCGTTGGCAGGTAGGTTCTTAACCACTGTGCTACCGTTGAAGCCCCATCCCTCTACTTTGTTCCTTATTCCTCCCTGTCATTTGGAGCCTCCAGATCCAGGGCTAGGGAGAAAGGTTGAAAGAAAAGATACAGAAGTCTCTACCTGGCTGGCCCTGTTTATCAGTTTCCCTCGGCTCCTATCTTGTCTTCCATGGCATCCACAGAGCCTTCAGAGGCATCTCACGGGGACCCCTGCAGGGCATAGCATTCTGGTGGTGTTCTCTTAAATCCTCCCGCAAGTCCTGTCTGTGGTGGACTACCTTGGCCCTTAGCCTTTTAGTTGTTGGAGTCTTCTTACCTCTCCAGATAGGAAAGGCCAGGTCCCCTTCTCAGCCTGCACTGGACTGGTGGGACGCCCCACAGGGAGAACAAGCTGAAATCCCACCACCTTCACAATTCTCAGCATTTCTGGCTTTGAGAGGAACAACATCATGGTTTGTTAAGCTCCTGATACCAGGGATCAAATGCCAGGCCTTGCTAGCACTCTCAAGTTGCACCCCACTGGTGTGGCTGCACCTGGGGGTGCTAATGAGTTTCTTTGGCTCTCCTGCCTCCAGCTAAGGATGGGGCCTTCCAGCTCCCTATCCTGCAGACCTCCTGGTCAGGCTGGCGACTCTCCGACCCATTCTGCTTCTCAGCCAGCTTCCAGCTCCAAGTACACAGGCTGAAATATGTGGTGGGCTCCACTACTGAGCAAAAGCTGCAGGAATGGTTCCATCTACTCCTTTTGAGAATGTGGGGGGTGATTGAAGCCTGTCGTCTTTAGCTGTAGCTGACTTTCTGAGAAAATAAGGAAAGTATAAAATTATCTCATGAGAGATAAACCAAGTTATCTGAGTCTTTTTTCCTCCCTATATGTCAAAGGAGAGTAAATAAACCTCTTGTTAGGGTTGTTGCAAGGATGAATGAGATAATAGATAAGGAGGTATAAGGTATAGTCATGTTCAGTCTTTTTTGCCTTCTCTCCCTTGCTTCTTTCCCCTCTCTTGTTTAGTTTTTCTCACTGTTCCTCTTCCACCCCTATATTGATAGGCTAGGGAAGGATGTGATGGAAATTTTGGAGTCTCAGTTCAGAACTTCTTAGAAATATCTGTTTCATGGATGGAAGAAGTGGAAGCTACATTGGGGAATTTAGGACTGGGACCTTACCAGGGCCCTTCATGTGTGAGAGTGGCATACTTTCATGTGTGAGAGGAAGGCAAGACTTTGCTTAGTTAGTAGAAATTTGCTGAGGGCTGACCCTGTGTTCCCAGGGTCATATCATTTGCACGTATGATACAAATGAATTCCCAGACAAACTGGAAAATAGTGTCTTGTCTACCGCCACCCTCTAGCAGGTAGGCACCACTAAATGCCTGCTTCATTAGTCGGTTCCTGAATGAGCTCCCAGTTTATAGCTTGCAGGGGATTGGGGGAGTCACCTCAGGGAGTAGAGGCTGTGAATTCCCTGGGTGCTGGGTCCCCCCAGCGCAATGCCTGTGGTGCTCCTGATGATGGATAATAGTTGTGATGGAAATCCTTGCTGTGATGGATCACAGAGGAGTATGAAAATTCATAAGGCAGTGTTAGGCTATATTTCACAGGCCTGTGTGTGTTTTCTTTTTGTAGCTCCATTAGCAGTCTCAGCGATTGCATAGAGTTATGCCATTTTGACAGTAGGCTGTTTTCTGTCTGCTCCATTCTTCCACACATGCATCAGAGGGAGATAGCCACTTGTCCTCTGATGCACAGCTGGGTGGCCAACACTCCTCTTGCCCTGAAATCTTTGCCTCTCACTTTTCTGGGTGTAACCTCAGCTGCCTGAGGGTATGTGTGAGTGTGTGTGTGTGTGTGTGTGAGGGTGTGTGAAGGTGTGTGTGTGTATTTGCCTTGAGGGCTCTGCCTTCACCCAGTTACTGCTCTTGCCACTCTGAGAAATTCTCAGACTCCCAGGATGCTAGCTGCAGTTGCTATGGAATGCTGCTTTTCCCTGAACCTTCCAGAATAGGTAAGAGGGCAGGGACAGGGTGCAGATAATTTTGGAGAGTTTGTTTTCTCTAAGAGAATAGACTATCAGTGGATTATGGAAACACCCAATGTTTTAATCCTGTCAAAGGTGAATGACATCAAATATTTATAAGCAGCACCCCTATTGCTCTATGTATTATACGGCTGGAGCGTGGTCTTGTCTGGGCAGCAGCTGCTATTGCTGCTCCTGCTTCTTCTTCTTCTCCGCAGTACCTCCCTCTCTTTTTTCCCTTTCCTCTTCCTCCTCATCCTCCTCTTCCTTCTCTTTCCTCCTCTTCTTTAATTTGAATGGGCATCCTGGCATGGTAGGAAAATGTTACAAAATAAGAAGATGTAGTTTGGGTTTCAGGTCTGTTCCATTTCATCAGATGACCATAGCTGAAATACTCATTCTCACCCAACAAGAAGTGAAGTGATTTGATGGGAAGGCAGCTGCGTCTGTACCAAAAGGCTGAGTGGTTGGAGCCAATGGGACAAGCTTTTGCCTGTCAGGAGAGCCATGGGGAGTTAAGATCCCTAGAGTTCTGGGCTCCTGTGTACTAGTGACTAATCCTAGAGTTGATGCTTTTGGGGAGCAGAACTGATTTGACCTGGAAGTGCTTATTAGAGGTCACCAGCTTCGCGGGAACCGGAGAGAAACTCCTCACTTTGGATCCCTGTTGAGTTGTGGTTTGGCTAAATCTCCAAAAGCTGTTTATCTTTGACCAAATCTTGCAGCTGCCTAGCTCCTTGGAGCAATTCCCTTGAATTTCTGGCAGGCCCTGTTGGAGTAAAATGAAGGATCTAGTTAGTTGGTGGGCACCTGGCAGAACTTCAGCAATGCTGAGCTCCACCAGAGGGGGGCTTGATCGGGTGGGTTGTTTGGATGACAATTAGGCAATATCTGAGCCACTTCACTGTAATACTGCAAGAAGAAAGCTGCCTGTGTTTGGTAACTCTCTTATTTTTCTCCCCTACAATTTAGAACTTTCCATATTTCCAATGTAAGACACTGCCGTTCATCCTGGCAGGTCACCTGTGGGTGTCAGACCTGCTGATAGGTGAAGGGGCTCCTACCAGGGAGATCTCATTGCTTCTCATGTGACAAGGGAAGCCAAATCACTTAAGATATCACTTGAAATTCTTTTCCATTTTCTCAGCTCCCCTTGACTCCATGCAGTGTTCTGTGTAGAAAGCAAAGGTGGAAGAAGTCCCTTGGCTTAAGGGGAAACAGATTTGCTGTTTCCTGCTGGGCCTGTGCCTGGCTGTGGGGGCATGTGGATGTCATTATGCTGAAGATGGCTTGTCAGAAACATTCAAGAGCTTGATATGATGAAAAAGGAGGAAAAAAGGCATAAAATAGAGTTGTTCGCTTATACTGTTAAATGACTACTTGGGCCATTAGGAAAGGGCTTATCGATATTGCTGTGACAGGCACTAGTTACTGACAGCCCTCTGCACCCTGCCCACCCACCCCCCTCCCCATGATGTGTTACAGATAGATTATCATTGAATTTTTGCAGATGTTCTATGAGGCATTTTTAAAATTCCCATTTGATAGATAAATAAACAGGTTTGCAGCTACATTGCCAAGGCCCAGTGCCTTTGGGAGGCAGAATAATGCTCCCAGCATCCCAAAGATGTCTGCGTCCTAAGCCCTAGGACCTGTGGGTTTGTTAGGTAACGTGGCTAAGGGGAATTAGGCTTGCAGATAGAATGTGTTACTAAGCAGCAGACAGAAAGAGAGGGGGACAACTCTGGATTATCTAGGTCAGTCTAGAGTAGTCATGAGCGCCCTTAAAAGGGGACAGGGTCAAAATGATGTGATATGAAAGAGACACCCCTGGCCATTGCTGGCTTTATTGATGAAGGGGGGTCATGAGTCATGAGATGGAGGGTGGCTTCTTTCCTAGAGCCTCCAGAGGGGACGCAGCTGTATTAGGCCTCTGAGACCAGTGTTGGACTCCACACCCATAGGACCATAAGATAGTATATCTGTGCTGCTTTAAGTCTTTAAATTTGTGTTAATTTCTTACAGCAGCAACAGGAAACTAATACATCACCTAAGGGACAGAGCCATGACTAAAAATGGGAGTCCAAAATTTGTCCTCTTTGCTCTATGCAAAATGACCTCTAAACTGCTCAGTATACGAAAACAGAGCAAGAGAAGCCCTACTCAATTTCCTAAGCTATTTTTTTCTCTCCCCTTGTTCTCCTTTTCTCCATTGCTCAGTCCACGCACTTCCTGCCTCCCTCTCTCCCTAAATTAACAGATACTTGCTGTAAAAGAAATTGATTCTTCACTCCAAAGTAGGTCATTATAACAACGGTTTTAAATCACTTGGTCTTCCCATTTGTGAAATATAGACTTCACTTTAATCTTCTGTGCATTACTAGAAGTAAAAAAGGGCCCATAATTTATGAAAAATGGGATTTTTCCCCCACCACCAATCATCCAAGCAGATATGTACATTTTCCACTCCCCTTTCACCCTCTGACTCACACCTTGAAGTCAGAAGGACCAGTGTTAATCCACACAGACAGAATACGTATTTCTAATTCTGCTCATACTTCCAGGACCAAATTTAGAAACATAATGAAATATCTGGTCCCAAGGACCAAGTTGGTAGGACTCCCTGTTTCCTCTCCTCCCCTTATTTCTTTCACTCTTCAATGCTGTCTTGGAATTCTTTGTATTTAAGTAACTCTTCTAATCTCTCAACACTACTGAGTTTATTTTGAAAAACTCAAGCTAAACTTGCTTTGTTGGGAGAGTGTGGGGATAGAATTTGTGTTCTGTTCCTTTTTGTCCCCAGATGCATCCTAGATTGCCTGGAGTTGCTTCTACACTTTAGAAGAACATCCAAATAAACATGACAGATCTGTTCTAATCTGGGGTACATGTTGAATGGCACAACTATAAAGATGAATAAGATGCTATTGTTAAACTCTGAGTTCTAAGTCAAGTGCTTACAAAACAGGGCCCTTTGCAATGATCATACTGTACTGTAACATCTTTCCTTCTCTGTTTTCCTCTCTAGATAGGGCATAATCTTGGGCATGCAGGGACTATGTCTTATGTTTTCCATGAATTACAACCCAGGGTACTTGACATAAAATTTCACATAAATTTTGGAATCTCTCTTTCTTAAAAAATTGCAAATAGAACTACCTTATGACCCAGCAATCCCACTGCTGGGCATACACACCAAGGAAACCAGAATTGAAAGAGACACATGTACCCCAACGTTCATCACAGTACTGTTTATAATAGCCAGGACATGGAAACAACCTAGATATCCATCAGCAGATGAATGGATAAGAAAGCTGTGGTACATACACACAATGGAGTATTACTCAGCCGTTAAAAAGAATTCATTTGAATCAGTTCTGATGAGATGGATGAAACTGGAGCCGATTAGACAGAGTGAAGTAAGCCAGAAAGAAAAACACCAATACAGTATACTAACACATATATATGGAATTTAGGAAGATGGCAATGACGACCCTGTATGCAAGACAGCAAAAAAGACACAGATGTGTATAACGGACTTTCGGACTCAGAGGGAGAGGGAGAGGGTGGGATGATTTGGGAGAATGGCATTGTAACATGTATACTATCATGTAAGAATCGAATCGCCAGTCTGTGTCCGATGCAGGATACAGCATGCTTGGGGCTGGTGCACGGTGATGACCCAGAGAGATGTTATGGGGAGGGAGGTGGGAGGGGGTTCATGTTTGGGAACGCATGTACACCCGTGGTGGATTCATGTCAATGTATGGCAAAGCCAATTTAAATTTAAAAAAAAAAAAAAGAAAGGGAGTCTAGACCTAGGCGGGTCCACCTCAGATAGACCAAAGATATTTTAAACAGAATGTCCAACCATTGACAGAGGTGAGCCTTTTACACATATAACTAACTGCTATTACAAAATAAATTTTTTTTCATTCATTAAAAAAAAAATTTTTGGAATCTCTCAAGCCTGGGTTCAAATCCTGGTTCTGCTGCTTACTCTTTGTCTGGTTACTTAGTCTTTTGATCTGTCTCATCTATAACTGGGGTGTGGAAACCTGCAGTGCTCAGAGGATTAAATGACATGATAAATTTAAAGCACCTAGTGAAGTCTTAGCATTGCATGTAATGGGTACCTGATTTAAAACTGTAGTGTTTAAAAATGTACAGAGACATTGCCCAGGTTTGCCTTCTATCTTCTTCCCTTACTAAGAAAATTAACATCTCTGTTTTTCAATTTCCTCACCTGTAAAATGGGTATAATTATAGCATTTGCTTCAGAAGGTTGTTGTATGGATTAAATGAGTAAACATGCATAAAGGTGCCTAGATTAGGACTGGCATGCAGTAGTATGCAGTAAATGTTATTTACTAGCAGCAATAAATAATAGCATCTTATACCCTTCTTCTGATATCCATCCCAGTTTATTTTCTCCTCTTTTTGGTCCTTAAGTGGAAGGAAAAAAGTGAGTTGATTCTAAGCATTATTCCAGAATCCTTCCTTGCTCTCTAAAATGTTGTAAGTTTTGTTAGAAAAGATCCAAAGCCAGTTCCCCATTCTCATATTTCCCTGGGGTCCAAAGGGAGAGAGACTGTAATTTTGAAAATAGGCATGTTCCAGAGCTCAAGGAAGTTACACTTCCTGTGGCAGAAAAAGTAATTTTCCCCCCACTCTGGATTAGGCCCAATGTTTATAACAAATGAAAATGCTGGGGGCTTTACACTTAAAACAACAACAACATCTTTGTTTGAAAAATTATATATACATATGTTTAGTTTTCTGAATAACAGCCTCACAATATGGTGTATCAGAAATTACAGCCAGCTCTCAATTTTTTTTTCCATTGCAAAGAAAAATTTTGCATAACCTAAAACTGTCCTTGTGTTGGAAACCATCGAGGTTGTCACATAGAATTTGAATTGGTGATTCTGTCCTTTTTATGTCCCACATGAAGCCATTGTGTGTGTGTGTGTGTGTGTGTGTGTGTGTGTGTGTGATGCTTTGAGCAGCTTCTTTCATTAGGGGCCATATTCATGTTGGTAAACTAACTAAAAACCTCAGGTCTTCCCCATCCTTTCATGTACGAGCCAAATGAGGGAAATATCTCCCATTCTTGTCAACCTCCTTTTCCCATCAATATCACAGCATGTTGGACGGCTTAAAACAAAGCTATGTTTAAGTTATCCAATTACGAAAAGCATCTGAAAAATGTCTGAGCAGGTGAAAAACACCCCCCTTTACATGCTCTGCTAACTCTGAAATGTCTGGGTGGAATTTGAGTTGAGAATAAGCAAGAAGAATCACAGAACAAGTGGTAATTGATTCAGCAGGTCAGAGGCACCTAAAGTCCCTGCACCCTTGACCAGTGCCATGCCCTCCTCCTCGGGACCCAGAGAACTCGTTTTCAGAGGTGATTTTCTGCTTGACTCAGAGTTCCACATCCTAAAGCTCCCCGTGTGGGTGCTTGAAGTTCTTCAAGGAACACGAGTACAGTAAAGGCACTTCTTGAAAGGGAGTGAGGCGTAAAATTAGGTGGACGAAGTTCAGTGACTCAGCTTGTTGGGGCTTCTTTTAAGGACCAAGGTTACAGTCGTATAGATTTTATACTTGAGCTCATGGCCTTGGAGCTTATGGAGTATTAGAGCGAGAGGGAATTAACCACTAGTATGGTCCTCACTTTACACATAGGGGAACTAGAAGACCAAAGGGATGTCAGGGTCACTCCTGCATTTATTGCTTACCCTTGGCCTCTGGAAGGACCTGAATGTTCCTTTCTCTGCCTCCTCCCTCCCTTCTTTCCTCCTCCCTCCCTTCTTTCCTCCTCTCCAAGATGGGTCAGGGTCCAGGCAGTCACTCAGTTTCCAGGGAGGAAGAGACAGTGATGACCAAGTGCCAGGCCAGTGAAGTGTCCACAGCTCTAGGGGACTGCCTTGACATTTCCCTTAGAAGTTGTTTCTTTCATCTAGAAACCTGGGGACATGAGAGGGCCTTCCATGCATCCTCTCCCTTCCTTTATCCCAAAAGCCTTCCAGAAACTTCTACCCATCCAGAAGAGGCCAGACATGGTTGCATATACCAATTTCCTTCCGTGCAATGGAAACCAGAGCCCTCTTGTTTACCTGCAGCCTCTAGAAGGCTGTGTGTGTGTGTGTGTGTGTGTGTGTGTGTGTAGTGGGATGGACTTTGAGCCCCATCTCTCTCCAGCTGGGACTGTATTATAAGTTTTGGTTTTGGGGAAAAGAAGGCATAGCTGCCTTTGATATATTTTATTTCTAGACAACTTGTAGCTATAGAGGCTGGGCCACAGGGGTCCTCTCTGTACTCCAGTCTAGTTCTCCAGAGTTCAACACAGGAGCCTGGAAGCCCAGCCTGAGCCTCAGGGCAGGCCCACCTCAGCCTCAGTGGCCTGCTGACTGGAGCCCAGCTAGTAGCACAGTGCTGCCTTGCTTGGTCCTTTGTGCATTTCTTTCTATGACCTTGTGGGGAGGCGTGGCTAATGGAGGGAGGGTAATAGTGAGATTTGGTGAGGCAGCCCAGAGCTTTGTTCTGTCTTCTAATTCCCCATCTCTGTTCACCAGCATCCCGGTTTGGTGATACCTATACTAATCACAGCACTTAGTTCTTTTGCATTTATAACACTGGAAAAGGCATGCAATAGGACAGGCATCATTTTGAAGGGTCTGTATGTGTAATAACTCTTTTCATTCTTGCAACCTACTTTTGGTGTAGATATGATTATAATTACCTTTTTACAGTTGGGGTCATGGAGGCCCAGAAAAGTTGATTGATTTGTTTAAAGTCACACAGCTAGTAAGTGGAGGAATTAGGATTCAAATCTGAGGAGTCTGACCCAGGTAACAGTGCTGACAATCACTTATGACACTACCTACATGGAAACATAAATTGGATTGTAGGATATGTATATGGCAGTTAGCTTGGTAAAAGGTACCTAGTAGAGGTTTGCTTATGATACTGATGATTATGTATTTGGATTTGGTGGCTACTGGAGCTTAAGTGACAACCTGAAAAAGGTGTAGCAGACCTTTTTCTACCAATAAATTGAGTTGAGCAACTTCCAAATCATGGGAGGGAAGTGTATGGATGTATTTGAGCTGCTCAGATTAGGACAACTGAATGCTGATAAATGAGATGCAAGGAACTGGGAGAGGGTACATCAGAGGACTGGCAGTGGCTGCTTGGGCTTCACAGAGGTCATGAAGGCCCAAACTTACCTTAGTGAATGGGACACCTTGTATTGGGAATAAGGAGAATAAGAGCAAGAAGATTCAGGATGAAGGAGAACTTTGATGAGGATCCCAATTTGTGGCCCGTGGGTCACACAGAACAGTTCCCAGCTCAGTTTTGACCAATAAAAATGTCTTATGTTAGCCAATCATGTCTGACTCTTTGCAACCATCAGGCTCCTCTGTTCATGGAATTCTCCACTTGAGAATACTGGAGTGGGTAGCCATTCCCTTCTTAAGGGCATCTTCCTGACCCAGGGATCAAACCTGGGTCTCCCTCATTGCAGACAGATTCTTTACCAGCTATGCCACCAGGGAAGCCCCCTCATGGCCTCCCCCTGCAAAAAAAAGTCTTATTAGTTGCCAAATTAAAAACTCCAGTGAATATACATCAGTTATATATTTCCAGATTGTCTTGAAAGATGAGAAAATCTGGCAATGTGGGACATCTGTTCTCACTTGTCAGCAATTGTCTTCACTGGAGAGCGGCTCTGCTCTTTAGATGAGGCATTTTCTAAAGGTCCTCCTATTTCCTGTTGCTGCTTACCCATGTGGCCTGCCTGTCCCTATTAGCATTTAGGGGGTTCTCCCCACCTCCTTATTTTATAAATGCAGAAGTAGAGGGTTTGAGTGGTGACTTTGAGAGATAATCTCTCCCCTTTGAGTTGCTGTGTGAGCATTTTCCCCAATCACTTAGTCTGTTTTGATGCCCAATTCCTTATGTCATGAAGTGCCTACATGTGGCTTTGCCTTGGCCCATCTGGGCTTTGAGTGGTATAGCTAGTTGTTGTTACAGTGGTGTCTTGAGATTAGGTTATTAACAGAAGCACCAAACACCAAAGATTTTGACCGTCTTAACTCTCATGAAGCCATTTGGAGTTGTGGTTAGTCCCTTGAAGCTTGAAGCATCCAGATGGGCAATAATACAGGGGAACCTCCAGTAGGAAAGAAGACCTGCCCTCAAGAACAGTGTCATCACAGCTGCTGTCACTACTCCCAATGCCCTGCCCAAGAACATCTGCCTCAAAAGTGGGCTGGGTCTTTCCCAGGAAATCCTCCTATTATTCTGTTGAAATCCACCTGCATTCTTCCTCAAGCCCTTGCTAACTTAGGTTCCATTTTGATTTTCTGCATTCTTTCCATGTCTAAGCCTAACCTCTTTTTTCTGTACCCTGATTACTTCTGCTACTTAGAGTGTGATATATCAGTAAGCACATGCTGGAAGTGCACTGGTCCATCTTACACTCTGAATTTCTTAATTGCCACGCAGAATTTTCCTAGAAGGGTGTGCAGTTTTCTTTGGCCCAGTTGCAATGTATTTGTTTCCTGTGGAAGCTTTGCCAAATTAGCCAGCTGTGAGTTTGCTCTCCACTCTGCCACTTTTAGAAACCCCAGGCAAGTTACTTAGGCTTTCTGATCCTGACTCATAAGCTCTGTAAGATGGGACCATTTGCTGCCTTGTACACATCCCTCCTCTTCTGAAGGAATAAATGACATATGGAATGTGAAGTATCTACAGTAATTCCTAGCACATCAATGGAGTTTACAGGTTTTATTTCACTACCCCTTTTATGACCTTTTCTCTGGATCTAATGGGGTATATAATCGCTGATTATGGATTGGACCTAAGTGTTCTGAAGAGTTCTCTGGGAAGCCAAGACAATGGGTGCCCGAGAAGAATGAAACATTGCAAGTGTTGCTCCAGTGGTTGGAAGTAGGTGCTGGAATTAGAGGAATTACAAGCAGAGGGAAACGAAGAACAAGGTGGAACTTTAACTAGTTAAAAAAAAAAAGCAATGCCCTTTCTTCCTTTGTCTCTTCTCAGAAGGGCACCAGCTAACTTTTCTGAGTGGACACTCAATAAATGTTGTTGACTGACTGACCATGGAATGTTATAAAAGGTTTGCAGGGCAGGGAATATAATATTAATATCCATGTAATGTTTCTATGTTTTAATTTTGGTGGAGGAAGCCTGAAGCCTGAGGCAAAAGCTACTGTTTTCATTTGCCTCACCTGAAGTTATATTGGCAGAGGCCCTCAGGGTAAAGAAGAAAAGGATTAGGTTTGGGAATGGGAAAGGGTACGAAGAAGTTGTAATGAAATATATAAGTGCAAGAGCTTGAGGAATAAACACAGATGAATTTCAGTCTGAGAATAGAAGGATATGGCATAAAGACATTTCGAGGGGAAAAAAAATACACCCATAGGGGAGGCTTTGCTGAATGGAAGAGAGAATGTGAGAAAAGTAATGAAAAACTTTTAATATCATAGAGCTCCCTAAGAGGTGTGCAGATATTGTTGTTTTACGTTGATTGAGGGCTACCATGTATTAATACAAGGCTGGTATCTGCTTGAAAACCTAATGTATGAAAATGTGATCAAGGGGCAGGATAAACCTAATATTTGTGGAGGGATAGTTGAATTTTTCTCTAGCTTGTGCAGGAAATGAGTAAGTGAATGATTATTTGATTGGTAGGGTCTTAATAAAAATTGGTTCTAAATCAGCTTAAGCAACTAGCAAATGCTGTTGTTTAGACCATCATAATCACAACCCCATCTAAAGCAAGCAAGAGGACAGAGTTCACACATAAGGGATTTTCAGTTTCTCTAATAATAGGAAAAACGTCTAGTTTGCACTATTAACAAACACTGAAGTATCCTCATCTTTTATTTATTAGAAATTTGTCATGAAGAGTCTCAGTGAAGTTATAAATGTACTTAGAAAATGAATATATTTGGGAATCTTTGCCACTATTAACCCTGCTAATCTTCATTCCCTAATATCTGTTTTTGATGTAATTGTTAAGTCTACACACTAGCAACAGCCTAAAATGAGACAACCACAATACTTTATTTTTTCCAGTAACAAGACACCTGATGATGAGAACAATGAGTTAAACAGACTACTCAAATGAAAACAGACTCACCAACCTTGGCAACATGGGCTGGATATTGGTAGATTTTAACCACACCAGTCCTAAAGCCAGGAGGTAGGAGACCACGAGGAACTGCTAAGGGGGATGGGCTATTCAGATAGCTCTGAATCTTACAGAAAAGAGGGATTTCTTCTCAAGCCCTGGCACTGACATCTGTTCTGTAGCATCGCTGGAGGTCTGTTTCCTCAAGCGGGTATTGGGCTGGTTTGATTGTTATGCCGTTGTTTTGTTCCTTTGTTTTGCATTGATTTGAAATCCACCTTTCAGCTCTATATCTATATTCAAGGATATTTCAGAATAAATTTACTTCATATATTTCCAACAGTTGAAACTCAGCTCATTTTTTTAACTTGGGAAAGGAACGTTATTTTCGGCAACTATTCCTACTGTAGCCTGCACAATTCCTGTCTCTCTTTATACCCTTCTGTCAATATCAGGCTTAACTTGGCTGTGAAAACAAGCTCACTACCAAGGTTCCTTAGAAACTTCATTTTCTTCATGTAATTTGGGTACCTGTGTTTCGTGTTGAGGTCTAAGATATGTACGCAGAGTGGGCAAAGCAACAATGTCATGAGTTTAGTAGATGTTAAATTATTTTCTTTTCCTATTTTATCTGAATTGGAAATTTTGCTGAATAGATATTTATTTTTACCTTGCTCTCCAATAACACCATTAGCTTGTGTTTGCATAGTGTGTTGTAATTTTCACATCCCCCAGAGCTTTTGCTTTTGCTGTTCCCTTGGCCTGAAAGATTCTTCCCCTAGGTATCTGTGTGGCTTCCTCCCTCACAATTTCCAGGTCATTGTTCAAATGACACCTTCTCAATAAGATCTTCACTTGGTGCTCCATCTAAAACTGCAAAACAAACGAAACTCTTCAAAATAATTTCTGCTAAATATCCCAGTTCCTCTCACTAGTTTTAACCACTTATCCCTAACACATTTAAAACATGCAAAAAAGCAAAATGACTGTTTAAGGAGGCCTTAAAAAGAAGCTGTGTAAAGAAGAGTAGCAAAAAGCAAAGGAGAAAAGAAAAGATATACCCATTTGAATGCAGAGTCCCAAAGAATAGCAAGGAGAGATAAGAAAGGCTTCCTCTGTGATCAGTGCAAAGAAATAGAGGAAAAATAATAGAATGGGAAAGATGAGAGATCTCTTCAAGAAAATTAGAGATCCCAAGGAAACATTTCATGCAAAGATGGGCTCACTAAAGGACAGAAATGGTATGGACCTAACAAAAGCAGAAGATATTAAGAAGAGATGGTAAGAATACACAGAAGAACTATACAAAAGAGAGCTTCATGACCCAGATAACTACCCTGATGTGATCATTTACCTAGAGCCAGGCATCCTGGAATGTGAAGTCAAGTGGGCCTTAGAAAGCATCACTATGAACAAAGCTAGTGGAAGTGATGAAATTCCAGGTGAGCTATTTCAAATCCTAAAAGATGATGCTGTGAAAGTGCTGCACTCAATATGCCAGCACATTTGGAAAACTCAGCAGTGGCCACAGGACTGGAAAAGGTCAGTTTTCTTTCCAATCCCAAAGAAAGGCAATGCCAAAAAATGTTCAAACTACCGCACAATTGCACTCATCTCACACACCAGTAAAGTAATGCTCAAAATTCTCTAAGCCTTCAGCAATACATGAACCATGAACTTCCTAATGTTCAAGCTGGTTTTAGAAAAGGCAGAGGAACCAGAGATCAAATTACCAACATTTGCTGGATCATCAAAAAAGCAAGAGAGTTCCAGCAAAACATCTATTTCTGTTTTATTGACTACGCCAAAGCCTTTGACTGTGTGGATCACAACAGACTGTGGAAAATTCTGAAAGAGATGGGAATACCAAACCACCTGACCTGCCTCCTGGGAAATTTGTATGCAGGTCAGGAAGCAACAGTTAAAACTGGACATGGAACAACAGACTGGTTCCAAATAGGAAAAGGAGTACAGCAAGGCTGTATATTGTCACCCTGCTTATTTACTTATATGCAGAGTACATAATGAGAAATGCTGGGCTGGATGAAGCACAAGCTGGAATCAAGATTGCTGGGAGAAATATGAATAACCTCAGATATGCAGATGACACCACCCTTATGGCAGAAAGTGAAGAAGAACTAAAGAGCCTCTTGATGAAAGTGAAAGAGGAGAGTGAAAAAGTTGGCTTAAAGCTCAACATTCAGAAAACTAAGATCCTGGCATCTGGTCCCATCACTTCATGGGAAATAGATGGGGAAACAGTGGCAGACTTTATGTTTTTGAGGCTCCAAAATCACTGCAGATGGTAATTTCGGCCATGAAATTAAAAGATGCTTACTCCTTGGAAGAAAAGTTATGACCAACCTAGACAGCATATTAAGAAGCAGAGACATTTCTTTTTCCACAAATGTCCGTCTAGTCAAGGCTATGGTTTTTCTAGTAGTCACGTATGGATGTGAGGGTTGGACTGTAAAGAAAGCTGAGCGCTGAAGAATTGATGCTTTTGAACTGTGGTGTTGGAGAAGACTCTTGGGAGTCCCTTGGACCACAGGGAGATCTAACCAGTCCATCCTAAAGGAAATTGGTCCTGAATATTCATTCAAAGGGCTGATGTTGAAGCTGAAACTCCAATACTTTGGCCACCTGATGTGAAGAACTGACTCATTTGAAAAGACCCTGATGCTGGGAAAGATTGAAGGCAGGAGAAGGGGATGACAGAGGATGGCATCACCAACTCAATGGACATAAGTTTGAGTAAACCCCGGGAGTTGGTGATGGACAATAGGGTCACAAGAGTCAGACACAACTGAGTGAATTGAACGGAACACATTCCGTTTCTTGCTTATGTTTGTTGCTTATATGTTTCTTGCTTATTCTTCCTCCCCTTTAGGATAATGTCTATGAGAAGCAGGAATTATGTTTCTTATCCTTAGTCCCACAAATCATTCCTGCCATAATGAGGTCCTCTGCTATGTGACTGACTGATCCTCATGTGGTCAAGCAAGTTAGCAAGTGGCTGAAGTGCCCTTTTTCTGGTGGGTTCTTGTTGGGAATATGAGGAGAGAAGGGTGATGGAGGGCTGGGTTGATTTCATTGGGATGGTTGGTCCCAGATAAGAAGACTCAGGTCAGCTGTAAAGCCTGTGGCTGGAATATTGATGTAGGCTTGGTTCTGGGCATGGATCCATCACAAATGCCCCATCTCCTCGTGGCTCCACTCTGTAGACAGACTCCGTCTGTCGCTCATCTTTTCGCAGGGACACTTCTGTCTTCGACTCTTGTCCTCTAGGAAATGTCTGGGTTTGGATGCTTTATAAATTAAACTTTGCTGAAGGATTCTTAGTTATGCAAGTCAGGTACAGGAAAATAATACTGCCTGTCTAGATGGAGAGGTGCTTGTGTTTGTGTAGAGGATGGCTAGCTGATTAAACTTGGCACACACATGATAGAGCTTGAAGCAGGAGTGAACATGGTGAGCATTCTTGTGTCGCTAAAGAAGCTCTTGGGAATACTATGTGGTGGACATTTTGCCCCACTTGGGAGGATGCAACTTGGCTTTGTGGTGGCCTAAGGTATCCAGGCTGATATACCCTGAGAATCTACTCTTGTATCCATGTTGTTGATGTTGCTGTTCATTCACTCAGTCATGTCTGACTTTATGCCACCACATGGCCAGGCCTCCCTGTCCCTCACTATCTCCCAAAGTTTCCCCAAGTTCATGTCCATTGCATTGGTGGTATTTGTATCCATGGGGCCATTTTATTGAGAGGTAGGAGAGATGAGAGAAGACAATTAGGCAAGAGCAAGAGATAGCCCTGTGTCTTAGTTTTCTGAGGCTGCTGTAACAAAGTGCCACAAACTGGGTGAATTAAAGAAACAGAAATGTATTTTCTCATTGTTTTAGAGGCTAGAACTCTGAGATCAAGGTATGGTCAGGATTGGCTTCTGTTTAGAGCTTTGAGGAAGAGTCCAGTCCTTTCACCTAGCTTCTGGAGGTTACTGGCCATCTCTGGTGTTCCTTGGTTTCTGGTTCATCACTCTGATCTCTGCCTTTATCTTCCATGATGTTCTTCCAGTGTATGTGTGTGCCCAAATTTCCATTTTTTTTATAAGGACACCAATCATATTGGATTAGGGGCTCACCCTTTTCCAGTAAAACCTCATTTTGACCTATTATATCTATAATGGTCCTATTCCCATATATGGTCACATCCTAAAGTACTTGGGGGTTAAGACCTCAACATGTGAACATTTGGGGACACACTTCAAGCCATTATACATAATTCGGGCATAAACACATTGTGGATATTTTATGTGTGGATAAAGAACTCTTAGTCCATCTCTAGCTCTCAGGCAAAATACACTCAATGTACTGATTTGTGCAAAGCACACAGTCTGCACACCCTAGCATGTAGTTGGCCCAACTCTGTGCAACCCTATGGACAGTAGCCCACCAGGTTCCTCTGTCCTTGGGATTCTCCAGGCAAGAATACTGGAGTGGGTTGCCTTTCCCTTCTCCAGGGGGAAATGCAGTATATAGAAGCTTGTTATTATTTATTCCTCTGTAAATGTTTGCATAGCGACAATTCATTTTCAAATCATGGAATTATCTTTTTTATCACAGTACTGCCTGGCCATGCCCCCTTGACCAAGCTTGTATGTTCTTATTACAGCTGCTGCTGCTGCTAAGTCACTTCAGTTGTGTCCAAATCTGTGCAACCCCATAGACGGCAGCCCACCAGGCTCCCCCATCCCTGGGATTCTCCAGGCAAGAACAATGGAGTGGGTTGCCATTTCCTTCTGCAATGCATGAAAGTGAAAAGTGAAAGTGAAGTTGCTCAGTCCTGTCTGACTCTTTGTGACCCCATGGACTGCAGCCCACCAGGCTCCTGCGTCCATGGGATTTTCCAGGCAAGAGTACTGGAGTGGGTTGCCATTGCCTTCTCTGTCTTACTGCAGGGAGTCCTGCAAATTTTACATGTGGTAGTTGGTGTATTTTGAAGATTAAATTGGTGAACACCTTTCTCCGCCCCCCGCACCCCGCCACTTGTTATCGGAAGCCACATACATTCATTTTTTCATTTGTCATTTGTGTATTCACTCAGCAAACATTAATGAATCCCTACCAAGGGAGGACAAATCAGACTTTGTTCCCGTGGGGCCTCAGGTTGGTGGTGTGAGATACCCATATAAACCCTTCAGTAAAACGCTGGGTATTAAGGGAAAAATCTGGACAGTTTTCAAGAAGAGTTGCTCCATATTTCTCTGAAATCATCCTCTATCCTGGGTTGGGGGACTCAGATCAAAACAGGAAAATTCCTATGAAAATAGGAAGTTGTGGGTTCTGCTGCTATGTCTTCCCCAGCAAATTGCAGAGTGGTAATTAGGGTTCTTGGTCCTAGGCACTGATGACGGAGTGTTCTTTCCATAAGCTTTTGAGCTCTTTGGGGCAGTTCTGACCAACTGACTGGAGGCCTTGATTTTATCCATCTGAAAAATTTCTAAATAGAAGATACCAGGACAGCTGAACTTAAAAAAAAAAAAGAAGAAGAAGAATCATGATTCTAAACAATTTCCATTTAAAAGATCTAGGCAGAGTGTATCTATCACCAGGCGTTATGTGGCCAGAGTCATTTAGTGCAAAGGATGGCATTGTTCAGAGGTGGAATGCCAAACCTTTACTCATCTCACTCCTTATGAGGGGGGAGTGAAAGAAGGGGTGGCGAATGCTCGCAGGACAGCCCCCTAAGGTGTCAACAGGAGGGAGGCAGTTCTAAGTCATTTTAAAAAATGCTAATTCTCCCAGGTGTCTTCAAGTGAAGTCATTACTATTACTTGACACCTTAATTAGCAGTTAATATTTTAGCAGGAGGAACAGATGAGGTGTGAGAGGGGAACAAGGAACACGGTGGGGATTGAAGGTGGCAGTAATGCAGGAAAGGTGTTTGAAGGAGATGGGAGTACTAATGGGAGAAGGGGTCTTGACAGTGCGTGCGAGACATTGTGTTGTGTGTTTTGTTTTGTTTTTGCTTATTTCAAATTTTTGTCGTGTCGTGGGTTGCTGAATTGATCTCATATCTCTTTCAGGAAGTAGAAAGGAAAGATTTTTCTATAAATTTGAGCGTGATAATATAACCTTCCCAAATAATGCTGGAGCTCCTACCTCTTTTATCAACAACAGAAGCTCAGTCTCTCCTATGAATGTGTACAAGGGCCACAGAGGCTGGCTCAGGTCAAGGTGAGGGAGTGAGGGATGTGGTCTGTGGTCTGTGTTGGTCCTCATCTGACGACCATCCTTGCAAGCTGATGACATGGAAGGAACTGGAGTCTGTCCTGCCCTTATACATATTAAAAAGCAGAGATATTACTTTGCCAACAAGGTCTTTCTAGTCAAAGCTATGGTTTTTTCCAGTAGTCATGTATGGATGTGAGAGTTGGACTATAAAGAAAGCTGAGTGCCGAAGAATTGATGCTTTTGAAGTGTGGTGTTGGAGAAGACTCTTGAGAATCCCTTGGACTGCAAGGAGATCTAACCAGTCCATCCTAAAAGAAATCAGTCCTGAGTGTTCATTGTAAGGACTGATGCTGAAGCTGAAGCTCCAACACTTTGCCCACCTGATGTGAAGAACTGACTCATTTGAAAAGACCCTGATGCTGGGAAGGATTGAAGGCGGGAGAAGGGAACGAGAGAGGATGAGATGGTTGAGTGGCATTACCGACGTGATGGACATGAGTTTGAGTATGCTGTGGGAGTTGGTGATGGACAGGGAAGCATGGCGTGCTGCAGTCCATGGGGTCACAAAGACTCAGGACTGAGTGACTGAACTGAACTGATACTATTGCCATTTCTCTTGTTGCCACATGGTGTCGCTGTTGGGGTAGACTCCAGCACAGTCTGGGTTTGCTAGTCTGTCCTGCCCTGGAGATGGTCTCAAAGGCTGTGTCTCATTTCTGTGTCTAGCAACTATAATGGAGGTAATTAGCCTATGGTTTATGGGGTTACACTTCTTATGGGGTAAAAGGAAAAAAGATTGAGTTAAGGGGCTTAGGCAAGAATGGGTGATTTCATGGCTAGTACGTTTGGTAAGGAGATGGCTGTAGGTGAAATAAATCCTAACAACAGTAAAAATAGACCGTAAATTATCCATGGGGTCAGGTTGGGTGTATCTTTCAATTATTTCCCAGGATCACATAGATGGTTGACATATGTCTATATATTTATACATCTATCTATATCTCTATCATCTCTAAGCTCCTGTTATTCTGTGCAGTTGGAATCCTCTCCCTGTTTGTGGGCTAAGATGTGATCATTATAGGAGCACAGAGGAAAATTATCTGTGATATAAGACCACTGGATCTGGGAAAGTTGGTCATCCTGCCTAGCACCATCTCATCTACCCCCCTTGGTTTTGATGTACTGAACGATCACATCACTAAAATATGACCTAAGTCCTTCCGAAATGTCTAAATGTCTCAGTCTCTATGTTAATACAGTAACCTCAGGAAAAACAGGGCCCTTGAAGAGAGAGCCTGTTTCACTCTGGTGTATATGCCCTTGTCTTCATCCCCAGGAAGCCACTGACCACATATATGCTTTTTCCTACTAGAGCTTATTCCTAGAAAAGGGCCTAATCAACACATGCTTATTAATAGAAAGGTTTAAATGACTGATGAAACTCTGTATCTCATGTATTTTAGGGACCTCCAACTTTTAGGGTAGCTGGCCCTTTAAGCAAAACAATCTGATTAATTTTGGAATTTCAGGCAGACATGAGATCATCATAGTTAGCCTCTTCAAGGGGTCTTGACTGAAGAACTTGGCCTTTCTATAAACAATGCCCTTTGGTTTCTCTTTGCTGAGAACCTACAACCAAACTGCAGTCCAGTTCTTCAGATCTGTTAATGTGAAGACTGACTACAAGTCTTAAAAATAATTTAAAAATCTGCCATTCAGCACTCATGTTCTTACTTTTTAAGATTTCTTTCACTTTTTTGGCATGGACTGTTCTTAAAGTCTTTATTGCTTTTTTTTTTTTTTTTTTTACCATATTGCTTCTGTTTTATGTTTTGGTCTTTTGGCCACGAGGCATGTGGGATCCTAGCTCCAGACCAGGGGGGGAACCCATGCTCCCCACATTTGCGTGGCAAAGTCCTAACCACTGGACCGCCAGAGAATTCCCGCTCACTACATTTCTGTTCTCTGCATTTGAAACTGTAAATTAGTGAGTAGAAATGGTTTGGTGGACAAGTTCACTCTACATACAGCCTTTAAACCCTATCCTTGGGCTTCCCTTGTAATTCAGTCAGTAAAGAAAATGCCTGCAGTGCAAGAGACCCGGCTTTGATCCCTGGGTCGGAAAGATCCCCTGGAGAAAGAAATGGCAACCCACTCCAGTATCCTTGCCTTTAAAATCTCGTGGACAGAAGAGCCTGGTGGGCTGCAGTCCATGGGGTCACAAAGAGTCAGGTATGAGTGGGTAACTCACACTTAACTTACTTTGGGATGGAAACATTAGTTTTAGTTATGAACAATCAAAAAAGTGGTCAGATTTGTGTTACAAAAGGTTTTGGTCTCCTTTACACAGAAGCTGTGGCTATTTTTAGGAGAAACCATGCCTTTCAAAGTCTCTGCTTGTATAATCTCCTCCCCCTTACAACAGTTATTTATTTTTAATCTATATTTTGCATATTAGTTCTCTGTCTTTTCTGGTTCTATTTTCTCCAGATTTTTCTCCTCTATCCTATTAGGTTGTCCAAAAAGTTCATTTGTATTTTTCCATAAGATATTACAGAAAAACCCAAAGGAACTTTTTGGCCAACCTAATACTTTGTTGGCCACCATTTCCCCCTTAATTTTTCTTTCTTCTTTTTTTAAAAGTATATTTGATTTGCATTCTCTTTTCAATGACTTAGCTTGTAGGCATTGACCTGCCAATAGGTTCTTGTCCCTCCTATTGCCATCCAGCTAGGAGTCCACAAAAGGGCATCAGATGTGTTTCCACAATGCAGTTTCCAGTAGCTGGAAAATAGACTACACTTCAGTAATCTCCCAGTGGAATTTTAAAAGAGTTATTATGGCAGCAGTACGGTGAATGGAGTTTTGTATCATAGCAAGGTAAGTGCCAGCTGCAGAGTAAGGGCTGCTGTTCGGGCAGCAGGCTGGGTGCTGCAGGTGCTGGGAAAAGGCATCCTGCAAGCCATGGCTGAGTGTTGACCCGGTTCCAGATTCATCGCTGCAATCAGCTGTGCTTTGTGCTCCTTCGAGAGTCACTTTGGCCTGTCTGAAGGAGTCAGCTGTTGTGAATTATAAGTGTGGATCCAGGGGATAATTCTTGGCTTTCATCATGCTGTGAAGGTTCCAGCAATTAATTTCTTCTGTTCTTCTTGCAGCCAAGGATTCTCCACATTATTCGTCTCTTTGGGCAAAAGCTATCGGTGGCTTCTGAGTTATTTTCTCATTAGGTGTTTGATGGGAATTACGTGATTGTGGATGGCTTGTACTTGCAGTTCATTTTGCAGGTAGATTCTGCCCAGGTAAGACCTCAGCAGTAGCTTAATTTGTCTTAAGCTCCCAAGGTACAGAGTTCAGTGTGGTATTTCCATTAGACACAAAGGTACCAGCTTGGCATTTTTGAATCCAGAGATACAACTTGCTGATGCTTTCAAAGTGGCTGGTTTCCCTGTGTGCACATGACAGGACCCCGAGAGTTAAAACTGGGCTTTTTTTCTGTTACCTTATAGGAAAACAAAACTGAAAAAGGCCCATGGATACAAAAAAAAAAAAAAAAGCCCCTGAATAGCAACCTTTCCAGTCGGGAGATTTAACACTGAAACAAAACAAAGTCTGAAAGAGCCCTGGGTCTGGCAAGCCACTGGAGAGGAACTGTTCAGGGCAGAGGATGGAATATAGCCCACAAGAGTCTGTCTCAAGTCTCAGGAGCTCCAGAGAATTCAGAGGATGAAGATGGGGTCCCATTTAGCATGGTCCTGCTGATGGTTTATGTTTTTGTGTGCGGGAAGGGCTGATAAGTTCACTTCATGGTGCACATAGTGATTTAGCCCTGTCTTTCTTGATTAGTAAGTAGTGTTCCTTCTTCAGGGTCTTTGTTAGGCCCATACTGCTGCCACATCACCAGGGTAAGGACACAAACACTGCTTAATGAAAGGGATGCTTGGAGTTTTCACAGTCTCATGGAAACAGTTCCACTGAGAGGCGGGAGTAGAGAGGAACTGCATTCAGATAGCCAGAGTGTTGCTTGCTCCTCAGGAGGCCAGCTTGAGTATCTTGCAACCCCCAGGCATGGAAGCCAGGACTTTCCTCCTCCCAGAGAGGTGCAATTAAGGACTGCTGGCTTAATTATACCATGGACAAGTTGGTCTTTCATGATCTTAGTCTTTTCTGTGATGAGAAACTCACTTCATAGTGTATCACCCACTCTTAGCACAGTTCATGGCAAAGTAGGCATTTAATAACTATTTGATGAATGAATGAATAGGTAATTGACCAGGGCTGGGGATCTGTCATTTTGGTGCCTTCACGTTGCCATGCGACCTGCCTCGCTTTTCTCATTTCTTTGGCGTCCATAGCACAATTGTCCTGCTTGCTGTTCTGCCGCTGCTGAAGTAGCCATCTCATTGGAATGTAATTGGAACAGCTCATTCTCTCTGAGGTTTAACAGTAGATAATGAATAATGTAATGTGCTACCCTCGAAGGGTTATGCACATTTGAAGAGGTGACAGGTAACGGGAGACAGAGTCAATAATAAGAATAGATTTGTAGTAAAGGTGAAATTTCAAGTCAGTGACAGGGCACCAACTTCAGGCAGGAGGGGGCCCTTCTGTGTTTCCCCCTCACACCACAAGGTGCCATGAACTCCCGATTCTCAACAGAGATGACCGGACAGAGGTGCCCTGAAGTGCCCCAGTCACCCTGAGGGAGTGTCTTTCTGTCTCCTCACCGGACAGGAATCCAGGTCTTCCTGAGGCCAGCCTGATCTCTTGTGGCATTGGGGGCCAGAGGGAGCAGGGCGGGAAATAGGGAAATAGGGGCAAGTTCACTACTTACTTTTCAGGTTTCTCCAGTCAAGCAAAACTCATGTGGGGCTAATGAGTGTTGAACATGATCTGCAGCTCTGACAGCCTCCTTTAATGCAAGCAGTGTGTTGAACATGAAGTCAAAGTCCATAACCATCAGTTCTTCTTCAGTGGGAGGGCACGAAGGGAAGGGGATGATTGTCTTTTTTTTTTTTTTTTAATTCAGTGAGGCAAGGACTGACTGAATTATTTACTTACTTATTTGGCCACCCACAGCATGTGGGACCTTAGTTTCCCGACCAGGGTTTGAGCCCTCACCCCTGCATTGGAAATGCAGAGTCTTAACCAAGGGACCACCAGAGAAATCTGGAGCTGGTTGCCTTTTGGCAGAGGTGAAGAAGCTGAGCTGCTGGCCTATAGGACAGTCTAGCCAAGGTCATTTAGCAAGTAGCCGAACTGCTTGGCTGCTACCAGCCCAGCTCACTGTTGCCCTGAAGATTCAGTATGGCGATTGGAAAGCAGAGCAGCATCTGAGTCAGTCTCCTTGGTGGGGCTGTGGGGAGAGTAGGTGTCAGCAGTCTAGGCTTGCAGAGGCTCTGAAACAATACCGAATATTTTGTAGCAGGTATGTGCTGAGTGTTCTTCTCTCACTCCCTGCATTTGGGGCATTCAGCATATAATCCTACAATTAGTTCATTAAAAAAAGTAAAAAAATGACTTGCAAGTCACCTTTAAAACAAACGGAGAAGCAGTTTTGAATTTAGCAATTTTTCATTTTTGACATCCAGTACTACCTCAAGCTCTGCAGTTACAAATAATGCTTGTGGGGGACGGATCCTTTTATGCACATTGGAAGAAAGAAGGGTTATACATTATGAATAGAACAAGGATAAAGGAATTGGCTGTGTAGTGCAAGATATTTGGAGTGCATTAATCAGCCCATCTCTTTTAGAGCGAGAATCATTTTTAAAAATGGGCATTAAACAGAATGCAAACAATTTGTGCTATTCAAGTCTGCTTGATGTACAATGGATGAATGAGGGCAGAGGGAAGGTGAGAAAACACAGGGAGCAAGGCACTGAAGAGAGTGTTTCTCAGGGTAAAATGAAGTAAGGAAATGAGCCAGAGCTTGGGAGAACCACCAAGATGGCATCTAGTCTTACTTACATCCCCACAGCCCTTGACACATTGATTCATTTATCACTTTACAAGCAGCAGTTGGCTGCCTGTCACATGCCATCCTTGATCCCATGAATGCCCATGCTAGGGGAGAAGACAGACACCTACTCAGAGGGTACCAGTAGGACTTGCTATAAGGGAGGCAAGTACAAGGAAGCTGTATCAGTTAGGAATGCTTTCCTTTACAAAGTAATGAAAAAACTGACACCAGCGGTTTAAATAAATAGTGTTAGATTTTTCTCACACCAAGAAGTCAGGAAGGAGGCAGCTGTGGGTCTAACCCCTCAAATCCGCAAGGGCTGGTATCTCTGATTTTCTTGAACCCTCTTTCAGTGTTTGAAGATGGCAACTGTCCATCTGCTTCCAGAACAAAGGAGAGGCTACTGGTAACTAACTAGCTTGTTCATCATGGCAGGAAAACCCTTTCTCTAAGCCACAAGGCAGATTTCCACTGACATCGCACAAGCCCCAACTGTGTTCGGTGGCATGCCGCCTTCTCACCAGCTACGAGGGGAACCAAGAAAGTGAGAACCAGGTCTCCCGTCTAAGCCTTGCTGTCTACCCCAGGAGGCTAACAGATGAGACACCAGGGGGCTCCCTTTCTTTTAGGTCTGGTTTGTGGGCAGTGCTAGACAGATGGAGGGAAGGAGGAGAGCAAGAAAACGGTCTTGGAGAGGAGAGCGTCTTTCCCCTTGGCTCCACCTGTGTGGCTGCAGCAGGCAGGCAGCCTGTGCAGTTTCCGTCAGGTGGTCGTCTCCTCCTCGGCAGGTGACAGCTGACTTCTTTCCCTTCCAGTCTAGAGATGCCCTCCTACCACTCGTACTCTTCACCTCCCATCCCCAGTGTGTACTGCAGCATTCATTAGACTTTCTCTCTTTCCAGTTCTTTGTAAATAGGCCCTTGGTGAAGCTCTTCTCAAAATACCCCGCATTGTTTCCTGTGTGCACCCTGACTGATGTAATAGTAGGGTTGGGAATTGGTGTTCTTGGAGCCACCCAGCATTGTCTGTCAGAGGCACCCATTCCCTGGGTGGGGGAGTATGTGGGTGGTTGTGGAGTGTCTAGGAGGGTTCACAGAGGAGCTGATGTTTGAGGAAAATTTCAAAGAATAAGTAGAATAGCACCAGGTAGGGAAGGGATGGGAGATGGAGGGGATGTAGAACTTTGTGGCAAGAGGAATTAATATGTGCAGACCTGTAAAGGTGCAAGGAAGCATGGGATAGCCGAGCAGCAGTGTGAACGGAAGGGTCTGTGAAGCGCAGGACAGAGGAGTGGGTGTTGTGAACACCAGCAATGTTAGGAGTTTGATCCTGAGGGCGACAGGGTGCCTTAAATGATTTTGAGAAGGCTCTGGCTTAAACTGTGCTTTACAAAGCTGATGTAGGATTATTACAGTGGGTTGAAAAACCGTCTGAGAGAGGTTAAGGAAGTTTCTCCAACTTTTTTCTATGAGATGATAAAACTCCAAATGAAGGCTAGCCTTCCCTGAAGACCTTCCCCACCCAAAGCAGTTACTACATAGCCCGATTACACCCTGCATCACAGAGCATTATGGTATTATTATATTATTATAAAAGAGTGCTGTAGTTTGCTATGTTATTGACTTTTCCATTTATCTATACAACCCCATGGGGCTAGGGACCATGTCTCA
Organism: Ovis canadensis; assembly: GCF_042477335.2. NCBI lineage: Eukaryota > Metazoa > Chordata > Mammalia > Artiodactyla > Bovidae > Ovis > Ovis canadensis. The sequence goes on along the minus strand of NC_091246.1, from coordinate 58,853,302 downwards.
AATTATCTTTGTGTTCCCAGCACAGTGTGGGACACGATACATATCCTGTAATTGTCTGTTGAATCGAATGGAGGAGCTGCGATTGTCATCTTCTGGCACAGACCTACTTTATATGCAAAGCGGTTACCTGTGGTGACTACAGCTTGATCTCACATCCTATAGTTGTTCTCTTTCTGATTGAAAGACAGAAGGGAAAAAAGGAAGAGAGAGAAGGAAGAATGGTAGGAAGGAAGCAATGAAGTGAGGAAGTGTTATGAGTAACCCTGGTTTTCTGGGTGATGTGGATGAGAAGGGCAGGAATGGGGGTGTTGGACCAGCTAGGGCATAGAAATCTACTGTGCATGACCCCAAAAATCCCAAACCAGAAGAAATCAAAGACAGTTCTACTTTGTTCAGTGAAATGCAAGAGGGGAAAGCAGATTGGGTAACCAACACTGTACCTTCATCGTCTGCATGCAGGCTGAATTGTTCTTGCACGGGCTGGGGTTGCTGCCCAGAAGTCCTTTCTGGAACCACAGGAAAGGAACAGGGTTGTCTCATATCCTGAATCATGTGCAGAAGTTATCTGTAAGAGTTGCTTCCCTTCAGTCATCTGTCAGGGGATGAAAGGCCCTCTAACTCATTTCCTTGATAGTGTTAAAAAATGCAGTCTGATCAGATGCATCACTCGGAAAAAACTGGGTAGCAAGAGAAAAGATACTAATACATTTTGAAGGGAGACTTGAAAACAGGTTTTGATAGTTAAGAAGAATACAGCCATAGATTAGAAAACTTAGATATCTATAAAAACTCAATTAACTTGAATATTCTGGAAAAAGTGTCAGAGAACAGTGAAATGTGCCTTTAAAACCTATAAGGTTGTGTTGGCTGAGATAGTGTCTTAGGACTTCAGAAAGAAATTTTCCAGTGGTTTCTGTTCTAAGCCAGGCACTTGCCACCTTATCTCATTTAAATCTTAGAAAACACAGAAGTTGATGTTACTGCATTCATTTTGTTGAGGAGGAAACCAGCTTATGAAGCTTCAGTAACCCACTCAAGGGCACACAAGATGTGATGGAGCTGGGACTTTGATCCAGTGTCTGGCTGCAGTGATTGCTAACTTTGTCCAGCATGCGGCTCTCATGACATTTGTATCAGTCTGTATTTCCCCCCAGGTACCCATATTCTGTTACTTAGTATGATTCCAGATGTTTCTATGAGGGGGGTTAATTCTCAATCCTAATAAAAGTTTCAGTTGTAAAATTGCATCTTGAATCTTAATCTTTCCTTGCACAAGAAAAATAGGGATCATCAGGACTCTTGAATTAATCTTTCTAATAACACAGTTTTTCTTTCTCTCAGGGCTTTTTGTAAAGCTTTGATGATTTACCGCGTATTGGTCCTTCGGAGTGTTTATTTCAGGAATAGTGCGTGACCATCGTTACCAGGCCTGTGGGTTCATTCATCTCTTTTTGCTCTGAAGTGAAGGCAGGTAACACATGCATCTTGGATGTGCTGGGCTCTGAGGGTGAACAAACCCCCCCACCAGGTCATGGTAAGAGCATCTGCTTTTGGTCTTTATCAGCAGTTAGCTTGGAGCCTGTTCATAGGATGATTGCAGTGAGATATGTCTCATCTTTTCTTCAGGTGCTGAAATGTGGGATTTCTTGCTGGTGTTAAACAGTCTGGAGTGCACTGTCTCAGTGGCGCCAGCCCCCATGGCCTGCGGTGCTGGGCCTTTACACGTGTGTGGCTGGAAGCTCCCTGGGAGAATGGGATCCTCTGGCTGTAGGGAAGTGATGACGTCTGCGTTTGGCTTGGAAAGCTTGTTCTTCCTGTGCCGTGGTCGTGGCAGTGTCCCGTCCGCTGGTGGAGGTCATACCTTATACACCACAACCCTTAGCCTGTCCTGTGGCTCCGGCTCTTGCAAACGCAAGGCATCTTTGCTATTGTCATCAGCCTGAGATCTGAGCTCTGAGGAGGAATTCAGGTTCTCAGGAACTCTGCACCTAAGGCTCAGAGAATGTCTTCAGAGGCTGCGAGTAGTCTTTACAATATGCATTTCCTTAATGATTCATTTCTTAGTACTTGGTACTCTCTGGTTACGGGCACTCAATTTCTTATGTTACTTGTGTCAGACCCTGGGTCCATCGTGGTGATAACTAGAATGTAGCAGGAGCTTGATACATGTCTGCTAAACCAGTGGCCGCCCAGCACGGTCAGCCTTCTTTCCTTTCTTTGCTTCCTTGCCTGTTAACGTGGTGAAGGGGATCTTGACTGCCATCACTGTCGCCAACTTAGGCATGAGTCACGTTGAAGACTCACATACATGTACAGCCCAGCTAATGACTGACTCTGAGCCTTCATGGAGCTGATTTTTCAGTTTGTGGCCTTTAACTCTTTCAATAGTCCCATGAATAAGGTTATGTTATCCTCTTCTGCTGCTCCCTGAATTTGGAGGTTTGCTGTACATGGTTTTGCATTAGCGAGACATTGAGAGCAAGTACCAGCGGGACAGAGGGCTATATGAATAGTTGGCTGTATGTAGAATGGGGCTAAGAATTCAGCAGAAGGGGAAACTGAGAGCTGCATGGGATAAATGGAAGCCTTCTCTCACCTCCATATCCTAACTCCCAGAGGCTTCAGGAGGTGGTGTGTTTCCCATATTATATAAAATGGAGAACTAAGCCAGTCTTGCTAAAATCTTGAATAATAATGCGAATTCTGAAACCTCAAGCAAAGTTAGCTGACATTTGGATTGTAACTATTAATATTATAATCAGAAAGTGAAACATTATTTGGACTCCAAAGGCATTAAAAAAAAATCTGTTGGCCGTGCTACACAGCATGTGGGATCTTAGCTCTCTGATCAGGGGTCGAACCCACACCCTCTGCATTGGAAGCACACAGTCTTAACCACTGGACCATCATGAAAGTCCCTTGACTCCAAAGGCATTTTCTTTCAGGAGTGGACAAAGAAACTTAGCAGCCAGGCATGCACAGCTGCGACTTCTACGGCCCAGGACGGGCGTTTCCGATGTGCTCTCGCCACTTGTCACATCTGATACAACTGTTATCTCTGGGAAGCCCTGCTATCTTTCACTTCTTTCTTCTTCTTCTTCTTTTTTTTTTTGCTATTAGGTTTCTTTTAGTTTGGTGGAGAGGAATTCAGAGAAGGATTAAGACAGTGTGTGGCTTCCTGAACCAAAAAGAAACCAAGCACCATATGTAAGTAGGTGGTGGCCTAAAAATCGGAAAACTAGAAGCTATATAAAGGAACGCGCCCCCCTACCCCCCCTACCCCCCCTACCCCCCGCCCTCGTAAAAGCTTCAGTTTAGCAAAACAGTTGCCTTAGGGGGTAAAAATCACCTCCCTAATTATCCTAAGTCTTTATGAGTGAGACATGCTATTCACATCAGGGGGCTTGTTACTTAACTTTAATTCATTTTCTTTTTTTTTTTCTCTGTGCTTTCTGGTTCTGGATTAAATTCAAATTGATAAAATGCTTTTGCTAGCCACATTAGTGCCATAAAGACAGAGCTGTCTGCTGTCAGGACACACTTTTATTCTTTTAGAAAAACAAGCAGGAAATGATGAAAACCATTTGGAAACTGAAGTGGGGGAAAAAAAGAAATAAATACAAATAATAAAAACACACTACTGTAGGCGATCCGTGAACAAGAAGGGGGGAAAACACCAAAAGATCCCTGGCTTTGATTCATACCTTCAGAGAGGTTTCCTTAATGACTGTTCTTTTATGTCGCCAAAGCAGTGCTCATTTATCAGTCTGTGGTTTAATCCAAACCTATCAGGATGAAAATTCAAGGAGGATGAAGGTTAAATGACAGACATCCTGACTTGGAAACTCCAGAGTTGATAAATGTGTACAAAACTTGACTGAAAAGGCTGAGAGGGAAAAACATCTCTCTTTGGAGCCCTTGAAAAGGAAGAGGTATTTTGGGTGAGAGAATAGGGAGGCAGGTGGAGTCGGTTTCAGATATATGAGCACATTTTACTTAATTTAGTTTTTGTTTCATATTGGGGTATAGTTGATTTACACTGCATTACTTTCAGGTGTACGGTGAAATTATTCAGTTATACATATACATATATTCATTCTTTTTCAGATTCTTTTCCTATATAGGTTATTACAGAGGTAGCTTGACTCAATATTATTTTATTTTATTGTTTGTGTCAATTATTGAAGTTTAGTTGATTTATAACATTATATTAGTTTCTAGTGTACAACAAATTAATGATATGTATGTGTGTATGTGTGTAGTCTTTTTCAAGTTTTTTCCATTATGGTTTATCACAGGATATTGAATATAGGTCCCTGCGCTATACAATAGGACCTTGTTCTTTATCCATTCTGTATATAGTGATTTGCATCTGCTAATCCCAAACTCCCAATCCAACCCTTCCCAGCTTTCTCTCCTCCTTGGCAACGACAGCTCTGCTCTCTATGTCTGTGGGTCTATTTCTGCTTCAAATGATATCATATGGTATTTGTCTTTCTAACTTATTTCACTTAGTAAGATAATGTCTAGGTCCATCCACGTAGCTGCAAATGGGATTATTATACTTTATGGCTGAGTAATATTCTTGCGTGTGTATACACGCACGCACACGCACACACCATATCTTCTGTATCCATTTATCTACTGAGGGACATTTAGGTTGTTGCCATGTCTTTACTATTGCAAATAGCACGGCTGTGAACATAGGGGTGCATGTATCGTTTCAAATTACAATTTTGTCCAGATATGTGCTGAGGAGTGGGATTGCTGGATTAGGATTATATAGTAACTACACTTTTAGTTTTTTGAAGAACCCTTCATACTGTCCTCCGGTGGCTACACCAATTTACATTCTCATCAACAATGTAAGAGGATTCCCTTTATCCACTCTTTCTTCAGCATTTGTTATTTGTAGATTTTTTAATGACAGCCATTTCGATTCGTGTGGGATGGTACCTCACTGTAGTTTGGATTTGCAGTTCTCTAATAATTAATGAGGGGCTTCCCTGGTGGCTCAGAGGTTAAAGCGTCTGCCTGCAATGCAAAAGACCTGGGTTCGATCCCTGGGTTGGGAAGATCCCCTGGAGAAGGAAATGGCAACTCACTCCAGTATTCTTGCCTGGAGAATCCCATGGATGGAGGAGCCTGGTGGGCTACAGTCCACGGGATCGCAAAGAGTCGGACACAACTGAAGTAATGATGTTGAGAGTCTTTTCATGTGCCTGTTGGCCATCTGTATGTCTTTTTTTGAGAAATGCTTATATAAGTCTTCTGCCTATGTTTTGATTGGGTTGTTTGTTGTTGTTGTTGTTGGTATTGAGTTATATGAGCTGTTTATTTTGGAAATTAAACCCTTGTTGGTTGCATCATTTGCAAATATTTTCTCCCAGTCTGTAGGTGTATATTTATTTTGCTTATGATTTCCTTTGCTGTGCAAAAGCTTTTAAGTTTGATTAGGTCCCATTTTGGAGAAGGCAATGGCAACCTACTCCAGTACTCTTGCCTGGAAAATCCCATGGGCGGAGGAGCCTAGAAGGCTGCAGTCCATGGGGTCGCGAAGAGTCGGATACGACTGAGCGACTTCACTTTCACTTTCATGCATTGGAGAAGGAAATGGCATCCCACTCCAGAGTTCTTGCCTGGAGAATCCCAGGGACAGAGGAGACTGGTGGGCTGCCATCTATGGGGTCGCACAGAGTTGGACATGACTGAAGTGACTTAGCAGCAGCAGAAGGTCCCATTTGTTTATTTTTGCTTTTATTTCTGTTGCTTTGGGAGACTGATATAAGAAAACAGTAGTATTATTTACATCAGAGAATGTTTTACCTATATTCTCTTCTAGGAGTTTTATGGTATCATGTCTTATATTTAAGTCTTTAAGCCATTTGGAGTTTATTTTTGTGCATGGTGTGAGGGTATGTTCTAACTTCATTGATTTACATGTGGCTCTCCAACTTTCCCAACACCACTTGCTGAAGATGTTTCTTCATTGTATATTCTTGCCTCCTTTGATGAAAATTGACTGTAGATGTATAGATTTATTTCTGGGCTCTCTATTCTGTTCCATTGATTCATATGTCTATTTGGGGGGCACATTTTGTTTTTAATAGAGCATTTAATTGTTTGTGAGTCAGATGGAAATTTTGAGCTGTGTCTCTCTTATGTATCAGTGTGGATAAACTTTTGTTGATAAGTGTATTGTAGCCCAAAGCAAAGGGATTAATCATGGAAAAATAAGTTTTAACAAAATAATAAGATGTTTGCACATCTTTCTTTCTGATCCCCAGGAGGCTTGTTGGATCCCACCATCTCCTCCCTTTCTCAAATGTAGTTAGTCTCTCCTCCCAAAGGTGTGTATGTGTTCAGTCATGTCTGACTCTTTGTGACTCCTTGGACTGTAGCCCACCAGGCTCCTCTGTCCATGGAATTTTCCAGGCAAGAATACTGGAATGGATTACCATTTCCTCTTCCAAGGGATCTTTCTGACCCAGGGATCAAACCAGCGTCTCTTGCATCTGGCGCGTTGGCAGGCAGATTGTTTACCACTGTGTCACCCTGAAAGCCCCCATAAAATGCCCCTTGTCTATCACTTTTGCTTGTCCGGACATATAGCACAATGTCTGGTATATAGTAGGTGCTCAATAAATGCTTAATTGGCTCAAATTTATTTGGAGATGCTCTTGTATATTGGTTGCCTCCTAGGATACTGCACAATGATGAAAACTTTTCATTAGACACAGCTTTTACCTGGCTATTGAAATTGGTGTAGTAGATAAGAATTTGACTCTAAATTCAATCTCAATTCCCCCTAAGATCAGGAACAAGATAAGCGTGTCCACTTTCACCACTATTATTCAACATAGTTCTGGAAGTCCTAGCTACAGAAATCAGAGAAGAAAAAGGAATAAAAGGAATCCAGATCAGAAAAGAAGAAGTAAAGCTCTCACTGTCTGCAGATGACATGATACATAGAACACCCTTAAAATAGTATCAGAAAATTACTAGAGCTAATCAGTGAATTTACCAAAGTTGCAGGATACAAAATCAATACACAGAAATCATTGCATTTCTATATAATAATAATGAAAAATCAGAAAGAGAAATTAAGGAATCAGTCCCATTCACCATTGCAACAAAAAGAATTAAATATCTAGGAATAAATTTACCTAAGGAGACAAAAGATGTGTACACAGAATATTATCAGATGCTAATGAAATAAATCAAAGATGACATGAACAGATGGAGAGGTATTCCATGTTCCTGAGTAGGAAGAATCAGTATTGTGAAAATGACTCTGCTACCAAACATGACCTACAGATTCAATACTATCCCTATCAAATTACCAATGGCAGTTTTCACAGAACTAGAACAAAAAAATTCACAATTCATATGGAAACACAAAAGACCCTGAATATCCAAAGCAGTCTTGAGAAAGAAGAATGGAGCTGGAAGAATCAACCTTTCTGATTTCAGATTATGCTACAAAGCTACAGTCATCAAGACAGTATGGTACTAGCACAAAAACAGAAATATAGACCAATGCAACAAGATATAAAGCCAAGAAATAAACCCATGCGTGTATGGGTACCTTATTTTTGAGAAAGGAGGCAAGACTATACAATGGGGCAAAAACAGCCTCTTCAATAAATGGTGCTGGGAAAACTAGACAGCTACATTCTTTTATAGCTAGATGTGAAAGAATGAAATTAGAACACTTCCTAACATCATACACAAAGATAAACTCAAAATGGATTAAAGACCTAAATGTTAGACTAGAAACTATAAAGCTCTTACAGGAAAACATAGGCAGAACACTTGATGACATGAATCAAAGCAAGATCCTCTATGACCTACCTCCTACAGTAAGAGAAATAAAAACAAAAGTAAACAAGTGGGACCCGATTAAACTTAAAAGCTTTTGCACAGCAAAGGAAACTATGATCAAGGTGAAAAGACAACCCTCAGAATGGGAGAAAATAATAGCAAATGAAACAACTGACAAAGGATTAATTTCCAAAATATACAAGCAGCTCATACAACTCAATGCTAAAAAAACAACCACCCAGTCACAACAGTGGGAAAAAGACCTAAATAGACATTTCTCCAAAGAAGACATAGAGATGACTAACGGATGAAAAGATGCTCAACATTGTTCATTATTGAATAATGCAAGTCAAAACTACAATGAGATATCACCTCACACCTGTCAGAATGGCCATCATCAAAAAGTCTACAAACAATAAATGCTGGAGAGGGTGTGGAGAAAAGGGAATGCCCTTGCGCTGTTGGTGGGAATGTAAATTGATACAGCCACTATGGAAGACTGGGGATTCCTTAAAAAACTAGGAATAAAACCACCATATGAACCAGCAATCCCACTCCTAGACATATACCCTGAGGAAACCAAAATTGAAAAAGACACATGCATCCCATTGTTCATTGCAGCACTATTTATAATAGCTAGAACATGGAAGCAACCTAGATGTCCATCGACAGATGAATGGATAAAGAATTTGTGATACATATATACAATGGAATATTACTCAGCCATAAAAATGAACACATTTGAGTCAGTTCTAATGAGGTGGATGAACCTAGAACCTATTATACAGAGTGAAGTAAGTCAGATAATAAATATCGTATTCTAATGCATATACATGGAATCTAGAAAAATGGCACCAAAGAATTTATTTACAGGGAAACAATGGAGAAACAGACATAGAGAGTAGACTTATGGATGTGGGGAGAGGGGAGGAGAGGGTGAGATGCATGGAAAGAGTAGCATGGAAAGAGTAACATTGAAAGTTACACTACCATATGTGAAATAGATAGCCAACAGGAATTTGCTGTATGGCTCAGGAAACTCAAACAGGGGCTCTGTATCAACATAGAGGGGTGGATGGAGAGGAAGATGGAAGGGAGGTTCAAAAGGGAGGGGATATATGTATACCTATGGCTGATTCATGTTGAGATTTGACAGAAAACAGCAAATTCTGTAAAGCAATTATCCTTCAATAAAAAAATTAATTAATTAAAAGTAAATTCAATCTCAGTGTGCTCTCAGGTAGTTAGTTAATCCTTCTGGCTCTGTTTTCTCCATTTATAGTAGTGCCTATCTCATGGGGCCTTTGTGAAGTCTGAGTTCCTATTTACAAAAGTGCTTAGAAAGAAGAAAAAAATGATTATTCTGGGAGAAAGGGCATGTGTGGATAAAGCTTTTCAGACTGTAAAAGAATAAAAATCTGAAATTCTTTAAAAGGTGAAATTTACAAGTCTCTGTAGAAGTAAGAAATAAGAAAAACGAAGAATTTGTCCTGAGTGATGCAGTCCTCTTCTTTGCCCTTCAAATATTAATCTCAGAAAGTATACTAAAAACATACAAAAATTGCTTAGTATTTAATATTCAAACATTTTGGCCAAAAAGGACTTCTGTAGGGTCTAGCGTATCACCCACACATCATAACTGGTCCCCAGGAAGACACATATAAAAAGGATGACCTTCTGTTTGTAAAGGAGTGCATGGAGGAGGAGGTTTTCGTAACCAGTTCCTTTTTAGAGCCAATACTAATGTGTTTATCTGATTCATGGGTTGGTTTCTTGGTTGGCTCACATCTTGCCAGTGGATTCTCTCATTTTTCCTTTCTTATATTAAGGAATATTTTGCCCAAGGAAAAGACGAGATCTTGAATCAGGATGATACTTCTTTAGCATGTAAAGCACGATAAACAAGCTTTTCACTGCTAACAGGCCACTGCTGCTGTTCCATTTTTTTTAAATTGAGTAGGTCATTGGGTCTGTCATTACTTCTGATTTATAGTAGGAACTTAGATGACAAGTCCTTTCAGAGAGTACCACATGTGCACAAGTTTGAGCAAGATGGTCTGGTGATAGTTTGGAAGTGGTCACTGGGAAGAAAGAGTTGAAGTGACTTACATTCATCTCTCTCCAGATTCCTAGCGCCAAGGCTCTGCCATGGGGTTGGGCATGGTCCCAAGGGAGGTGTTGTAGAATCTCACTGGTCCTGAGCACTGGATTGCTGCAAGAAAAGCGAAGGCCTCCCCACTTGGTGATTTTCATGCCATCCCCAAGGGCCAGGGTTTCCCTACAGACCATCAACAGGAAGGGAAACACATTCAGCATCCTGTTCAGTGACTTTCCTGACCCTCACTTGCCAATTTCCAGTCAAGGGAAGAGCATTACTTGAATTTGTCCTCTTTTTCTTCAGCTGTGTCATGAGAATCTATTCCTTTAAGTCATTTTCAGGAACAGAATGTCCTATATGATTTTCCAATATTCTCTTTTAATTTCCTTTGGAAGCTTTATATTACTTTCCTGTATGCAATTCAGGATCTTAGTATTTAGCTTATTTAGAGAGAGAAACAAAATATTATGATAATGACAGCCATCAACAAACAAGTGATAATAACAGCAGAGGCCTAAATACAAAAATTAATTAACACAAAACAGGCAAAAGACCCAGCTGTCGTGAGCAATTTTGAAGGCATAACTTGAAACATGAAAGATGTTCAAAGGAAGACTTCAGTGGAGGGGAAAACAACACGTGCCATTAACATATACGCTGCAGATGTGAGCTTTGTTAGCCGCCTCTCTCTCTTCTTACTGTAAATCTGAGCTTAGTTTTATAAGATCACATCAATTATGTCAAATTAAAAAGTACCACGTGACCCAAGAGAGCTAGAGGGAGAAATTTCACTGGTAAAGGCATTGGGGATAATTTTATTAGCCTAATCTCGGCATCATGTGATGTATTGTTCTGCTGTCCAGTTGTGAGGCTAAACCTATTTATTGTTTTATGTAGCATGGTTTTATATTTAGATGTTTTCTATTTACAGAGAAACTCCCTTTGCCTTTCAAATAAGGAGTAACAAAGCACTTATAATTCAGCAGAAACCCTTTATAAGTAATATGTCCATGTAATTGTCCAAATGGGTCACTTTGGAGAATGAAAGAGGATGCTATTAATAATTATGCTGGGCCAATAGGCAGGCATGAAAACTGTCTCAGGTAAATCAGGAAGTGTGGTTATCTGACTCATATAGCCAAAGCACAGAGGCTAGATTTATATCAATCTTAGGAAGATAACGAAAAGGTCTATCAGATTTCTATTTTATATCTTACTGTATTTTGGGAGAGATGAGTTGATTTATAGTAGAGCTGATTTATTGTATTTCACTGTACTTAGCCACTTAATTGTAAGTAGATAATGGTATATTTCTCTCCACTGAGAACCTTTCCTTGGTTCTTAACCAATTTCTTAATCTTCTTGTGCCTGCACACTTGATTTTACTTTCTTTCGATAATTTGTCCTCTCAGTAGAGAGCACTGGAATATTAATTTCCCCCATGATTCTCTAGCATGCCTGATGGTGTCTGAGGGTCTCACTGCAGCAGTCATGGGCCTCACACAGAGAACTTCTAGAATAATATTTGTAGTCTTCTAAGAAAGACAGCAGCTGATTTCTGTGAAGGTGAAAACCTATAGTGCTCTGCTCTGTTTGACCGTCCATCCAGTTGGTTCACTGATGAATGGGGTCATCAGCTCACTCTCTTGGGCCCCTGAGAGCAATGCATTTTGGTCACAGGAGTTTGGCTTCTGTCTCACCTCCCTGTAAATGCTGAATCCCCACCATCAGCACACGATGAACTTTGACCATTCAGGAGAATGTCATTGGATTAGGCTGAGACCCTGTCTGTGCCATCCACTTAATAAAAAAGTAGAAATCTTCCCGAGATGCTGAATGGTTCGGTTTGACCTCTCTCTCTCTCGAACTTTGGTCTCTTTCATTATTTTGAATGGAGAGAGTATGGTTGACTGCACACAATTGCTGACCATTTTATGAATTGAGAGACACCTGGCCTTGTTAAAATTGTGGGAGGACTGCTGGGATGACAGACAATTCTCTGTTGGCTACTCTTGTTCCAGAGCGATTTGATAGTGCTGACTTTCCTGCCCACCTGGAAATAGTTCTCATCTAAACTCCCACCCCAACTAACCCTGAGCTCTGTGCTGTACCTTGGAGACTTCTGGGGCTTCATCTCCAAGGGCCACTTTTTCAGAGAGGTTTCCATCTTGGCTGGAGGGAGGAAATTTTATGACTTTCTTTTTAGACTTCCTGACAGCTGAAAACAGCAAGGGAACATTTAAACTTAGACATAAATAATTCAGCATTGATTTTCCTTGAGTTTCATAACCAATATTAGTTTCTCTTTCTGGTTCATACTCCCATGTCCTTTACTGGGAGGAATAACTTTCTGCTTGTACCCACCATAGAGTGGGGTGGGTGGCATATTTGGGGCAGTGGCAAGGAGAAATTGATGATTTTTGTCTACAACCTTTTGTGCTCCCCAAAATGTTCATAAGCTTCTTCCTCTGATTTTAAAGCTACATGTCAAAGGGTTTGTTTGATTTTTTTTTTTACTTAAAGAAATTTTAATGTTTTATTATAGTATGTTGCTGGGGCCATTTTTCCCCAACAAGAAAGTGCATTTGTAATAAAGAAGGCCTGACATCGTTTTTATGGATACTCTTCTCTACTGGGATTGGGCCTTAGCTATTAGATCTCTGCCAGTTCATTCTTTGGTAGCATTAGTAATGTGGGTAACCAAATATGTTCTTTTTTACCTCTTGAATTTCCTTTTATAGTTAACTGATTGATGAAATATAAATAATTATGAAAATGTGGGCAAAAGAGCTAAGAGGAAGAAAAGATGCTGCCTCCTTTTCATCAACCTGCAATGAACTCTTTCCTTTTATAGATTACCTGTCAGCTCAAAAAAATTATTTAAAAATTTCTGCATGACTCAGTGAGAAAGATGATTGAATTAATGCTTTAAAAGGAAGCTATGCTTTTCTTGGAAGGGGAAACTACAGTTCCAAGTTATTTTCTCTATGAGAGAAGTCAGAGCTGTCTAATTTTTCTGTTTTCTTGATTCTTTCCCCAATGCTTTCCTAAGTTTTCTTCCTCCTCCTTCTTTCCCTTTTTGCTTTAAAAAAAAATCATTTATTTATTTGGCTCCATTGAGTCTTAGTTACAGCACATAGGATCTTTGGTCTTCATTGTGGCATGAGAAATCTTAGTTGCAGCATGTGGGATCTAGTTTCCTGACCAGGTATCAAACCTGGGCTCCCTGCATTGGAAGCGTGGAACCTTAGCCATTGGACCATCAGGGAAGTCCCTCCCTCCTTGCTTCTTATGATTATTGATGGACTTCTGAATGCCAGGAATTCTCCAAGTTATAGAGCAGCGTAGGATCAGGGCTGTAACGATGAGGATGAGAGAAACACAGTCCTTCCATTAAGTGGGTTGTCAGGAGAATGAGTGGAAAACACCCTGCAGTTGTGGCAGATGTGAGCACTGAAGCATAGGGTGGGAGGACGAGGGTGAGCTTTGCCTCAGATGGGGGAAATCTTCATTGAGAAGGTGACGGTTGAGTTGGATTTCGACTAATGAGTAGGAACTACTTAAGGGTTGAGAGACATAGTTTAGAGGATGGAGACCTCATGGTCAATTAATACAGCAAGACATGGTATTGCTGAGTAAGAAGGACTTCCATTTAAGAAAGGCATTGTGGCATGCAGAGGGAATCTTGGCTGAAAGGAGGAACAGGGGCCAAGGTGCAGTGCCTGGAGAGCATGTGGAATGTTTTAGGGGTAACAGGAATGCTAGCAGACATTAGAAATTATTGCTAATGCTTGTGACAATCAGGAAAAGTTACTCTAAATAGGCACATTTCAAACAAGAGAAAATGGAGGCTCAAGGAAGCCAAGTAATTCAGCCAGAGGGAAAGAGCTGCTAAATGGCAGAGTCAGGACTCAAATTTGGATCTGTCTGACTCCAAAGCTAACCCTCCCTTCATGCACCAGTACAACGAGAGCAGGAACTTGGAAAAGGCAGAAGAGGCCGTTAAAAGTCACTTATTGCATCAGGGGACAGGCCAGCTCCAAACCACAGTGGCCCCGAGCTGCAAGAGCTTACTGTTTCTACAGAAACTCAAAGCTAATGGAATAGCCCCTCTGCAGCCTTGTCTTCCTGGCTTGTGTAGTGCACTTCTAGCTTTATTTGGCAGACTGTAGGCAAGGAGGCCAGGGACGGGTTTCTGAGGCTATTAAAAATGCTCTTTTAGGGAATTGTGCCAGGGTGAAGTTAACTATCAAACACTAGTTCTTTAAGACAAAAAAATTCACGAATCTCTCATGCCACAGGTCCAGTTGGGGTTGGAGGAGTGCCTTCCTCTGTAAAGTTGTCAGTCAAGGGCTCAGATGGAGACAGGGGCCTCCATGATCTTCTAACGCTGACTCCTCAGCATATAGGGTGTTGGGATTAGCCTGTGCTGGACAAGAGTGTGCTGGAGGGTTGAGGCACTGGTATGAATGAGCTTCAGCTTCTAAGTAAAACACATGATTTCTGCTCACATATTATTTTCCGAGACCAATCAGGTGGCTACACTTAACTTCTAAGGGCTGAGGGATCATAATCCTCCCTGTGCTGGGAAGGAGACAAGAACTAGATATTGGAGTGTGTGAGTCATGCCTGCCACAGGGTACAGAAGTGACAGCGCACTCCAGTATATCTCCTCTAAGACTGAGGTATAATGAAAAATTAATTCTAGATGGCTTGAAAGCAGGCACTTTTCTTATTTCTATTTATTGTTCTTGTGTTCTGTACTGGCGAAGCCACTAGCTATGTGTGGCTGTTAAAATGAAAATTAAATTGAATATATAGTTACTTAGTTGTACTAGTTATGTTTCAAGTTCTCAGTAGCCACATGTGGCCAATAGCTCCTGTGATAGAAAATGCGGATACAGAACATTTGCATCATTTCAGAAAATTGGGCTGAACATTGCTGTCTTGACCAAGGATCCACAGGCTTACTCTGAAAAGGGCCAAATAGCAAATATTTTGGGTTTTGAAAGACATATGGTTTCTGGAGCAACTACTCACATTTGCTGTTGTAGTGTGCAAGTAGGCACAGGCAATATGTGAGTGAATAGGCAGAGTCCTGATAAAACTTTATTTAAAAAACAGCAACCGGCATGATTCGGTTCATGTTCTGTTTATTTTCCAACCCTGGCCTAGACCAGTTGTCTTCAGTGGGAAGAACAGCCATTTTCATGTGATCAATGAATATGGTAAAAAAAAAAAAACAAAAAATGAGAACTTAAGCTTATATCTATATTAAAAATAAAATGTATG
The DNA here is from genome assembly GCF_042477335.2 of Ovis canadensis. NCBI lineage: Eukaryota > Metazoa > Chordata > Mammalia > Artiodactyla > Bovidae > Ovis > Ovis canadensis. The sequence goes on along the minus strand of NC_091246.1, from coordinate 58,838,088 downwards.
CATCTTTACTCATATCGTTATCCAGATTGGCATCGCCTCCTTCCTTCTTTCTTGGCCCGTTTGTTGAGTGGCCACATGTCACGTATGTCAGGTAGGAGTTTCGTATACTGTGCTGCTCACAGGCATTTTGCTTCTTCTTCTAATACATTGAGATGCAATGCAGACTTTGTAGCCTAGTTATGTGATGCTATGAATTACATTGCTTCATTTTAAGTAAGATAACCCTCACAAAATGATCAAATGGTTTAAAAATACTTCTGTAGAGACACCACTGGGTATCATGCTATTGTTTCCTGCCTCATACCACACCCTGCTTTGGACCATGGGAGTTGGGAGGCTGCAAATCCCATTTCTGCTTTGTTAGTGTGCTGCTTCAGGTTTTCTGACAACTAGAAAGGCAGGAAGCAGGAGCAAGAACTTGTTCCTTCCAGTTTGTCTGCTGATTTTGCCATCACCACCCCAGTAGGTTCCAGTGGCAACTGGTTTCAGTCCCTAGCTTCTTTCCACACTCCCAAACAAGAAGCTTCATGCCCCTCATTATCATGCTGGGGGTGTGAGTCCTGACCTGTGGATCCTTCCTCCAGGCATCCGAGGAACCAGCGAGCTGTCTCGGAAGTCCAGGTCCCCAGACTTCTGGGTCAGTTAAGCTCATTTTCTTCCCTTTGATCCCTGGCTCCAGGAGTGGATGGAAGCTGCTTCCTGAAGTTACTATCTCTGTGAGTAGAGTCTTGTTTTTCCTTTTCAGTCTTCCAATACCCCTTGAACCAATTTCTTCTATTAAATTCTGTGCTTAAATAACTAGGATGGTTTATTTATTGCTTTGACCCTAATGTATAGAGACACCATGAGTTAACTTCATCTTAATAATGCAGACATATCAGTAAAGAAAATAGTAGTGTTGACAAAACAATGACCATCTAATCAGATGAGTAATAAATTGAAAAAAGGATGATTGAAAATGGATAGTCTTCCACTACTGTTAATGACGAATCTCACCCCAAGGTTGTATTGTTCCCTGAGATATGAATTAATAGTAATAATTCAAAGCACTTAACAAGATGATTAAAAATAAACAACAAAAACATGAAGAAAAACCTGTAGAATTTTTAGTGATATTTAAAATCAAGAGATACTTGATCTTTTACTAAAATTTACTGCATGTTAGATGTTTAGAAACATCTTTTGATGTTTAAAGAATAGTTTTCTGCATGCAGGCATTATTTATTATTCTACTTGGTTCACTGCTACACCCTCAGATCTTAGAGCAGTATATGGCATGTAGCAATTAATAGATTTGTTAAATTAATAGTAAAAAATGAAAATTTCACATATTGGGAAATTCTCTATTCTTGTAGTTGTGATAAAAATGATTAGTTATGTATGGCAAATAATATGGCGATAAACTAATATGCATTCCTTTGCCTTTGAAAACCCAGAGAAAACATTGCTGATCATTTGAAGAAACAAGTATTAGACCAAACGTGGGATGTTTGTTATATGTCCTGTTTCATAGCGCAATTGGCTTTATCCTGTCTCAGTTTATGGTATGTATTAGATTCTCTTTCAGTTAAAAAAAATGACTTTGTAATCCATAGAATAGAATATATTCAGTAAGATATTTTGTATAGATTAACTGATTTCTTTAAAACAATTATTTTCTGGAAAAGCTGTTGCTGCTTTGACTAGAATTTTAGAAAAATAAAGGATTGTGAAGGTAAAATCCAGAGAAAGAACCACAGCTGAAACTCATTCTCTGCACCATTCATAAACAGAAACATTGCACCAAAGACGTTGAAAGTAGATATGATCAAAATACTGCATTATGACATTGTTGTGGCTACTTTTTTCTTTTAAGTAAGACTTTTAAATAGTGCACCTATCAGTGTAATTCTAATGAAATGAAGAGTGACTGTGAAAATAATTTAACTGTATGGAAGTTTATTCTTAATTCTGTGGCAAATTGCCTAAAAGAAATGTAAAAGTATAAGATGAGCTATGCTTTATTCTTTCACAAACACAACTGCTCTAGATTTGCTGACTTTTAATATGATAGCAAGTAGCTCTCCTCAGTGTGTTACTTAAAAGATATTTTTGAAATATGCACTCTTAATTGGTCCCTTCAATGGAAAGGTGCTGTTTTAATAGCGAATGAGGAGTTAAATGCTTTTCAAAACAAACTCATGTTATGGAAAGAACACTTTTGAAAATGGCATTTGGGTAAGTTATAATTGTTATGTGGTTTTGTTACTGAAATCATCAAAATAGTCAGTATACTTAAAATTGGAAATAATGTTTTCTGACTTGTTGAACAATATCACATGTGTTCAAAACAATTCTTTAAAAATAAGAATGCAACACTTTTTAGTTAGTTTGTAAAAACTAATGATTGAATTCAGGGAGGATAAAAAATGTACTTGCTAAATGTTCACACAAATCTTTGCCTAATTGAAGGATGAGATTGAAAAACATGTCAGATCTTAGTAAGTGCGAGGAGCTTTTCCATTTGGATCTATATACCATCCTGAAGTTATGGTTTTTAAGAAAGACAGCCAAATATTGAAGTAAACTTGTTTAAAAAATGGTATTAATTAAAGATTTTAAAATTAAAAAAAATAAAATAAAATAAAAAAAATGGTATTTTAAATATTGTATTTCAAAGTGTTAAACTTGGGTTTTCATAGATAGTGAAATATTTTAATCACGTCATTCTTACTAAAAATATCTCTGTTATGTTTAGTGAGAATAAATATACCTTTATATTAAAAATTTGAAAAAATCAAAGGATTAATGTATCTTATTCATCAGTAATTGAAAATATATGTTGTAACTTCTGGGAGGACCTTCATCTATTAGAATAAGTATATATACTGAACAAGCTAATTGAGAGAAAAATATAGAATAATACAAAATATATGATCAACTTGAAATAAGAAGGAAAGAAAGAGGATCATAAATATAGAGAAATAAATAGAAAGCAAATAGTAAGATGGTAGATGTGAACCCAAATATATCAGTGCTTTTATTAAATGTAAATAGGTGAAATACTCTTCTGTTGACTAGATGCATAAAAAGCAAAATAGAAAAATTCTACTTTATAAAAAATAGACTTAAAATACAAGGATGCAAAAAGAATGTCACAAAACAGAACAAATCTAATTTTGTATGCAGTGTATCATCTCGGCCTTTGGTTTCTCTCTCTGTTAGTATATCTCTCTCTATAAATGTCTATCTATCTACCTACCTACCTACCTACTTACTTGCCTAGCAAAGACAAATCCAACTTAGGAAATTTTAGCATACCTATCTCAGTAACTGAAAGAGCAAAATTCCAGAAATCAATAAAGTTATAAGATTTGAACAACATGTATAATATGCCTGATACATGTATATAGAATCTTATACCTACAAATGACAGGATATAAGATAGATTCAAGTGTACATGGATCACTGACACAATTATAGATCAAGTCTCAACAGATTTCAAGGGATTTAAAACATTTAAATTCCACAGCAAAATTAGAAATCATGAAAAGATAACTAGAGAAGTACTTTTATGTTGCTGCTGCTGCTGCTAAGTCGCTTCAGTCATGTCTGACTCTGTGCGACCCCATAGATGGCAGCCCATGAGGCTCCCCCTTCCCTGGGATTCTCCAGGCAAGAACACTGGAGTGGGTTGCCATTTCCTTCTCCAATGCATGAAAGTGAAAAGTGAAAGTGAAGTCATTCAGTCGTGTCCAACTCTTCACGACCCCATGGACTGCAGCCCACCAGGCTCCTCCGTCCATGGGATTTTCCAGGCAAGAGTGCTGGAGTGGGGTGCCATTGCCTTCTCCACTTGTACATTAAGCACTTTTAATTATCTGTGGATCAAAAAGTAAGTCACAACATGAACTAGAAACATATTTTAAACTGAATGATAATAAAAATGACATATCAGAACTTGTGGAATATAGCTAGGGCCATATATGGAAAATGTATAAATTATCTAAGAGTGTTCTTTTAAGAAGTCAGCAAGAGAGTAGCAAAGTAAAAGTTACTGAGTAGAGAGAATAATACAGTTAAACTTAGAAAAATAATAAAAATTAAAGTAATATACAATAGAGAAGAATCACAAAGCCAGTTTTTTGAGGAGCCTAATAATATTTGTAAGTCCCTACCAGCTGTTAAAAGACAGAACAACAATTGAATAAAAATGGTTCATCAGTATACAGTTTAATGCAGTAGTTTGAAGATAGTGATATGATAGAAAAATCTGTTGAAAAATTCAAGCTATAAAACTGACACTAGAGAAAATAGAAAGCTTCACACAGTCTGTTTTTAATAAAACATTGACAATATATGGAAGACCTCAATAGATGAAGGAATTGTTCTCATGAATTGGAAGACTCATGAGATGTCCGTCTCTAAGTTGATCTATAGATTCAAGTCTATATTTGTCAAAACCCAGAATGTTTTTCTTTTTAATGTGTGCTTGTGTGAAAATTAAGAACCTAACCTAAAATCTTTATGGAAATGCTAAGGACCGAAAACAGGGACTGTCTTGAGTAGTTTGAGATGATTTTATTCATATGAAGAAGTCTAGTAATCAAGATAGTGCGGTGTTGATATACTGCTATATAAATATGTTAATAGATTAGAACAGAGTCCAGAATCAGATCCATGAATAAATGTAGACTAATTTATTACAAATTTTGCAGTTAAGTTCTGTGGGGAAAGGAGAGTTTTGTTTTCAATAAATGATGTGCCAATGATATATCCATATGAAAAATAGGAAACCTAACTTCTACCTCATACCAATGCAAAAATCAATCCATGCAGATAGTAGACATAAATAGTAAAGCAATAGTCAATAGTGTAAGAGAATAACTTCATGACCTGAGAGTAGGCAAAGATTTTTAAACATGATACAAAAGCTCTGACTCTAAATGAAGAGATTGCCAAATTTGGTCATAGCACATCAATTTTAAGAATTTCTATGTATAAAAAAGTTCCAATTTAGGGACTGAAAAACACCAGCCACATTTGGAAGAAGGTACTTGAAATGCAGATAACCAAACAAGGATTTGTATGATCAGTTCTTATAAATCAATAAGAAAAAGACAATCTAGTGGAAAAATGCCTCAGAGAACCATAGCAGCCCTTCACAAAAGATGATCTTCAGACAGAAAGTAAAGATACAGAAAGGTTCTGAATTTCATTAGTAATTGGGAAAATGCAATTTAAAAATCACAGTATTAAAATACTGTGAATCTTGAAAATCTCAATTCACGAGAAAGGCCAAATTTAGAGACTAACACTAATAAGAGTTGGAGAGGACATAGAGCAGCCAAAGTACCTATAAGTGCTGGTAGGAGTAGAGGTTAGTCAACCACTCTGGAAATTATTTGGCAGTATCTACCTATATGTACATAATTGCTGACTGAGTAATTTCACTCTCAGGAATAAATGCAACAAAAAAGGATGCTTATGTTAGTGATGGGATATATAAGATATTCATAGCAATATTTTTTGATAGTAGAAACTGAGAAGGACTCATATTCATCAGTGGAAGAATAAATAAATACATAATCAAACAAATGTAAGGTTTGGCAAAAGGAATTAGAGTCAATATGTATTATATATTCGAAAGCAAGTTAAAATTAATCTATGGCATCAAATGTCAGAATATTTATTACTTTGGTAAAGAAAATACAGAGGTTTCAAAGGGACACAAGCAAGGCTTCTGGGGAGGGGGCAGATACTATTATCTTTCTTGGTTAGGGCAGCAGTTATATGGATGTGTCCAATTTCTGATAATCAAATGATGGGCTTGATATTACCATCTATATTCTTTAAAATATTGATTTCAAAAGTAGAGAAATGATGGAGCATTAGGCATTAGAGTGTGCATATGAATTCTTTCGCATCCTTGCACTTCTCTTTAAACAATCCTCTTTCAATTTGCTCTAGTTGTTCAGTGTGGATTTGGGTTCTTGGAAAAAGCTGTGTAGTGGTGGTGGGGTGTCCTTTGTGGCCTGATGAAGCCATGACTCCTGTTGGGAGATCTGTTAAGAATTCTGCTGGGGAAATTCCCTGGTGGTCCAGTGGTGAAGACTCCAAGCTCCCACCGTAAGGGGTGAGGGTTCCATCTCTGGTCCGAGAACTAAGGTCCCACGTGCCATGTGGCACAACCAAAACAGAGAATTCTGCTGGGAGACAGTAGAACTTGGTGCCGAAGGAAGTAAAACTTAACTTGGGGCTGGTCTTTGAGACCAGGTGGTTTTGGTAAAGTTGTCTAAAGACTTGAAATTGAGTTCTGGGAAGTAGTGGTAGGTATAGCAATCACTGCATATAGTTCTCTTGTTCTTGTTCAGAAGTTTTTGATGAGTTAAGTATAGGGTGTTATGTAAGAAGGAGAAAACAGCTTGCTATAAAAATTGCTGAAAAAATTGAAGAAAAATGTAAAATTATTGACAAGCTTAGCCTTTAAAAAACATGAGAGTATGAAGTACTAGGATTATCTTTAAATGGTCTCAGCCTTGAGAGAGTATCATCAAAATTCCAAGTCTGGATGAAATTTAGGAAAACGTGGAATGGTAAACTTTGTACTTAAGCATAAAACAGACTTCCTTGAAAAAAGTTGAAAGAAGAGAAATCCAAATTCTCAGGAAAAAAGGTGAGTTGATGGAAGCCATTATAAACATGAAGAGGATATAAAACCCATCATTCAATGAGTGGCTTTCCAAATAGAGCATTTGGCAGCAAGCGTTTTGCCTATGGTCTCTCCCCAGTGAATGAGTTGATCTTCTGAAAGGCAGACTTCTCTTGGGCTCTCACCGTTGCATTCAGGGTATGTTCACTTGCCTCCCACTTTAATATGAGGTCCAGTGATGCCATTCCATCCAAAGAAACATTCATGGGAAGGAGACTTGCTTTTGACTTTTCTCCTCCAGGAGTATATTCAAGTCCTGAATTTGCCACCATTCAAGATTACTTTCCACTAACAGATTTCCTGGGGCATCTTACCCAGTCTTAGCAGTGAGAGAAGATGACTATCCAGCAAGAAGTTTTTCTCATCCTTTCCCCCATTGGCTGGACCTTGCTCTACTGCTGTAATTTAAATTTAGAAGTGAATTATCAGCAGGGTTGACCTAACCTTCAAACAAACCAATTACAGAACATCAGAGCCCCATCAAGAGACTTAAAGACTTTCTTTCCCCTACCTTGTTTCAAAAGGAATTTTCAATGGCTTCCTTTCATTATCAGCTTATGCAACTGCTGTTATTTAAGTGATTTTTACTTTTTTCTAAGCTAAGACCCTGACAGTTACATGAAACATACTACCTTGAGAAAGAGTTATGGTTTTCAGGGTAGATATGCTTATAAATATGCTTTATAAATGAATCTGATGAGTAAATTTTTGTGTATTTTATATTGTGAATACATTTGATTTTAATTTAACCAGTTCATTATACTTTAAATATTAAATGAGCAAAACATACAGAATTCAACAGATATTTTAAATTCTAATGGCTGCTTTTGTATGTCAAGAGCTATATTTAACAAGTTCTAATATGAATGTGGAAGAAAATTATTCTTAAAAATCATATAATATAAATTGGAGGTACACATATAAGAACTTTTTATTTTAATATTTGTTCGGTAAAGTATAGACATTCAGAGATCATGGTCCACATATCTTGTGATATCTCCTTTAAAGCACTATTTCTTAAAGTGAGTTTCAGAGGATACTGGGCCCAAATGATGTTCAGAGAGATTAAAAAAATGCTTTCTGGTCCAAAGAATGGTGTGCTGGAGCCAGCTCATATTAGATGAATTGATCTTTAAATGGTCATGAATTTATTTTTATTTTCTTATTATATAAATTTGATTTAACTTTGTCCCGTTTCACTGAGATATATAACTTTCCTAGGTATACAGTGTGATGATTTGATATATATGCAGGTTATGAAATGATTAATGCAATGTTATTTAAATTATCCATCAGTTATGAATATTTTGTTTGTGTGGTGAAAACTTTATGATCTACTCTCTTTCAAGAGAGTAGAAACTTTCAAGTATATAATAAGGTATTGATCTTTGTATATTGATTTTGTGTCCTTTAACTTTGGAAGTTCACTTATTAATAATATCAAGTTTTTAGTGGAGTCTTTAGGGTTTTCTATGTATAAGATATGTCATCTTTGAACCCAGTTTTCCATCCTCTTTTCTGATCTGGATATCTTTTCTTTCTTTTTCTTGACTGTTTGCTCTTTGAGGACTTGGAGGACTAGGTTGAATAGGAGTGGTGAGAATGGACACCCTTGTCTTACTCCTTATCAACGTTTCACCATTGAGTATAATGTGAGCTATGGGTTTGTCCTATGCATGCCCTTTATTGGACTTCCCAAGTGGCCCCAGTGGTAAAGAACCTGCCTGCCAATGCAGGAGATGTAAGAGATGCAGGTTCAGTCCCTGGGTCAGAAAGATTTCCTGGAGGAGGGCACGGCAACCTACTCCAGTATTCTTGCCTGAAAAATCCCGTGGATAGAGAAGCCTGGTAGGCTACTGTCCATAGGGTTGCAAACAGCTGGATACGACTGAAGCGACTTGGCACACACACACCCCTTTTATTATGTTGAAGTAAATTTTTTTCTATACACAGTTGTTTGAGGTGTTTTATCTTGAAAGATGTTGAGTTTTGTTATATATGTTTTCTGTATCTGTTGCTATGGCTATATTATTTTTATCTTTCATTCTATTAATGTGAAGTGTCATACTTACTGATTTGAATATGTTGAACCATCCTTGCAGTAGGCTTGAGTTCTACTTGTTTATGGTGGATGTTTCTTTTAATGTGCTGTTGAATTCTAATTTGTTAATTTTTTTTGAGAATTTTTGCATCTATATTAATCAGAGCTATTGATCTGTGGTCTTTTTTTCTTGTAGTGTTCTTGTCTGAATTGATATCAAGGTAATGCTGGCCTCATAGAATGAGCTTGTGAATATTTCCTCCTCTTCAGTTTTTTGAGAGCTTGAGAAAGAATGTATTAATTATTCTGGAAATATTAGGTGGAATTCATTTGTGAAGCCAGCTTATCCTGGCTTTTCTCTGTTGGGAATTTTTTTGATTATTGATTCAATGTCCTTACTCATTATTGGTTTGCTTAGATTTTCTCTTCTTCATGATTCAGTTTTGGTAAGTTATGTGTTTCTAACAATTTATCCATTCCTTCTAGGTTGTCCTAGAAGAATTTATTTTCTTCTAGGACAATTTTATTTTCTTTATAGGGCAATTTTATACCAATACCAATCTCCTATAATCCTTTGTATTTCTGTGGTTTCTGTTGTTATGTCTCCTCTTTTATTTTGGATTATTTATTTGAGTCCTCTTTTTTTTTTTTTTTTTTCCTCTTGGTTAGTCTAGCTAAAGGTTTGCTAATTGTATCTTTTTTAAAGAAGTGACTCTTAGCTGTGTTAATCTTTTCTATTGCTTTCCTATTCTTTATTTCATTTATTTCTGCTTTAATCTTTATTATGTCCTTGCCTCTGCTAACTGGATCTACATCCAGGCAGGGTGGCTGTATGGGTACCCTGATTGCATGAGGTTGCTGCTTGTGTTCCCTGGTGGGGTGGTGCCAGTGGTTGGATTCTCTGATAGGGTAGGGCTGCAGGATGTGCTCTGCAATTAGGCAGGCCTGAAGCCTGTGCCCCAAAGTTGAGCATGCCTGAAGACTGGGCTTTGTGATCATGGAGGCTATTGGCTGTGCTCTGCTGTTGGGTGAGGTCACTGAGAAGTCTCTCTGGTTGGTGGAGTAGCACACTCTTCTTTCTGATTGAATGGGGTCACAGGTGGGCTCCTGGCCTGAGTGAGACCACATGCTGTGTTCAACAGTTAAATAGGGCTGTATGCTGGGCTCCAATGATGGTTGGGGTTTTAGGCTGCAATCCATGGCTAGGTGGTACTAGAGACTTGGCTCCAAGGCTGCTGAGCATCATTGTTTATACTCCCTATTTTTATGGGCCCAGAGTATACTATTACTGAGTATTCGGACAGAGCTGCTGACTTAGATCTCTGCCTGAGTGGCCCTAGAATGTGCTGCACAGCTACTGGTCATATGGAGCAGCACTTCCCACAGGTGTGGAGCTAGAGGCTATGGTTAGAAGTTGAGTGGGATTGGGAATTTGCTTTCTTGCCCTGGTAGGGTTTTAGACTGGGCTTGATGCTGGTATGGTCTATTGGCTGGGGATCCAAATCAAGCTGAACTGCTTACTGAGCTCCTTGAGTCCACTTGACTGGCTCTGCAAAAATGCAGACCCTCTGGTTGGAATCTCTACTTGAGTGCTGCTGTGAGCAGGAATACAGTCCAGTAAGATCACTGGAGATGGTGACTGCAGCCACGAAATTAAAAGATGCTTGCTCCTTGGAAGAAAAGCTGTGACCAACCTAGACAGTATATTAAAAAGCAGAGACATTACTTTGCCAGCAAAGGTTCATCTAGGTTCAACAAAGCTATGGTTTTTCCAGTAGTCATGTATGAATGTGAGAGTTGGACTGTAAAGAAAGCTGAGCATTGAAGAATTGATGCTTTTGAACTGTGGTGTTCAAAAGAGAGACGATTCTTGAGAGTCCCTTGGACTGCAAGAAGATTCAACCAGTCCATCCTAAAGGAAATAAGTCCTGAATATTCATTGGAAGGACTGATGCTGAAGCTGAAACTCCAATACTTTGGCTACCTGATGTGAAGAACTGACTCACTGGGAAAGACCTTGATGTTGGGAAAGATTGAAGGCGGGAGGAGAAGGAGACAAGAGAGGATGAGATGGTTGGATGGCATCACTGACTCAATGGACATGAGTTTGAGCAAGCTTCAGGAGTTGGTGATGGACAGAGAAACCTGGCATGCTGCAGTCCATGGGGTCATAAACAGTCGAACATGACTGAGCGAGTGAACTGAACTGAAGATCTGAGTGCTGCTTATTGTAAGCTTAGCCTCCCTTCTTAACTCTTCAGATTTCTTAGTGATCCCTGTCATGTGATATTTGAGAGGGTCTCCCAGAAAGTGTCCTGCAGTGCTGGGGAGGCTGGGTGTCCATCCTGGGTTCTCTTTTTCCCATGGAAGAAACTATAGACTCGGGGGGGCCTTGTCTATATGATGCTGGGCTGATATGGGGAATGGGTAATTCATTAAAAATGGAGCTGCCTTTCTTACCCTTATTATGTGGTCATCCTAGGTCTCTGTTTTCCAAGGTGGGTACTTCAGCCTTACCCCTATTTCTGGAACTTTCACAATGGTGTCTTGTCTATGGATAGTTACTATTTGGTCTTCCTGTAGAGGGACTGCAGTTGGGAATGACCTATGTTGCTGTGTGAATGATATCACTCCAATGTTAGGAGTTTATTGAGCTGGTTGTTCAATATAGTCATTATTAAATGTTAAATTATATAAGCACAATTAAATAAGTTATATTAAACAAAAGTAATAAAATTTTAAAACTCACTTCTTCCTGATTAGTTTTCTGTTTTGTAATTATTTATACCTTGCTGTTATTAACATCTATGATGTTATTTACATCTACTGTATCTATTCAATGAAAAATACTTCTTATAATTGCATACTGCTGTGCATCTCTTTCCAGCTCTGCATCCAGTGACATCATGCTCATAGGCTGAAATGGAGCATGCTGAGAATATTTACACCATAGACAGCAGAAGACACTATAAATCAGGCTTCAGTTTGTTTTGCTGATTGTCTAGACTTAACCAAGTCATAGGGAAAATATTAGCAAAGCAAATTGAACTTAAAAATGTATTGTTTAGGTAGCCATCATATTGTGAAAAGTACAAAAAATTGAAGATATAGTTTTCTAGTGTTCAAAACTGTTATCTGTTTGAACAAAAATTTTTGCTCAGCATATTCTGATATATCAATTCATTGTTTCTCTTTCATCTTGCTCATAGAAAACTAAAATATCAACCAATATTTATTTTGGAGCCATGCTTGTTCAGTATTTGCAGCCATAGGTTAACTATAGATCTAAGAGTTTTCCAAAAATTAAAGTATTTTGTGAGGATTAACTGACTATGTGAAATTTGTAATGGAGTGTTGTATATTTTATTATTATTTGTTGTGTATTTAAGATAAACTTATGTTTGTACATACATGCATGTATTGCTTTTTTGCCTCTCAGGTTTGTTGAAAGTTCACATTACTTGTTATACACCATTTCTGATTATTTACACAGCGTAAATAGAATTGCCTTCCATTCTCTACCTTATGGGATTATTTCCTCAAAGCATACTATAGTGGTGCCTTATTCTAAACATTGAGTATTTTTTGTACATTGTCTTGGAGATTTCAGAGGAAACAGTCAAAACTCTGAGAAGTCCTTCAGTGGGAAGCCAGTTTAGCTTTATGTTAGAACAGTGTTTTCAAAACATTTTAATCACTGATTCTTTTCTCTTTCTCTGTAAATACTGATTTCACAGTTTGGAAAATGCTGCTTTAGAGATTGATTAACAAGGCTCATTTGATGCTAGATCTTTCATGATCAGGTCCCATGGCTTCAAATATGGTCTGCTATTTACCTTGATCTTATGATTAGTGGTTAAAATGTGTATTTTTCAGTAAGTGCTCTTATTTTTTTACACAGAAGAAAATATATAATAATGGGTTACAAGTAAGTCAGTTCAATGACTTTATTCATTGGAAGGGCTTAGATTCCCCTTGGAAACTCTGTTGCCAACATCCTGAATTTGGCTTGTTCTAGTGGTTCCAGTGCTTTGGATCTTGAAATCTTCATGTGAATTCATTCCATTCCAGGAAGTTTTAGGCTTGTGTTGAGGAGTGGAATATCTCTATGAAAAAGCAATGCACACATTCGTTGCTTGGGTTTTAGTAACATCACCTATGTGACTTTTATTAATATGGAGATATTTAAATAATTTCTCAAAGATGCAGGGAAAGGTACGTTCATTAATGATTTTTGTGATGTAACTGGAATTGTCTATCTCTACCTTCTACCATAAATATTTAGAAAATAGTATCTTGAGGAACTTTTTCTTAACATTAGCAGGTTAATTACAAAGCTCTAATAGTTTATGTAAAATCTCAAGATGAGAAAAGATTGTAAACAACAACTGATCTAATCCTAGTGCAGATAATAGCCTCAGTCTGGTGTCTGATCTGAGTTTGAATGATTCATGTGACAGGGCACTATCTATAGACTGAGGAAGCCTGTCTGTTTTACAATACATCTCATTGTTGGAAAGTATATTAGTTCATAATTCATCTTTAACTTCTACCCATTGGTTGTAGGGCTCCCATCTAGGACTAAATAAAAAGACAGTTTATCCCTCTTCTCCTTAGAAGTTTTGTAGTATTTGCCTAGGCCACTGTCCAGTTCTCTAGTTTCTTCTTTTTTCCAGCTCAGTGACCTCAAATGTCTTTGAATTTCCTCATATGACTTCTTGCAAAACTGTAAATCTTGTCTGCTTGTATTTCAGTTTGCAATCATTACTCTTGATTTGGCCCTGAGGACAAAATTACTCTAGGGAAGATCCAGTCTGTGCACTGTAGAAAGAGATCACTGGCACTCTTATGTGAGACACCGAAATTCTTCTACTAGATTTATACAAGGTTATATTGGATCACCAGGCTTACAGCTGAGATCTCTAGTATTTAGCATAGTACAATAGCCATTAATTGTACCTCTTTTTCCCATCTGCTGTACTTTATATTCCAGCAGCCAGAGTTTCTTTGACTTCTGGAATGTGCCATGTACTACCCTATCTTCCCTCACTCCCTTTATGAGGGCAGCAGTATCTCCTGGGCCTGGCTTGAAAGGGGTAGTTGCTCAGTTGTATCCAGCTCTTTGCGACCCCATGGACTATACAGTCCTTGGAATCGTCCAGGCCAGAATACTGGAGTGGGTAGCTGTTCCATTCTCCAGGGGATTTTCCCAACCTGATCTTCGACTAGGGATCGAATCCAGGTCTCCCACATTGCAGGCAGATTCTTTATCAGCTGAGTTACAGGTAAAGCTTGGCTTAGTGTTTCTATTGATGAGGATGAGACATATCTTCCTCATCCTCTCCTTTTACTGGTGTCTTATTTCCATCTGATAAGGTTTGACCTATCATCCCTCTACAGTGCTCTGTTTTGAAAATTTGCTTCTTCAGTCCCACTCAGTACTTATCTTTTCGGTTTTGTTTCATCTGCAGATTAGATCAGCCTGACAACAATGTCTTTGTCCAAGTGATTAATAGAAACATTAAAATTGAAAAACTGTAATGATATTCTTTTCTTTCTCATTTTTTATTAGTTGAAATTATAGAAATATATTTATGTGGAACTTTTGCAGCCAGTTGTTTTTATTCTATTTTATGAGATTATATAGGAATTACATTAATAAGTTTAATGGTTTATGTATTTTGAACCCTTAATAACTTTTCAGTATAATGCCTCAGAATGCTAATCATTCATTAGTTCTAGAATTTAAATATTGAACTTCCAAAAACTAAATGAAAATGAATAGGTCAAATATTTATTAACAAGTATTTAAAGAAGCATAATAGTTTGGAATTCACATTTTTAAAAGAAAGAATATTGAGTGAAATTTATAGTATCTTTGTCAGGCTGTTGATATTTCTTGGTAAAATTTGAATTTGAAAACCATCTTGATGGCCCTCTTGATTATGGATGGAAAATATGATAATTTTTCCATTCATGATTTCTTAAGCTTTCAAATCAATCCAGGAGAGAGGGCTTGGCAAAAGATCTGATGACAACTGTGCTTTATAGTTTGGATTAAATGGATGGCGAGAAACACAGCCTGTTACTGGTCAAGGTTTTCACTTTTATTTTCTTCAAAATAAAAGGACAGTTCTTAGTGTATGAGGCACAAGAAGCAGACTCACTGATAGTGAAAACTGTATATGTTTTAGTTCATTTTTTTAAAAAAACGCAAGATCTGCTCAAGTTTTAGGATGAAGATTAAGTTTATTGTGCTCTAGTAAGAAGTGAATCAGATTACATTGCTTCCTTACTTAAATCCTCTAGTGACTAGACACCTTGATAAGCAAGAAATATAAACTCATCTTGACTTTCAGGAGCTAATAGTATCTGTCCTTACTTTCTTCTCTTAATTTCCTTTTCTCCCCTCTTGCCTCAACCATGCCGCTCCTCCTGAACCTCAAATAGGATGAGTTCATTTTGCCCAAAGACTTGTATCAACTGCCGGTCTTACTGTAGACTAGAGTCAAGAGTTTTGAGTGGCCCCTTTTCACATTTTAGGACTCCGCTCAAAAGCCACCTCTTCAGAGAAGCCTTCCCTGACCCCTGTGTCAGAATAACTCTTCATTCCTCCTCAGCTGCTCTTTGTTATACTAATTGCTATTAGTATTATATGGACTACTGCAACAGTTGTCTTACTGGTCTCCCTGTCTATAGTATAAAACCTCCAGTCTGTTCTTTACATCAATATCAGAGTGATCTTTCTAAAACATTTTCCTTCAAAAAGACTTTCAATGGTTTCCCTTTGGTCTCAGCATGTTTATAAAACCCTGCATGGTCTTATTCTTCACTGGCTTCTCTCATGAAATTCCATCTTGTACTTTATATTCCAGCAGCCAGAGTTTCTTTGACTTCTGAAATATACCAAGTACTACGCTATCTTCCCCCACTCCCCTTATGAGGGCAGCAGTATCTCCTGGGCCTGGCTTGAAAGTGACAGTCACTCAGTTGTGTTCGACTCTTTGCTACCCCATGGACTATACAGTCCATTGAATTGTCCAGGCCAGAATTCTGGAGTGGGTAGCTGTTCCCTTCTCCAGGGGATCTTTCCAACCTGATCTTCAACTAGGGATCGAACCCAGGTCTCCCACATTGCAGGCAGATTCTTTACAGGTAAAGAGTAACTCGGCTTAGTTCTTCTATTGGAAATTGGGTATGTAGCAGAGTATGTAGGTTGCAAGCAAGAGAAACACACTCTGGCTTATCTACTAAGAAAGAATTGTTTGGATGGGCACAGGATATTATTGCAAAGAAACAAATGAAGGGACAAAATCTCAGGACTTGAGAGGGACAGAATTGAAGGCAGCTCCAGGAACTTAAGTGATGGAAATCAATGTATTGTCTCTTTATGGTTCTGCCATTGGAAAAACTCCAACTATTTTTGATCTTGTATCACTCTACCCAAGATTAACAGTTCTGGGAGAAGACATCTGATGATTGGTCTACTTTGGGTCACAGATCCACTTCATGAGCAGAGGAATGCCCTGAGTAATTAATGGAGAGTTCTCCAACTGCAGGGAAATAGAGTTCTGCAAAAGGAAATTAGGTACTGGTGCTCAAAAAGAGAGAAAAGGATGCTGTACGATGAACATAGCCAAGGACCGCTGTAGCCATGATTTATGACCCCTCAAATTTGAAATCAGTGGCCTTTCCACTCAGTCACAAAAGTGTCACTTGTTTCTCCCCTACCCCCATTTTTATAATGATCAATGGACTTCTTATTTGTTTGTTCTCCCACTGGGTGGTTGGCTTTGTTAATACAGTGACTGTCACTTAGCAGATAATGCATAAACATCATTTCATATAAGATGGAGCAAATAACTAGATTTAAGTAGGTAGATGAAACAGGCTCTGATGTGGCTTTTATGGCTGGCTGACTGTGTTACATAATTGAAAACAGTGAAATTGGAAATTTTAGAAAGATCATCACTGCCAAGCAAATACATATCCATATGGATATTGTGGAGAATCTAAACTTCTTGAGGGCAGAGGAAGTATTTCTTATTTTTTATGTTTTTGTATCTCATATCATGCTTAGTATAGAATTTATACAAAGAATTTTCTGAATAGGCATTTGTTAAATTAGAGCTTTTCGTGGTCCTTTCTTTTGTATGCTTGTAGTACTATGTTAATCTCAGACATATCCTAATGCTTTCTTTTTTGTTTTTCCTTTGTGTGTATGTGCTGTTGGAGTTTTTAATACCACTAATGACTTTGAAATGGGACATTAACTCAGAATTAGTGACAATCAAGTGTTAATGGTCCTTGCCTCTGTGGCCTACCCAGAAGCTCATCTTAGCAGATCATTAGTACCCAGGAAATCAGCTGGATGAGGCTTTCCCAAGATGTGGCTTTTTAGAAAAGATTCCTGATAGTCATGCAGACCTCTCACTCATCTTTCATTGTTTTTTTGTATTTTTACATCTTCTTCACTTGGGCTTTTGATCAAAGGAGGAGCAATCTCTGCCAGTGACAATGGGGAGTTAATGAGAGGAATAAGTAAAACAAAGAGAAATAGAATAAAATATTCAAACTGAATTCACATACACCATCATAAAATTATGGAACTTAATTGCCAGAAACAACCTTAGAGATTATCTAATTAAACTCCCTCATTTCTCATTTTGCCAATGAGGAAACTGAGACCCAGGTAGTCTATGGGACTTTCCCAAGGCCTGTAAAAGAGAGAAAAAAAAAAAAACCATATGCAAATAACAGTTCACTTCTCTAGGCATTTATGAATCCTTTCTGTCATTGGACCTCCCACCATAGACTCACTTTAAACAAATTTATTCAGGTATAGTTGATTTGCAATGTTGTGTTAATTTCTGCTATAAAACAAGGTGATTCATATATCTATATCTGCCTATATATATTCCTTTCATATTCTTTTCCATTATGGTTTATTATAGGATATTGACTAGTTCCTTGTGCTGTACTGGAATCTTACTTCTCCATAGACTTATCATGATGAATCAGTTTGGGAAAAAATGTGATAGTGAAAGTGATCAAAATGTTGTCAGTACCAAAAATCTCTGGTATACTTTGTACTTCTCAGTCTGTGATGATCTGGAGATTGTCATCTTCAGAAGACAATGAAAAAGAAAAAAAAAAAAAGACAAAAATTGGAAATGACACACTGGGATTGGACAATACGGATTTTATCCTGGAAAGTATTCCGTGAGCTTAATTATGATTTGTCTAACTGTGGTTTAGCAAGGAGTCAGCTATAGAGATGCTAAATTCCTTCTTGTTGGAGAGATTTAAGTAATCCTTAATCTGTTTGCCTTTCATTGATTTATAATGTACTATTTCTGGATCTGTTTGCCCTCAGCTTCATTCCTTACTCTTCCTTGGCTCTGTTCTGTGTCATAGTCAATGGACCACTTTTGGGTTGTTTTTCCAGCCATTGTTGTTAACTAGACCAGGTTTCCTGGATCTGGCTTTCATCAGTGTGAGTACCTAATGTTAAATGTTCAGAATCCTGTGAACTGGCTGTTAACACCAGTTAATATCATTACTAAACATTCAACTATTAAGCTTTACTTATAGTTAAATTATATTTAAAAGCAGAAATAATATGCATCCCACAAATTCATCATTTCCTAATTATTTTACTACTATTTTTTGACTGTCTCTACACTTGAGGTTGATTATGGTTTTATATCTATATGGAGAAAACACTGTATTGGTGTGTGATTCACATTCAGTGACTGCACAAGTCACTACAAATTTGCCAGGGGAGAGTATGTACACTATAGACGTTGGCAAATGCCACAAATAGGGTTTTGTTTTTGTTTCTTTTAGAATTAGTTGTTAACTTACTGTATTCTGGGAGGCACCTGGAGGAGTTTGGAGGGTGGATGGAAGGGTGATGTTAGGGCTTTTCATCTTTCGTTTTTTGGCCCAGGAACATCTCCTTTGCCTCCTCAAGTTGTGTCTGTCTTGGAAGATGCTGGTGGCTTCCTGCTTTTGTTAATCTTTGGGTTGCTTCATTGTCTGCCATTCACCATTGAGTTTCTTAGCTCTTCTGTCCTCAGTGGAACCAGTTCCCTACATTAAATTCCTCTTGCTTGAAATACTTGAATGGCTTCATTTTTCATTATGAGACCTTGTTTGATATACATAGCAAGTGCTTGCATAGTTAAAAATAATATGCAACATTAGACATGGAAGTACTCTCTTTATTCCGGTGAACAACTAAAGACCTAGAAAGGCTAAGCAATTGCTAGGCATAAGCATTCACTCAAGGGCCACAGTAAACTGTTAAGAAGTAGTATGTGCTTCTTCAGTATATGCTAAGGTTTTTAAGCTAACATTAATATTTTTAACTAGAGAAATAAAATATGGACTTCCCAGGTGGCGCAGTGGTAAAGAATCCATCTGCCAGTGCAGGAGACACAAGAGATGTGAATTCGATCCCTGGGTCGGAAAGATTCCCTGAAGAAGGAAATTGCAAACTACTCTAGTATTCTTGCTTGGAAAAGTCGATGGGCGGAGAAGCCTGGTGGGCTATAGGCGACAGGGTTACAAAGACTCAGACACAACTGAGGGACTGAGCGCAATATAAAATATATTAAATTTTCTGATGTATTCCAGTACTTTTTTTGAAAGATGATTTTTCCCCCACTAAACAAATGCAAATAAATCAGTATCAGTTTTTGACTTGATAGCTCACATGCTGCCTTTCTGAACTTTTTCGGGTTTATATTTATTTATGGGTTCCTAAAGGATGCCCAGAATGGGAAATTTGGTAAGATATGCATGATTTTAAAATGTTGAATTAATTTTTGAAAATTGAATGACAGCTAGCTGTTTTGCTGTCTTACAGAAATAGTCTTGGCTGTATAGCAGCTGTGTCTCTTTTTATGAAGGCCCATTCACTCATCTCACATACTGACCAAAACCATATATGAGACAGAGAAAGAGGCAGATGCCAGGAAAGGACAGCTTCTTCCTTTCCTTATGGATTTGGGTAATAAAGAGAAAATGAATTTCAGTGAGGGAATGACTGAATGGTTTCATATTTCATCTCATAAGGAAGCACTGATTTTCAAATTCTGCTGAATTGGCTTAGATTACAAACACTGCTCATGTAACTTTATATCTTATAGGTCTTCTTTAATGCTCTGTTACTATCAATAAAATATTATGAAAGAGAAAGAACACTGATTAAATTTGCCTATATGGATACGTTTATACTAAAGTGTGATGATTAATTATAAGTTAATGTACTCGTTCACAAGAAATATTTTAAGGTGGCATGATGATAAGGCTGCATTGATCACCTTGCATGGCCCTTTTTGAGCACCATCAAAAGCCAGATGTGAGGCAGTGTTTTCAAGTGGCATGCTGGCAAGTCAAGCTTTTTCTATGGGTGTCATGTTCATGTTTAACCACAAGATGCCGCTCAATAATCCATTATGATTTAGGTCTTTTGTTACAAGCCAGATGACATTTCCATTTATTTTATATACTCTCCAATTGCATTTTAAAACTGTAGTGGCGGGGAGGGGGGGTGGGTTGAGGAAGGAGGATACCCCACCCTGAAGGCACTTTTTAACTTGTGTGTGGGAAATCTGTGAATAATGTCTTTAAGATATACAAATTCAGGCTGAGAGTTAAGACAACAGAGAATCGTTGGCATCCTCAGTTTTTGTGCTTGTTTGTGTACAGGTCTACACCTGCCCTGCAGCCCACCTAGTCATTTCTATCTAGTCACCAACACTATCTATCTCCAAGTGAAATATTTCCTGCTGGCCCCTGCTAGCAACACACAAAACAACCTATTTGTGTAACTATTCAAAATGTCAAATGAGTACCTTAAATCGAAAGCACAGGTCAGTTTTCTGCATTTCAGGCGGCAATTAAGTAGTCACAACATGGCAGTCCATGGATGGAAGCTCCAGAAATTATAGTTTGCAGAAGTAATCACTGGAAGAAGATAATTTTATTTCCCAAGTTCTTGTTTTAAGCTGGGAAAAAACAATCATGGTGTGAAGCTTCTCTTTGATGGAGATGGGTAATACTTGTTCATATAGAACTTGCCCTACATTTAAACTTATACTTCCATTTTTTTAGATAAGAGCTTTTCCACAAATACTGTTTGGTTAATGAGCATTGTCAAAATAGAGACCTATGACCGTAAGACAAGGGTGGCCATGTGCTCAAATACATTCTCTGGGAAGTGGAAGGGATCCGACTTAGAGAAGCAGCAGCTACATAACAAAATCTCCTCCATGATACCCTGTAAGAAGGTTACTTAGCACTTTTCTGGTGTTAATTTAGCAATGGCAGAACTGATCTGACCCCTAGATCAAATCAACTGCCTGAGTAATATGATATTTGTGATGCCAAGAAATAACCCTCGAAATATTAGGGCCTTAACAGTCACTTTTATTTTACTATGAGTTGATTTTCAGATACTTCAGTGTCTGTTGGTTGGGTATAGGGTTTCAGAAGATGGAAATTGATAATCAGTAGATGATGGGGAGAGAAGAGAAATAAGCAGCAGAAAGGGACAAGGATGGAACAGGGCTAGACATGGAAATGAGAGGAAATAAGAGGATTGTTTTTTCATCCTCAGGACAGGATCAACTTGGTGGTGAGAGCATCTAAGTAAGGGAATGAAAAGTGAGAGTCTTATTCCCTGATGAGTCCTAAGAGTCACTTTCCCCATTTTTAAAAATCATTTTGTGTCAATAATACCTGATTCCTTATATCACGGACAGAAACAGCACATTTCCGTCTTCATTGTCATTCATTTGTTCATTCTTGTAAATCATTCATTCAACAACTGCTCATCTTGTGCTTACTGTGTGCAAGGCACTGGGTGCGCTACTGCAGATGTGAAGATGGAAAGCTTTCAGTTGTCAGATCTACAAGGAGAAAGTCACTGGAACTGATATGCAGAAGAACTCATTTTTTTTCTTAAAAATATTCTAACCCACACACTGGAAATGTTAAATTTGGCTTTATTTGATATAAGGCTTTATTTATTATGAAAATGTGACAGTGACAAAAATAGCTTCTTTAAACCAGTGGTTTTCAAACATTTATGTGCATAGGAATCACCTATGAATTTGGTTAAAATACAGATTCTGATTCAGTAGGTCTAGAGTGACACTTGAAACAGTGTTTCTGCAAAGCTCTGAGGTGATGCTGGTTTGGGGACCACACTTGGAGTAACACAAGGCTTTAAGCTGAACCAACTGCAGGGTGATTAGATACCCAGAAAGAGAGAGGTTTCTTATAGCAAAATGAATCTCGCACCATCAAAGAGGGAGGGGGAGGAGGAGTTAAGACAATCCTATTTAAGAGTAGGATGGGGAGAATCTGTACATGATGAACCATTGTCAGACACCCAATTCTCTGCGCTGGTTTTCAGGTTCAGACATAATGTCCTGCACACCAGGATACAGATTTTCTCCTGGGAGGGGTACAGATCATCTCCTGCGTCACTGTTTTGAAACATCACAACCGAAATGGCTTTTATGTTCCAAAAGGAATAAGAAGAAAAATGCACCGCTTTTGAAGGGAAAAAATAGTTTTCCGATAACCCCCATTAACTACAGGGGTCATTGTGGGCAAAATGAATGGGATTAGAAATCTGCTAAAAGCTGCAGTAGATGGTACACTGTGACTGACAAGCCTTTCGCTGAGTAGTTACAAATGGGACTAATGGTTTAAACTTGTTAGTCATTGTCAGAGGCTCTGATCCTTGAGTCAGCCATGGAAGCTATGGCAGAAATCGATAAGGCACCACTTTCTGCAGTGAACTGCTAGACCATATAGATTGCCTGGAGGGAAATGCTGTGTTCCCTCCCAGGCTGCCAGATGAAAGCAGGCAGCTAAATCTCCAGGAAGACTGACCACACTGCTCGGGGCAATTAGGCCTTTCACCACTTTGAACGATGATTATAAATGGGGGAGCGGCTTGGGAGAGTGAGGGAAGACAGCTCTGCACGACACACTGAAAGCCGGAAGCCAGTTTGGGGCGCCGTGTCAGTTTCATGGTCTCTAAGGGCATTCCACACCACCCCCCACTTCCCTTGTTCAGATTGTTATACAATGAATGTTCTGGGGCTGCCGCTTTTATTTTCTCTTTTCTATTCCTTTATTTTTCTTTAGAAGCTGGAGAGGGGAGGACTGGCAGCAAGAGCAATACTTGGTTGGTGATAAACTGTAAACTACAGCTGAACTCCATTCATCTAGCCAAGCCCTGAAGCCTGGCGGGGGTTTGCTGGGGACCTGAGAGCTGTCCGAGAAAGGCTTCCTGTTGGGCACATTTCAAAACAATCACATCCCATTGTTCAGTGCCTTTTTGGGTAGAGCCCCGTGAGGGTGCCAAAATCATCAGCGAAAGAAAGTACATGTTCACGCAACAATTACAGACAAGCTGCAGACTATCAGCAGGCTGCAAGGGGCGAGGTGCTGGGGCCCATTTGGCAGGGGCTGTGCTTTGGAGAGGAGCCTTGAGTCTGATGCATGCAAAGCTGCACCCGGCCTTATTACTACAGGCGGCCAAGCGTCCTGGGCTGCCCAGATGGGCAAGAGGAAAGGACCTGCAGAGGACATGTAAGGCTTGTCCTGGTGCTCAGGCTGAAAGGAGGGACAGCTCAGCCTCCTACTGAAGAGTTTCTGGCCTCTTTCTGCTTCAGCAACTTGGCATTTCTGTTCAAATTTCAATGGGGGATGCATTGCCTTTCCATTGCTCTGGTTGTTGAATTCCATTCCCTTTCTATTATTGGCTTCATGACTGATTTGTTTAGTTTTTCTTTTTTATCCCTTTTCTTACCAGGCTCTGGCTCCTGTTTTACTGTTGACTTTAAGTTATACTGTAAACCATGTTCTGCTAAGTATTGTTTAACTCTCAAGTAGTTGAAGAGGCAAGATGTGGGAATAATCCCAAACTGCTGCTCTGTGGGGGAGCTGTCAATCAGCTGGACCATTTCATCACCCTAGTGAATCCAGCCTTTAGTGGAGAGCACTGAAGTCTTCTTTTTGAAATTTGCTTGGCTGCTGGTAACTGGGAAAATGTTTGCATTTTAAAGATGGGTAGACCAAGAATTAAAATGCTGATTTTCATTAGAAAACAAGAGGAGGCTTGGAAGGCAGGAGAGAGCTCTAAGTCCTCAAAGGAGGCAATCTCTTCCACTGGAGTATGATTCAGGATAATTTTTTGTTGCTGTTTTCTGTTGCATGGAAAGCAGGGGCTTAGGCACTAAATGCCTAGGTAATCAGGCTTTTCTTTCTCACCTTCAATACATTAAACATCTGTGGAACAATGCCTACTGTTAAGAAACTTCAGCCAGTGGCTCCTAGGCAGACAGGAAACTTCACATTACCTACTTGTGGTCCCACAACGATGGATCAGCCACTTACCAAAACAAAGGGGAATTATAACTGCTACCCAAATCTTAATCACAATTATAAGAGAAGTAAAATGGAACAACGTGTTTGATTTGGAAAATTCTTTTATAAAGTAAGTGAATATGGCCTTCTTCAGCCTCTTTTTTGGTGTGAAATGAGAATTCTTTCTGTGAATCAAGTACATTTAAAAGGAGATATTAACTCTTTTAGGCAAGCAGGAAATTACTTGTTGCTTCAAAAAAAAAATTTACTCAGAAAACAGTTAGGTCCTGGAAGAATTTATAGAATTCAGAAAATTCAGTCTTTGTAAGAGAATTGCTTTAATTGCTAATATTGATTTTAGCTATGAAAGTAAAAGTGTTAGTTGCTCAGTTGTGTCTGACTCTTTGAGACCTCAAGGACTGTAGCCCACCATGCTCCTCTGTCCATGGAATTCTCCAGGCAAGAATACTGGAGTGGGTTGCTATGCTCTCCTCAGGGAGACCTTCCCGCCATGCTCCTCTGTCCATGGAACTCTCCAGGCAAGAATACTGGAGTGGGTTGCTATGCTCTTCTCAGGGAGACCTTCTTGATCCAGGGATCAAACCTGCATCTCCTGCATGGCAGGCAGATTCTTTACCATCTGAGCTACCTTCTTCTTAAATCATAGTTCTGCAGGTGACAGGTTGGTATTCTCTATCACTGGGATGGAAGCTGGGAGACATGGATTCTTGTTTCGATAGTACCCTGGGGCATTAGAGTGAACTAGTCCCCTTTTTATTTACCCATAAGATGGAGGACTTCATGAATCAACTCTAAATCAGCAAAATGATGGACCCTTCAAAGACTCCACGTCCTAATCTCAGGGACCTGTGAATAAGTTATGCTGTGAGGTAAAATAGACTTTCCAGATATGATTAAATTAAGGATCTTAAAATAGGGAGATCATCCTGGATTATTTGGGTGAGCCCAGGGTTAATCACAGGAGTCCTTAAATGAGGGAAGAGGGAAAAAGAAGACTCAGAGAGGGAGAGGGGACCAAGCAAGTTTGAAGTGATGCAGCGTGTGAAGGACTCAACCTGCTGTTGGAGGCTTTGAAGATGGATAGAAGCCCTGAGCCAAGGATGTTAGAACAAGCAAAGAAATGACTTCTCTAGAATCTCCAGAAGGAAGGCAGTCCTGCCAATGCCTTGATTTTAGCCCAGTGAGACCCAGTTTGAATTTCTTATGTGGAGAGCTACAAGGTAATGAATTTGTGTTTCTTTAGGTGGCTCGGTGATAAAGAATCTGCCTGCCAATACAGGAGATGCAGGAGACTTGGGGTTGATTGCCGAGTTGGGAAGATTTCCTGGAGAAGTAAATGGCAAACCCCTGTAGTATTCTTGGCTGTAAAGTCCCATGGATAGAGGACTCTGGAGTGCTATAGTCTAGGGGCTTGCAAAGAGTTGGACATAATTGAGCAACTGAACACAGAAGAAGAAAGCCACTAGATGTTTGGTAATTTGTTACAGCAGCAATAGTAAACTAATAAAGATCCCTTTCAGCAACAGCTGTCCATGAAATTATATACATATGCAGTGTATGGAGGGTCACTGGGAAATTCCCAGTTAGGTAGTGATGTGCGCTGAAACGTGGCTACGAATGATGATTTGAGTGTGAAATCTCGGGCCTGCTAGAGAGAAGGCCTGTAGGAGCAGATCCAGTAAGGAGGGGAGACCGGATACTGAAGCCCATGGAGGAAAAGGACAGTGGGAAAGATGTGGAGGAGGAAGTGCACTTCATCATTTGCTCAAGCCTGAGGTATTTGAAGCAGCCCTAAGTATTTTTTCTTTGATTGGCAGAATGCAGAATGTTGACAGATATGGCTTTAGAAGGAACAGAATCTTAGAATTAGAAAGGGCCATTGAGACTGATCTCCTTGTAATGAATGTCAGAAGGCATTCTCCTGCATCCCTGAAAAATATTAGAATAGAACTAGAGAAAAGGTCCTCACCGCTTCCTGGAACAGCTCTTCTATTATTGGAAGCCTTACTTCTTAAATAATTTTACCTGTATAAAACAAATCCAGTCTTCTCATAGTGTGCATTCTTCGATCTTGGTTTCCTTTTTAATGGATTTTTGATGCTCAGAAGACCTCAAGACCAACATCTGTTAATGAAGGGGATATGGGCATGGAATCTTGGGCACAGTTCAGAACTAGAGAGAGATGGATCAAAAACTCCAAATCATTTGCATATAGACAGAAGCATTCAGATTGGGGTTGGGGGATTTAAAGTTACTACAAAGACTGAAATATCTCTGAAATATTCTACTAGCATTTATACTGTTGTATTGCCAGTGCTACCAACAGTGCTAGACATAGTAGTCACTTAACAAATATTTGCTGATTCAATGAATCTATTTCATTAATGACGATAAAGGACACAAGTGGTAAATAAATTAGAAATGATGAAAACCCAACCTGAATAATCAGTTCAGACTCATTAAACTGGGAACAAGGCATATGTGGGATATGACAATAAGCTTTTGCTTTTTTGTTTTCTGGTTTGAAATCTGCAAGCTGTGTCCCTTTAGTATCTTTAAACGGACTTTCTGTTTTCCATTGGACTATATATGAAATGCAGAAGTTCTTCTATACTTTACTTTAAGAAACTTGTGAGGTCACCATGAAACCAGGAGATCCCTGTATTCCTGAAGAGTATCCAACACTTCTTCCTCTCAGGTGAATCTAATGAAGTCATGTGGGAAACTGCAGCCTCCCAGTAACACAGGATGTGGAGGTTACATTGGGCATTGAACAATTAATCAGCGTTATGGCATAACAGCTTGAATATGGAAATTCTGAAGGGCCTACACACTGATTAATGGCCAATTTATGCTAAGATCCATCAAGTGTGTTGGGGCGTTTGGAGTCATCACCGCACAATCATGACATGGTCGTTATTAGACTACAAATCGTCCAAAGAAATGACATGCCTCAGGAAGCAAGATTTGCCGGCAGAGCCTGCCTCTTTCTAAACTCAGTGTGAGGCTGGCTTGCTGTAAACGCAGCCATCCAGCATGTAGATGAGCTCATGTGTGGCAGCTGCATGGTGGAAAGCAATTATAACACAGAGGCAACTCCGCATGCAGGAACTAGCACCTCCTGAAATATGATCACCTCCGCTTTGCGACGGAAGGAGATGCCAAACTGAAATACACTCCCAGCCATAATGGAAGAGACCTGAATATATTAGAGCAGTGAGGAGAGGAGCTGGGGTGGAAGCGGAGGACTTGGCAGAGGTCGTGGTTGGAAACTCTTAGCTTCTCTGCCTTTGAAGTAGGATTCTTCAAGTGATACGGCAGTCCACTGTTTGCTTTGCTTCATGGGGAGGATGTTAAAGAGAGGGCACTGGGGGCTTTTCTTTCTGTTGATTGCTCTCAGCATGAAAATTTCTTCCTCCCCATTGTCATACCTTGTTCCTAGTGGATCGCTCTCTCAGAAATGAGTGGGTGATGGGGCAGGAGGGCAGACCCAGTGGATTGGATGGTGGATTGACGCTGGACCCAGGTTCGGACCAGTTCAAAGCCTTGTTCAGTGTTTGAGATTGTGGTGATGTAAACCGGGGCCTGGGATGGTCACTTCTGCCACATGCTCAGTGAAGCAGGAGAGGTCAGTTTGCAGACCGTGGAGGAGCCAGTAGATACACAGACAGGTGGACTGGAAATAACATGGGCAGAAAGAGATCATTCAGTCGTCATCTAACTCTCCTTGTTAGCAGTCTCTTGTGAATTCCTGCTATAATTCCTTTGCCTGGTTCCTATGAGATATTTGTAGATCCTTTCAAGTGCTCCCTTTCTTGATTCTACTTTAAGTGGCTTTCTGTTTCTGAGGCTGTGATTAAATGAACCCTCCCCATCTCTTGTCGCCCTTGACTGAGCACTTATCTTGCACCCAGATTTGTTTTGGTGATTTAGGAATAGCATCTTGTTAGATGCTTTGGCCAACACTCAAAGGCAGATACGGCTATTTCATTTTTTTTTTTTTTTCTCATGAGAAAATAGGCTCGGAAAGGTTAGACAATATCTCCAAAGTCACACAGTTGATAAGTGGGGGAAGTGGTGATTCCTATTGAAGTTGCATTTGCATTGAAATTGATTTTACATTTTCTGTGAAATCATTAAACCACCTACTATATAGTAAATGATTTATGCTATAATTTGAGAACAGAATCTATGTTGAATTACTGAATCAACTTGGGAATATGACTAGAAACCAAATCATCTTTATTTAAAAAGCTAACACTACCTGTGTTTACTTGAGGGTTGAAAACTTGCATAAGCCTTAAAGAAAGCAGGTTATGCATAAGGAGCTCACTGGGGTAGAGAAAAGGGGTAGCAGATTTAGGAGTGTTATCTAGATTCTTTACAGTCTATTTTTACTTATAGCTTGCTGAGGTATTAACTTTGTGATGCCAAACAGTGTGAAAGAGGCCATTGGATGTTTAGTGAATTGCTCATCTTGGCCACTTTTATGGAGGGGATTATCAGAGATAATTAGATTAACATTATTTTACCCAAATCAAAGTTTCTGATACTCCACTTTTTCTTGGCTTCATGTTTCTTTTGAGCATAAGGAAATGAACATATCCTCTAATTTGTAACATTTGGGATCTTTGTCCTCTTAAATTTTTATTTTGCCTTTCCCCGCCTTGATTTTAGCTTTCCTTATCGTCATCTGGCAAAAATCAGGGTCGTCTTTGTGGCTGTGACTACCTCCCATATATCAGTATTCCAGCCAAGCTAAACTGCGTGCAGTTCCTCATACATCCACATGCTCAGTCAGCCCTGTCTGGCATTTCCCACCTCTCAACCCATGCCACTCCTTAGTCTAAACAAATAAATACTACCCGTTCTTTAAGACTCAGTTAAAATATTGCTCCTTCATAATCAGTCTTTCCTTGATTACCAGAGATTGCAGCAATATCATCTTGCTCATCTGAATGCTCACAGTATTCTAGCTGAAGTACTATTAAATACTCAGAACCTGGGTATTACTGTAATTTCTGCACATATCTTATCATTCAGTTCAGTTCAGTTCATTTGCTCAGTCGTGTCTGACTCTTTGTGACCCCATGAACCACAGCACGCTGGGCACCCCTGTCCATTACCAACTCCCGGAGTCCACCCAAACCCATGTTCATTGAGTCGGTGATGCCATCCAACTATCTCATCCTCTGTTGTCCCCTTCTCCTCCTGCCCTCAATCTTTCCCAGCATCAGGGTCTTTTCCAATGAGTCAGCTCTTTGCATCACGTGGCCAAAGTATTGGAGTTTCAGCTTCAACATCAGTCCTTCCAGTGAACACCCAGGCCTGATTTCCTTTAGGATGGACTGGTTGGATCTCCTTGCAGTACAAGGGACTCTCAAGAGTCTTCTCCAACACCACAGTTCAAAAGCATCTATTCTTCTGTGCTCAGCTTTCTTTATAGTTCAATTTTTACACCCATACATGACCACTGGAAAAACCATAGCCTTGACTAGATGGATCTTTGTTGACAAAGTAATGTCTCTGCTTTTTAATATGCTGTCTAGGTTGGTCATAACTTTCCTTCCAAGGAGTAAGTGTCTTTTAATTTCATGGCTGCAATCACCATTTGCAGTGATTTTGGAGCCCAGAAAAATTACTGCACTGAAAGCAACTTGAAGGCAGGATGATTTTGATCAAGTCTGTCTGTCTTCCCTAAGACTCACAGAGGCTCTTTTATGAAATAAGTATTCAATATCTATCTGCTAAATTAGCAAGTCCTTTTCTGGGGAGTCATCTGAATGTAGTTCTTAGCTCCTGGAATACTAACAGTGTACACATACGTCACATTTAGCACACTTTTGTTTGATTATACAGGATTAGTGCATGGGGGAGAATGGAAAGAGTCATTGAAAAATGTTTTCTTAATATGATTCATTGAGAAAGAAGAAGCGCCAAGTTGCCCATTTTTCAGTAGCACCTGTATTTTGTTATTGTATGGAAGCAGTCTTGATCAAACAGGTTCCTATTGGCTGGAGTTGATGGCCACTATATTGATGAAGTCCATTATAACATGAACTTTCTTAGGATGCTTAGCTCTAATTAATATGAAACCTGGACTAAACTGGCTTTTTAAAAAGGGTAGTTTATTAATACACTTTACAAGAGGTCTAGAGGTAGGGTAGTTCCAGGATCACTTAAATTCACTTCTCAACAGACCTAGGTGCTTTCCTCTTAGCTTGTAGCCTTTGTTCCCATGCTGGCTAACAAGTTCATGATTGTAGTGGTTCTAATAATTGTGCGCTAGCATAATTATACGTGATGAGAAAAGAGGACAGGTCTTTCTTGGAGTATATTGGACAGCATAAAACCCATGGCAAGCCCTGCAGCAGTCCCCTCCTTATTTCTTATTAGCCAAAGTTCAGTCACATGACTGTTCCTAAGTCACTTTTGGTAAAAGCATGGGGGTTTCCACAGTTGGAGAAGACTTTGAGGATTTACTTCTGATCTTGAAATAGGATTACCATTACGTCTGACTGCTTTGTAGCTCAATGACATCAGGAGTTTGACATCAAGGACAAAATGTATAATGGCTCTTGGAAGGCAATGCCAGTGTTTGCCATAAAATAAAAATATACCTTTATATAGATCAGTGATTCTCAACTGTAGGGCAGGGAGATACGTAGATGATTTTGCTCCCTGTCACCAGGGGACATTTTTGGTGGTCACAGCACAGGGGTAGGGGAAATGCTGCTACTGGCTTTGGTAAGTAGAGGTCAAGAATGTGTCTGACAATGCACAGGGCAGACCTCTACCAAAAAGATTATTTGACTCCAAATGTCAGTAGTGCTCAGACTGAGAATCTTTGACTTGTATATAATTGCCCTCCAGGGCTGACACATTGTTGAAAAATCTTACTGTTTACTCATAACATTGACTTGAGACATTAAGGACCACTGCTTATATATAATATTTTATTTGGGGGAATAATATCATAATGAAGTATCATCCATTTACACAGTAGCAAATATATTTAATTGAATTACCAGGCTAGCCACTTAGCAAGACCCTAAGGAAATGAATGCAATCTATACCCTGGTATGATCTGACAGTGAAACTGAAGTCAATGAAAGTATGAGTCCAAGAGACCAACCTGTGGCAGGTACAGCAAGTATTTTCTTTACTGAATGCAGTAAAAAACTGACCAAGGGTCAGGAGAAAGAAGAAATACTATTTAGTTGAGTGCCTACCAACTACTATAGTGGGAACCACCTGAGAAAATTTATGATATGTATTTTAATAATTTTCCAGATGAAAAAACTGAGTTTCAGTGATGTTGAGAGAATGGTTGAAAAAATATTATGTTTATGAGAAAAAGCTGAGTTGCCTTTGGACTTTATAATAAGACAATCATTTTTTCTCTTTTGATGTTTCCCCCCATTTCTGAGTGAGAATTACTTGACCTCATCACGTAGAAGGAATTTGACATGCAGCAGTTGTAATTTTGAGACTGGCTAGTTTCGTAAACAAAACTCGTCACGTTTCCCTTCCATTGTTTTTCTTTTGTGTATTATCACTGAAATTATAGCTGATTCTGTACATCAGTCTCTCAGACCATTAGAATATCATTTTCTTTCAAAACTCCAGTTATGCATAACTTATTTTGTATTCTATACAGCTTCTAGCACGGTGGACTGCACATGGTAGGTATAATGAACACTTTTTAATATTTTTAGCTATCCAGCTTCCAATTCTCCTTTCTTTGGGGGAGAATCCACCCTTGTGTTGAGATACAGAACTCTGTCTCCCATCAAGAAAGATGAAAGATTCATGCTATCCCTTTCCCTGCTCTTGGTCACTAGGGCAAAGTCATGTGACTCAGCATCACCTCTTGGTGATGCTCTCCTCTTGGTGGTTGTACCCCAAGACATTGGGAGTCAAAGGTTCTAGATGGCATAGTTACAATATGGAGCTGTATGGGTCCTTATGTCACTGCTTGGAGAAGAGCTTTTGGGGATAAATCTGTGACCCATACTGGACTCTGACATGCCAAGCCAATAAGATTTCAGGTATTGTTACTACAAAATAGCCAAGTCTATTCTGACTATTGCATCAGTGAAAAAGTATCTGTTAGTCCAAGTGCTTAGAAATAATTACCCAGTGGGTTAGAGTTTGAAGAGTAAAGAATAAAAGTTTTATAGTCGGATAGGACTGTTTGGGACTCCAATTCGATCACCTACTAATTGAATGATGTTTTAGACATTTATGTCCACCCGGGGATGCCTTCCGTTCACCTTTTGGGCTTCCCTTGTGGCTCAGCTGGTAAAGAATCCACCTGCAATGTGGGAGACCTGAGTTTGATCCCTGGGTTGGGAAGATCCCCTGGAGAAGGGAAAGGCTACCCACTCCAGTATTCTGACCTGAAGAATTCCATGGACTACAATCTATGGGGTTGCAAAGAGTCAGACACTACTAAATGACTTTCACTTTCACTTTCAGACATTTGTGTGAGGGAAACTAGAAGTAAATACTAGGCAGTGCTTTTTGTTTTTTTAGTGCTAGAAAGAGGTTGTATGGGTCCCATCTCTAAGACTACATATCCACCAAGAAGTTTCATCTCATTTTGGTTTTCCAAAATTGCTTCTCTGTTTTTCTCTGAAAAGTGTTCTACTGTGTTTCTCATGCAAACTAATCTCTTCTGAATTTGGATGACACAAGCTTTTTAAAGAAAATAGGCCTTATTCATGCCTTGATGAACTGGAATGCTGTGCTTTGAATCTGGCAGCTGGAAGTTAAAACTCTCAGGTCATAGGTGACCTCGAGCCTTCCCTTTGCCTATCTGCCCCTCCTCTAGACTTGCTCCCAGACCCTCAGGCAGTTGCCTGGTTGGTTATCCAGAGTCAAGCAATACAATTACCTTCTCATTTTGCCTCCTCAAAGCAGCATGATGGAAATTCAGCATCAGATTACTTGAAACTAGCATTTCACAGACATTATTCTTCTGCACCAAAAAGCCCACTCTAATATAATGTCCAATCTTTGCACAATTATCACATTTTATTTCCCTGCTGAGCACTCTGAAGCATTTTTGCTAAGTAGTTACAGAACCACAGTAGAAATACTCCTGGTCTCCAGTGGTCAGATTTGCAAATTTATCCCAAACCATTGCAGACCCCATACACATGCTTCGCATTTGCAGAAAGCCTACTGTTACGCCAAACAGTAAGAGGGTTATTTTGGGATGCCCTCTTTGCCATTAGTCTTACTGCAGTGGGATTGTGGTGCACTGGGCTAGAACTCCCAACAGCTTCAACTGCCTGCTGTCTCAGTGAATTTTATATTAGCAAGCAAATGAAACACTCAACCAAGTGAAAGGAATTCATAATGCCAAGGCTTCCTTGGATTGGAATGTGCTGTGCATTTTTTAAAAAGGAATTGTGGCTATCGGTGTGTGATGACTAATCTAGATAAATCATCCCTTTACAACACATCTGGCCTTAAGTTGTTTAAATTAGTGGAGTTCAGCCCTAGAACAGCAGCTGAACTGGAGCCTGAAAATTCATATGGTTCCTACACATGTATAAATGCTAACTGATGAGCTTGGTAATGACTGGGAACCCTCATTTCTTAGACACTGGGAAGTCTGATAGTGTTTCTTTGTTGGACATAAGTATAGTGTAATAAAGCTTCAGAATTAGTCTCCCAAGCATGATAGTTTGAATTAGGCTCTTTATTAACCTAAAAATGGTTATCACCTTATCACTTTGAAGGTGATAAAAGAAATGCTTTTTTCCTCTTAATTGGCATTTTAGTAAATATCACAGATCTTTCCATCTTATACCTATTCTCATTATGATCATGGCCAAAGCTTTGGTTATCTAGCTTCCAGTCTTTATATTGGAGGAGAGTTGACCGTTGTGTACAGATGCAGAACTCATCTCCCACTGAGAGAGCTGGAGGATTCATTCTTTCCCTCTGGTCAGAAGAACAAAGGGCAAGTGACCTAAGCATCACCAATTTGATACTCTCCTTTTGGAAGTTGTATCACAGAGATTACAACAACCTGCCCAATGTGTTTTCCATTATTTTCTTTCAGCTGGAATTTGTTGATGAGCTTATCGCCTTCAAGAAGTCCTTTCTCCTAGACTCAGGGAGTTTAGAGTTGAAAGAACTTTGAAGTTTCTACTCCAGGCATCTTAGTTTACAAAACAGAAAAGTGGTTAATCTCCGTTTAATACAAGACCAAGTAGCCAGTGTGGTGGCCAAGGAGCTCATGAAATAACAGGCTGTATTAAATCTGAACATGAATGGCCTATGTGCTAGGATTTCACCATACTCTGGACCTTTCAGGTTGCTCCAGTAGCATTTTGTTTACTTCAGAGTGCAATCCATTAAGAAAAAGATGGGAAAGATGAGCTGATTCATAGAAACAGGCCCATGATAGAAGAGCTCTTAAAATTATGCTCCCAACAGTTGATGGAACTCTATACAAAGGAAAGCTCAAGAGGAACTTGAAAGCTGCCTTTGAATGAAGGAGAAGTGGTCCTGTGGAGGCTTGGTCACCAGGAGTTAAGGGAGCTCTGAGGAGCTCCTGAGGTTATATGTAGAGTTTATATATATGGCAGCATTCATACTTTGGGGTGAAGTAGGTCCATAGAATTAGTCAGATTCTCAAAGACTAAAGACAAACATGCTATACTTATTCTCTTTGATTTAAGGGATCAGAACTAAAACAAATAACTCTCAGTTGCAAAGAAGTAAAGTCTGGTTATATCAGGAATATTAATTTTTTAAATTTTGATTGTTTCTCTGTGGACTGGTCTGCTTCCAGGTAGAGTCAGTTTCTCATCACTTAATATTTCTAAGTTCCAGACTTAGCAAGAATGGTCTAGAGAAGACAGTGCTTCAGTGCAGGGTTGGGTTAAGTTGCTTCTGTGGTTCATACACATTCTGAATTTCAGCATTCCTATACATCATAGATGGAGAAGGCAATGGCAACCCACTCCAGTACTCTTGCCTGGCAAATCCCATGGATGGAAGAGCCTGGCAGGCTGCAGTCCATGGGGTCGCTAGGAGTTGGACACGACTGGGTCACTTCACTTTCACTTTTCACTTTTATGCATTGGAGAAGGAAATGGCAACCCACTCCAGTGTTCTTGCCTGGAGAATCCCAGGGACATGGGAGCCTGGTGGGCTGCCGTCTCTGGGGTCTCACAGAGTCGGACATGACTGAAGCAACTTAGCAGCAGCAGCAGCAGCAAAGGATATTTAAAACTTTTACTTAGCATACTTTATGTGATAAACTCTGAATATATGGGAATGTTGAATTTGGAGACCCCGTAGTTATGTTGTTCTTCATGAAGTATAAGAACTCTGGCTGAGAAAAATGCAACTTCAATTGATCTGGTTATTGTATGATTTTAACAAAATTAGAAATTATTAATAAAGGCTATCATTAGCCTTATTACTGTATATTTCTGATAATGTATATGTTACTTTATGTTTATTATGAAAATTATAAATATTATGGGTGAGATATAGAAACTAGTGCTTTTTAAGTATGTCTTACTCAATCTTTACTGTGTTCAATGAAGATTGCTGTATTATCACTCCTGTTTTATAAACACGGTAATTAAAATCTCTAGCAGTCTCACTACAAGTGACTGGGGCTAGGATTTGAACCCAGATTGCAACATCTATGTTGTAACCATTCTTCTTTTCTGCCTCCCACATTTGCCAAGTGGCAAAACTGGTTAGATAATGAGCTGATCCCACTAAGATTGCAGCAGCGCTGTTAGGTCACGTGGTGACTTTGTAAAGTGTCAATTTCTCAAGATTGGACCACATTTCCCACAGCTCCCTTCCTGTATGCGTCCAGATGCGGTAGTCCCTGCAAGGTGTCCTCACAGGAGATTTGGGGGCCGGAAGAGTAGCTCACGGGCAGCGTCTCTGTTGGCCGGCTCACCTCGTCGGTGGGAGACAGTGGCTGGGCTTACCGCTGCTTTCATTCCTGAGATCCTCCTTTAGCTCCTCCAGCGCCAGGGCTTAGCTTTACTATGTGGCCTCCTCCCTCTTTCCACCTTCTGAGGACACAGCCCATCAAGGTCAGAGCCAGTAAGAACTCTCAGGGGCTTTCTGTCATCCGTCTGGGGTTCCAGCTCCCCCTTGATCTCCCCCATCTTATCTCTTCCCTTCCCACAGCCTTTCCTGGTGACTGCACTGCTCAGCGCTATTCCCGAAGACAATGGCTTTGTGGACGGTGCTTAACCTGCCCCTGTGATTGTGTAATTCAAGTCTCTGTAACAAAGAATAGATATGTTCTCCCCAGTCTATTTCTGTCAGTCAGGCAGGGTTCAATCTTACTCACACTTTCTGGTGCTTCTCTGATTGAACTGAGCGACTGATATAGGTATGTCAGGGAATGACCTTGATTTACGGATTGAAGCTGGCACGTGTTTCCTATCTTTCATTGTTGTAGACCTTATTTCTGGACCCTGGAAACATTCAGTGCAATTGGTGAAACAGTAAATGTTTCTCTTTCTCCATATTTTAACCCCAGGACAGAAGAAATATGGGGTATAACAGTGGGAGGGAGGAGAGTACAGGCA
The DNA here is from genome assembly GCF_042477335.2 of Ovis canadensis. Classification (NCBI taxonomy): domain Eukaryota; kingdom Metazoa; phylum Chordata; class Mammalia; order Artiodactyla; family Bovidae; genus Ovis; species Ovis canadensis. The sequence goes on along the minus strand of NC_091246.1, from coordinate 58,801,349 downwards.
GAAATGAACATTTCTAAACATTTCTAGCACATGGAGATAGCCTAGACAGAGCAGAGCTAGAATACCAGGTTCAAGTCCTTGTTCTTTGGCAATTTACATGCTGTATGATGTTGGACAAGTTATTGGCCATCTCTGGGCCTATCTCTTCATCTGCTTAAAAGGAGAGTATTAGTATTTATGTGTGAAGATTCAGTGAGCAAACATATGTGAAGTGCTTAGAACAGTGCAAGCTTTATATTAGCATTTGCTGTTATGATAGTTACTTTATCATAGGAGAGGGAGTGGTGTCTGTGTTCTTTTCCAGGGGTGTTTTAAATTCTTCCAACTTAGGGAGTGAAAACCCATGGTAGGGGGCCTCTGCAGACTTTCTTCATCCTGTCCCATCTCACCACCCACTTCTCTTCCCTTTAACTCTAACTTGCCTTCCTCTTTCCATTTTTCTTTTTTTTTGATGGTCAAGAAAAGGAAAGAGGTGTTCAAGGAAGGCAATAGGGCAGGGATGTAGGGGTATAATTTCTTACCTTATAAGGGGTAAGAAATTAGAGTGTTTCAGATTTCGAGTTCTTTCCTTACATCACGGCTTGTCAAAATCTGGAGAATAGGGTGCATGCCACACACAGGAAACATAATGGTCCTGACTGAACAGGCCTCGTGCCGGGGGCAGACCTTACAATAACCATAGTCTGGGTCACGTTTGTAGATTTAGTGTGTGCCCTGCGCTCATACATACTGAAGAAGAAAGAGGTGGGCTGGTGGTGGGAAGTTCTATTCTCATCCTTCAGTTGAGCTCTAGCAGTCTCTTTTAAGAAATGTGTTTTTTGCCCACATGCATTCTAGTAGGGTTTTGTTTTGTTTTGTTTTTCTGGCCCTCCCTGGAACAGCTCACCTTCTCTGGCTCTACAAGATAGGAGAAACCTTTCGAATGCAGCTGCTTGTTTGGGCTGATAGGAGCCCTGAGCAGACATTTATTCATTTCTTTTAGAAGACAGCCTCTTCCCTTCCCCCCTGGAGCTACCTCTTGCCAAAGTGGCTGCTGTCTGACAACTAGGTGGTCCAGGATGGTCAAGTTTCAAATGTCACCACGCAAATGGCAGTTCCAGGGACTAAAGTCAAGGAGTGTAATGCCAAGCCTTTAATGTCCCTCAAATGCATGTTTTCCCAAGTAGTGATTTGCCACAGAAATAAACAGCAGTTATGCAAAAGTCCTCCTTTTCCACACCTCCATTTCCCTCCCAATGTTTCAAAACCATTATACAGAGTACTTTGCAATAAAAAGATGTCTTGATATGGCCCACTTAGTATTTTGAAGTGTGGAAATGGAAGATGGTAGGGCACGTATGCCACAGAACCACTAAATGACAGAATCATCACTGGCCTAATTTTCTGAGTCACGGTGACAGACACAAGGGGATTGCTTTTAAAGCTACTGATGACACATCAAGAAGAGAGAAGAGGATGTCTTGCTTTAGAAAAGAGACTTACAAAATATTCTTCCTGATTTGGAAATAAGGTTTTTTGTTTTTTTTTTTCTTTAGGATGAGGCACAGAGAATAAAAGGCAAATGACAGGGAACTTACCTGAAAACCCTGATGGAGACACCTTAACCAATAGCCTGTGAATGCACCAGTGGAGAGAATGGGTCACACTTTTTGCTATTTAGGGTGCTGGGGATGGCATCAGTTACTGCAGGGGAGATTTCACCACAGAGCAATGAGCCAAAGAAAACATTACTATTTAACTATTGCAGGCTGCTATAATTCCGTCTCCTCGCCATGAACAGCAGATGAGTCAAGCTAAGTAATGCACAAGGTTGGACTCATTTTCTTTTGAGGCGCCCCAGGAGAATTTCCTTAGTGTCTTTTTGCTCACACAACCTATTTCTTCTTTTCTTGCTTGTGAGATTACTAATCCATCTCTGGATCTGGGTGGGATCAGGAGAAATGAGAGGGTGAGCTCTCAAGAAGAGCTGGGCCAGCTTTTGATGATTCTGAGAGAGACAGGTGAACTTCTGGGGACCACTAATGTCTTTAATATTTGCCCCTTGGAGAAAGCTGGTAGCTCAAGTTGTTTTACCCTTGCATACCAATCCCAGATGAAAGGAAAAAGGAAAAAACCCACCATCATTCAAGGTCTTTCATCGAAGCAAACAAATCAACAAACAGAAAATAAATCCACAGTATATGCCCTGATTGAATCATTGTATTGGTAAAAAGTCCCTGGCATAATTCCTTTTTGAGATCATTGCTTTATATCAGTTTTTTTTCTTTAGTTACTAAATTGTCTACTAAATTAGTTGACACTAGTAGACTTTATTTTTTAAAGTACTCATTTATGTTTATTTTTTTGGCCACATGTGGGATTTTTGTTCCCTGACCAGGGATGGAACATGGACTCCTTGCATTAAAAGCATGGAGTCTTAACCACTGGACCATCAGGGAACTCCTGAAACATGAAGACTTTAAATGAAAAGGCAACAGTTGGAATTTTGATGCCATATGGAGTTGACAGCTTTAGGAACTAAAAATATAGGACTTCCTAATAAGGAATTCCAGATAAACTGAATAATATTTTAGTATAAGTATATCCCAAATATTATATAAGTCATACTTACACTAAAAATGTTCACTCTTCAGCTGAAATACGAAAAGGTTTTGTTCACCTGAAATTCATTTTCAGATTCTAACTCCCAGTTAAAACTGAGAGTTCAATGTTTTATCCGGGAAATCTAGTGCCATACTAAGTTAACGTAGTAAGATTGTAGGTCTTAGATGAATAATTTTAAGAGATGGATGGGAGTGTGTGGGGATGCATTTACTTGTGTCTGGGTGTCTTGACTCCTGATTACCAGGCTATTCTTGTTAAGAAGGCCTCTCTCGTTGTCCTGGTTACAGAAGCGCCAGTGGCCATCCCTCCAGGGCAGCCTGAGGCCTGGGGGCTGCTGTTTCCCCTAGAAAGATCTGATGGAGAGGAGCTGTGTCTCCCCAGGCCCCAGGGAGACTGGCAGACAGCTGAAACAATGCCCTCTCTCCTTCTGTCAGGGTGTAGTATGTTCTTCCAGGAGTGATGAGAACACCTCCTTTTTGATTAGGAATCTTCTTTCTCCTGCTGGGACTAGAAACAAAAGAAAGCCATATCAGGACTTATTTTTGGATGTGCTCACATACTGTGTTTTTCATTGTAATGGTGGCCAACTTTGCAACCAGGAGTTTCACCTTTAATTAGGTAAGTGCAGACATTGACTCAGAGCGAGTAATGTAAGTACAGGAGTGAAAGGTGAACCTGGGCCACAGAGGAGTTATTGAATATAACTTCTTTTGACTGTAAGGAGATTATTTTGTGCAATTCTGAATTAATTTTTAAGAATAACTTGGGAAAGAAGACTTTTTTACACTTTATTTTTTTTTAATTGAAGGATAATTGCTTTACAGAATTGTGTTATTTTCTGTCAAACATCAAGAATCAGCCATAGGTACACCCATGTCCCCTCCTTTGCGAACATCCCTCCCATCTCCCTCCCCATCCCACCCGTCTAGATTGACACAGAGCCCTTGTTTGAGTTCCCTGAGTCATACAGCAAATTCCCTTTGGCTATCTATTTTACATACGGTATTGTAAACTTCCATGTTACTCTTTCCATACACCTCACCTTCTCCCTCCTCCCATCCCTCCATGTCCATAGGTCTGCTGTCTAGGTCTTTTTCTCCATTGCTGCCCTGCAGATAAATTCATCAGTACCATTGTTCTAGATTCCACATATATGTGTAAGTATATGATATTTATTTTTCTCTTTCTGAATTACTTCACTCTGTATAATAGGCTCTAGGTTTGTCCACCTCATTAGAACTGACTCAAATGCATTCCTTTTTATGGCTGAGTAATATTCCATTGTATATGTGTACCACAACTACTTTACCCATTCATCTGTTGATGGACATCTAGGTTGCTTCCATGTTCTAGCTATTGTAAATAGTGCTGCAATTAACATTGGGGTATACATGTATCTTTTTAAACTTTAATTTTCTCAGGAGTGGGATTGTTGGGTCATATGGTGGTTTTATTCCTAGTTTTTTAAGGAATCTCCATACCATCTTCCATAGTGGCTGTATCAATTTATGGTCCCACCAGCAATGTAAGAAGGTTCCCTTTCACACCCTTTCAGCATTTATTGTTTGTAGACTTTTTGATGATGGCCATTCTTTTTTTTTTTTTTTTACTTTATTTTAATTTACAATACTGTATTGGTTTTGCCATACATTGACATGAATCCACCATGGGTGTACATGCGTTCCCAAACATGAACCCCCTCCCACCTCCCTCCCCATAACATCTCTCTGGGTCATCACCGTGCACCAGCCCCAAGCATGCTGTATCCTGCATCGGACATAGACTGGCGATTCGATTCTTACATGATAGTATACATGTTACAATGCCATCCTCCCAAATCATCCCACCCTCTCCCTCTCCCTCTGAGTCCAAAAGTCCGTTATACACATCTGTGTCTTTTTTGCTGTCTTGCATACAGGGTCATCATTGCCATCTTTCTAAATTCCATATATATGTGTTAGTATACTATATTGGTGTTTTTCTTTCTGGCTTACTTCACTCTGTCTAATCGGCTCCAGTTTCATCCATCTCATCAGAACTGATTCAAATGAATTCTTTTTAACGGCTGAGTAATACTCCATTGTGTATATATACCACAGCTTTCTTGTCCATTCATCTGCTGATGGACATCTAGGTTGTTTCCATGTCCTGGCTATTATAAACAGTACTGTGATGAACGTTGGGGTACATGTGTCTCTTTCAATTCTGGTTTCCTTGGTGTGTATGCCCAGCAGTGGGATTGCTGGGTCATAAGGTAGTTCTATTTGCAATTTTTTAAGGAATCTCCACACTGTTCTCCAAAGTGGCTATACTAGTTTGCATTCCCACCAACAGTGTAGGAGGGTTCCCTTTTCTCCACACCCTCTCCAGCATTTATTGCTTGCAGATTTTTGGATCGCAGACATTCTTACTGGTGTGAAGTGGTACCTCATTGTGGTTTTGATTTGCATTTCTCTAATAATGAGTGATGTTGAGCATCTTTTCATGTGTTTGTTAGCCATCCGTATGTCTTCTTTGGAGAAATGTCTATTTAGTTCTTTGGCCCATTTTTTGATTGGGTCATTTATTTTTCTGGAATTGAGCTGCAGAAGTTGCTTGTATATTTTTGAGATTAGTTGTTTGTCAGTTGCTTCATTTGCTATTATTTTCTCCCATTCAGATGCCATTCTTAACTTTGTGAGGTGGTATCTCATTGTAGCTTTTTTTGCATTTCTCTAATAATGAGTGATGTTGAGCATCTTGTGTTTGTTAGCCATCTGTATGAAGAAGACGTTTTTGACAGGTCTTAAAGTGAGAAAATGAAGTTGAAAGTGGAAGGTTTCTGACTGTTTAATATTTTCTTCATTCACTAGCTCATTGATTCACTTTGCAAGAGTATACTTAGCATCTACTGTGTCCTCAGCATGGCTCTGTGTACTTAGGGTGAACATGAGATGGCTCCTGATGACAGCTGACTGTTGCAGTTGTAGAAAGTCTGACATAAGACACATATGATTAGTTGAAGATAATGAGCTTCCCTGGTGGCTCAGATGGTAAAGAATCTGCTTGCAGTGCAGCAGGCCCAGATTTGACCCCTAAGTTGGGAAGATGCCCTGGAAAAGGAAACGGCAATCCACTCCAGTTCTTGCATGGAAAATCCCATGGACAAGGGAGCCTGGTGGGCTATATTCCATGGGATCGCAAAGATTTGTGTCTGACTGAGGGGCTAATACTTTCACTCTCAATGCATTATAACAAATGCTATGAGAGAGGTAATTTGGAGTTGTTTTTCAGTGGTAGAGGAAGGGCTGGTCACAGACTGGGTGGCAGGGGGAGAATAGAAGATTTATTGGAGAAGGTGGTAGGGAAATGGCCTTGGAAGGGAAATAGGATTTATGCAGATGGAGATTTGGGCGGAGGCTGTTCCAGGTAAAGAATGTAGCACATGTGAAGGCCCCAAGGGGAGGGCTCATTGTGTGGGAGGTGCTAGTGGTTTCTAGCAGTCTTGCTGTAATATGTGGGGAGGAGTAGGGTGGAGAAGAATGAGGCTGGAAAGATAAGATGGGTCAGATCTCCAAGGGCTGGAGATTTGCATGTCAACCTGAGAGCAGGGTAGTGCCAACAAGGACTTCCAATGTTGGGAGCAACATGGCCAGGTCTGCATTTTAGAGACAGCACTCTGAATGTGGGTTGGAGAAGACAAGCGGTGGGAGGCAAGACCTGAGTCAGGTGACTGGTTTGAAGACAGTGTCAGTCATCCAAAATGGTCATGAGGCTGGCCAGAGCAAGGTGTCAGATGTGGAGAGGAAGAGAGGTGGGCACTTTGGCTTGGGGAGTTTAGAATGGTTGGTCTTGTGTGGCGGTACGGATTGGAAGCGTGGAGCAGAGGAAGGTGTCAGTGACTTGGGCAACTGGGAACTAGGAGGGCTGACCCAGAGATGGAGGGGAAGACAGGTAGGGACTATGTGTGATGAAGCCGAGAAGTCACGGCATTGCTTTAGCACTTCCTCAAAGTAAGTGCAGTGACCACCTATCACTACAACTTAATGTGGGCCAGAGATTGGGGTCACAAGGATTATGTCAGGGCTTTCCCCTGCTCTTTGGAAGCTCTTGGGAAACCATGAACCTCATAGTCTGCTGAGGGAGAGGGACACACACACACACACACACACACTCATACACTCACCATAATAGGCGGTGTGGCTTAGGTATTGTATTTGTATCCATTAAAGTGGTTTTCGTTACTTCTAACAGAAAACCCACCTCCACTGGACTTGAGCAATAGAGATAACTCTTTTCTCTTAAATAACATGTCCATCTCGCTTGATGGAGATCATGCTTGATGTGATTAGTGCCTCAGAGATGTCATTAAGAGCCTTGTCCCGGTCTTTCATGCTTCTCTTTTTAGTGTCAGTGTCCTTCTAAAACTGTCATCTTCTCACGTTTGCCAGAAGTTTTGTTCCTGTACTTCCTTCTCCAGCAGCTTTTTTTTTTACTTTGTTTATGATAGGTTTCTTTATCACCTGAAGGAAACTCTTCTCTCAAAATCCATGCCTTGGAACAACTTTGTAGGTGTTGTAAATATAAAATTAGCATCGCTTTTGGTACATGACAACAAAATGCCTTGGATAAAGGTCAAGGAAAAATCATCTTTTAAGAACAAAAATCTAAGAGGTCAGAGGAAAAGCAGTGGTACAGGGGAAGAACGCTACACTTACAGTCCAAATTCCTGGCTTCAAAGCCTGTCTTCTTTATATACTAACTCTTTATGATGCACAAATCCTTTTTTTCAGATATTTAAAATGTTTTATTGAAGTATAGTTGATTTTACAATGTTGCATTAGTTTCTGGTATAAATCAGTGATATATATGTATATATGTATAAATCATACATATATACATGCATATTTAATCTTTTTCACATTATTTTTCATAATGGTATATTATAGGATACTGAATCTAGTTCTCTGTGCTATATAGTAGGACCTCATTGTTTATCTGTTTTGCAGATGGTAGCTTGTATCTGCTAATCCAAAACTCCTCATTTATTCCTTCCCCTTTGGTAACCATAAGTTTGTTTTCTATGTCTGTGAGTCTGCTTATGTTCCATAAATAAGTTCATTTGTATCATATTTTAGGTTCCTTGTATAAGTGATGTCATATAGTATTTTTATCTTTTTGACTGACTTCACTTAGTATGATCTCTAGATCCATCCATGTTGCTGAAAATGGCATTATTTCATTCTTTTCTATGATAATATTCCATTATATACATGAGCCATACCTTCTGTATCCATTCCTCCGTTGATGGACATTTAGGTTGCTTCCTTGTCTTGGCTATTGTAAACAACGCTGCTATGAACGTTGGTGTGTTTCTTTTCAAATTAGCATTTTCTCCAGATATATGCCCAGGAGTGGGATTGCTGGATCATATGGCAACTTTATTTTTAGTTTTTTTAGGAAACCACCATACTGTTCTCTATAGTGGCTGCACCAAGTTACATTCCCATCAACAGTATAGGAGGGTTCCCTTTTCTCCACACCCTCTCCAGCACTTACGATTTGTAGAATTGTCTATGATAACCATTCTGACTGGTGTGAGGTGATACCTCATTGTGGTTTCTTAAAGCTTAATTTGAGTAGTTTTGGCTTTGCTGGGTTTTCATTGCTCTGTGGGCTTTTCTCCAGTTGTGGCAAACTAGGACTACCCTATAGGTGCAATGTGTGGGCTTCTCATTGTGGTGGCTTCTCTTGTTGTGGAGCAGGGGCTTTAGGGCGTGTGGGGTTCTGTCCTTGCGGGACATGGGCTCAGTAGTTGTGGCTCCCAGGCCATAGAGCACAAGCTCAATAGTTGTGATGCATGGGCTCAGTTGCTTCGCAGCATGGAAGCTCTTCTGAATCGGATTGAACCTGTTTCTCCTGCATTGGCAGGTGGATTCTTTACCACTGAGCTACCAGAGAAGCCCTTCATTGAAGTTTTGATTTGCATGTCTCTAATAATGGGGATTCCCTGGTAGCTCAGGTGGTAAAGAATCCGCCTGCAACGCAGGAGGCTCTGGTTTGATTCCTGGGTCAGGAGGATTGGCTGGAGAAGGGATAAGCTACCTATTCCAGTATTCTTGGGCTTCCCTGGTGGCTCAGCTGGTAAAAAATCTGCCTGCAATGCAGGAGACCTGGGTTCTATCTCTGGGTTAGGGAGATCCCCTGGAGAAGGGAACAGCTACCCACTCCAGTATTCTGGCCTGGATAATTCCATGGACTGTATAGTCCATGAAGTCATAAAGAGTTGGATATGACTGAGTGACTTTTACTTTCTCTAATAATGAGCAATATTGAGCATCTTTTCATTTGGATGGGCAAATCTTATAATCTCTTTGAACATCCATTCTGTCCCTTGTGAAATGGTGAATCAAGATCCAGTGAGACTTAGGTGGTTGTAATGAAGATTGTGTGAAAATATTCGGCAATCTTCATATTGCTATAGAGATGTTGTTATTGGGATTATTAAAAACGGGGGCTGTGCCTTCAGGTGATGCCCATCTGGTTGACCATTTTATGAACAGTAATATAATTATAGGTACTTAAATGTTTGAGAACTCAGTGCATGAAGTGATTCTTAACTAAGATCAAAGCATCAGGTAATTTCTGATACTGCTCTCATTTGGATTAATTGGCTAGAAACACCTCATCCTTTTGGGATCACATTTTCTTTATCTGTAACTGGGGACCAGAATGCTGACCTGCCTTCTGAATACGTTGTATGCATTAATTAACTGCGTGTGATTGAGTAGCATCCTCAAGACGAGCATGTAAATGCCAAGTGTTCTCACTGATAATAAAGCAGATACTTTCTCGATGGGGTTGTCATTAGGATTAATGATTTAATTGTGACAGAGTGCTCTGATATTCTTAGATGAAAAGTGACATATAACTTTGAACAGGAATTTTATCAAATTGCTTCTGCTTTGGTTCATGAAAGAGTAACTGAAATTAAGGCAATGCTCATCTATACATGCCTGTCTAAATTTTTCCACCTCCTTTTAGAAGACCAAGAGTTTACAAATGGGGTTCAGAAGAAGGTCTGTAACACAATAATTAGGAATTTCTGATATTTTGTTCTTCAGAAGACTCATAGAGTCACTTCAAGATGATTTCGTCAAAGTTATCAACAAATATTATTACTGGGAATTCATCAGTGCAAACATTTTTCTATTGATGAAAACAAAAGAGTCTTATAATTTTGTAATTATAATTCTCATAATTCTGTGATTACAGAGTCTATGTGACTCTCTGTCATTTTCTAAATTCCAACCATACTGGCTTCCTTGCTTCTCATCCTAGTTGCTAAACTCTTTTATTTTGCATTGTGACTTTTGTATTGTGATTCCTAGCTTTTCAAAGGGCTGGGCATGGTCATTTTTGTCTTTCCGAAGCCAGATCATGTACCCTCCTAAAAGAGGCCACTCTCTTAGGACTCCCCTTGATCCCTAGACCCATTCCTGTCTGTCACACTACTCTGAATTGTCATTTATATGTACTGGTAAATTAATTTATCTTTTTCTTGACATGTTTAAGGATATACTGTTTCTTTCCCCACTGAAACATAAATGTGTGGAGGTGGATTTTATGTATCCAGTGCTTTTTCCTGGTGTCTAGATCGGCTGGGTGTGTATGGAGTTTATTGAATGAATGAATGATTTATGCTATTTTTGATTTGAATGAAATTGTCCAGTTGGTCATCAGCAAATCAGGTTAACTTTGAATTATCTGTAATAGAGGCTTAGAGCGAAAAACTAAAACTTCCTCTGGCAAATTTCTATAAAATTGTGTCTAACAAAATAGTGAAAATAGATAAAATAGTAGGAGATACAGTATCCAATAATTTAAGACTTGCTCAATCTAAAGGGTCATGTTGTTGACATTTCCTTTTTCTGCACTTGATTTGTGATTCTGTTCCTTGGAACTTTTGGTCCTTGAGAAATGCAAACATTGTTATTAATGTTCTAAATCAGAGGTTAGTCTGCAAATTAAGGCCTACAGCCAACTGTAGGTTTATTTATTTATTTTCTTTTGTATTTTTTATTCTATTTTATTTTTTATTCTTTTTCAAATTCTTATCCCATTTAGGTTATTATAGGATATTGAGTAGAATTCCCTGTGCTATACAACAGGTCCTTGTTGGTTGTTTTAAACATAGCCGTGTGTACATGTTAATCCCAAACTGCTAGTCTTTTCCTTTCCCCGTGCTTCCCCGTAATAACCTTAAGCTCGTTCTCCAAGTCTGTGAATCTGCTCCTATTTTGTGGATAAGAAAACTGCTTGATTTCGTGAATAAGGTTTTATTGGAACATAATGATGATCATTCATTCCATATTGTCTCTCTGTTTTTATACAAACAATGGTAGGATTGAGCCAGCAAAGCCAAAAACCTTTTTAGAAAAGATTGCTCACCCCTTTCCCAGCATGATGTTTTCCCAACTCTCTTTTTAATGGAAATTTATTTGACATATAACATTGTGTACATTTAAGATGTACTTGTTACTTTCATACACATATATTTTAATATGACTGCCATTTTAGTGATAATTTTCCCAACTCTTTGATAGCTAGCAAAGGTACTGGAATTTTCAAGTAGGTACATTGATCCAAGGAATCATAATGGCAGGTTCTGTTTAAAGGAGTTTAGTGCTATACCTTTCTACTCTTTTAAGAATAAAGTGTTAGTTGCTCGGTTGTGTCTGACTCTTTGTGACCCCATGGACTGTAGCCTGCCAGGCTCCTCTGGCCCATGAAATGCTCCAGGTGCAAAAAGTCAGAGCAGACTGAGCAACTAACACTTTCACTTAAGAACAAGGCGGTAAACAAACATAGGGGGGAAAATGAAGCCAGCAAGCCCGAAAAACCTCTTCAAAATATCCTCAGGCAAAACTTGGAGAGTTTCACTCCAAAAGCAGCTTTATTGGAATAAACAAAATACTGTAATTGTTTGTGCTTTTATGCCAACTTTTATTTGTAGGAAGGAAGTTGTTTTACTAGTATGCAGATTGGAGTCTTCTTTTTAGATTGCAGAATTTGAAAGAGAGAGAAGAGATTGGCCCCTTTTTACTACAAAGCAAGTTGTTAATTGTAACAAATGATTGTCATTGTATGTCTACTATGTAATTCACAAATTGTGTTAGGTGCATTCATTATGATATCTTATTCTTGTAGAGACCCCTATGGAAGAAAGTAGTAGCTCTGTTTCACAGGTAAGTGTTCTGGGGCTTAGAAAGTGAAAAGTGAAAAGTTAGTCACTCAGTCATCTGACTCTTTGTAACCCCATGGACTGTAGCCCACAAGTCTCCTCTGTCCATGGAATTCTTCAGGCAAGGATTCCGGAGTGGGTGGCCATTTCTTTCTCCAGGGGATCTTCCCAACCCAGGGATGAAACCCAGGTCACCCACACTGCAGGCAGACTCTACCGACTGAGCCACCAGGGAAGACTCTGGGGCTCCGAGGGCTATAGTAACTGCTCAGAATCCCATAGGCGATCAGAGGTGGCCTAGAATTAGAATCTGTGTCTACTTGCTCCTCCCTGGGAGAGCAGCAGAGAAAAAGGGACTGGAATGTAAATGCAGGAAAGGCCAATTGTACATTTTATTGCACTTTAGAAATACATAGATTTATTTCTCAATTATGCTTCAAGAAAGCTGGGGAAAACTACATATGTATATACATACAGGAAAAGCAGAGCTTCTACAAAGAAAATGTTAGTTCTCACACCCTTCCCTGATGAGTGAGCCCAGACTGGGGGGGACTCCCAGTGGGGTGTGGAGGCCAGCAGGCTGCTGACTGAGCCGCTTTGACTTGAAAGGGGGAAGGCAAAGTACCTTTCCCACGTTGACTCCCAGATCTTTCTTTGGGAGGAGTAAGGCGCTGCTTTGATAGAAGTGGGGACAGACTAGAAGAAAGCGCTCTCGCCAGCATTTACCTGTAAATTTGAAATGCCTTCAGCATTTCAAACTGACTACCTGCAAGTTTTTAAGGTGAAACACTTTCCTTTGCATTTTCTTTGCAAAGACAGTTTTTGAGAAAAAGTCTCTTTTTGAACATTTCATGACTTTGGTCAAAGAGCTGGGAATCTGGTATTAAAGGTTTCAGCACTGTCAGAAGCTTTCACCAATGAGAGAGCTTCTGCCATTCACACTGGGGCTTGCTCAATATTTCTTGTGTTCTTTGCTTTCACCCTGACAGCTCCTAAGTCTCAGGGGACTAGGGGATTTTTCTTTATCTTTTTATTTCCTCTCCAAAGTGTATATATTTATGGGGAGACCACTTTGAGGGGGTGAGGAGCAGGGGGAAGGTTAGGGAGAATAGGTAAAGGAAAAGAACAAAGGTTGAACAATTTTTGTGCCTTTTTTGGGTTACTCTTGATGAAATTTTAAGTAAAAATATTGGCAATTTGTTCAGCCTTTCCCTTCTAGCTAATATTTAAAAGCATTCAATTAAGATTTTCTAATGTGCCCAATGAGTTAAACTGTCCTATGGTATTAGAAAAATATTACACATATAAATAAAATACGTCAAAGCATTAAAAAGCTATTACACACACTGAACATAAAATGGCAGAATAATGATGGATCCCGCCATGCAGGAAACATATTCAAAAATATTATCTTCCTGGTAATGAAATGCCATCCGTTTCATTTTAAGCTAAATACGTTAGACATATCAGTGGAGTCTCTGCTGACACAGCAGTGAGTTGAAATTGAAAATCTGAAATTATATATATGATTGGACACAGTGTTAAAGTAATTTATAGGAAAAACCACGAATGTGCTGGGTTTGCACCTTCTGGTGAACTCATTTTATAGAATCAGATAGAGGAAAACTCTACCATTTCTAATGTGCAGTTAGAATGGCAGGCCGCCAGGGCCCCAGTATATTCAGTATGAAAAGGGAGAAGAAAGTCAGAGACAGGGGATGGGAGGGGCTGGAGGGGGAGCAGCCAAGCATGGGGGTGGGGGCGGGGGGGGGGGTGGTGGTGAAAGGGGATGGGGGGATGGAGACAGGAGAAGAAGCAGGGCCAGAGAGGCTTGCTTCAAATTACATCAATTCTGCATAAGCCATCAAGAAAATGGCATTCATTTTCATTGCTCTGACCTAATGGGATGTAGCGACTGCGGGGAGCTGTATTAGTTAACAGGACTAGTGGGAGATAACAGGAGGACTAGGTAGCAGCAGGTATCAGCCAGGCTGTGACCAGGTGCTCTGTGACACCGCTCGCTGAGGTGACAGACAAGCTGCTGGTAGGGATCATCTGACCCCCTAAGTTCAGAGGGATCCTGCCTGCTAGTAGGGAGGGAGGCAATGGATGGCACTCAGAGCCCCACAAAGCTTACCTGTCTGGCTGGCTGGCAGCTCGCTCTCTTGCTCTCTCGGGCCCAATTTTAAAAATCTTTTCCAGGGTTGTATATGTTTGGTCACAAAGTGCAGTGGGAAGTGGGGTAAGCTGGGGATAAGGAGGAAAACAAGGCTGCACTTTTGTGTGTAGATGTGTGTCGAATTGGTACCCTGATGTGCTTTTCGTCTTTCATTTATAGTCGTAATCCTGCTTGAAATGTGGATTATTTATTCATACCGGTCTGGTCTCCTCCTGGAACTCCAGGGAGCCGCCGCTCTGAATTTTCGTTCGGTGGCTGCTCTGGCTGAGGCAGGGGTGGTTTCGTTTCTCCAGAAGGGTCCTTTCCTGCCTTCTCAGATTTGTAAAGAGAAGAAGGAAAGGGTTGAATATGAAAGCAAGAAGGAAGCATGCTTTCCATCCTATAGCAGATAACTACCTCTAAGGAAGGAAAGGTAGAGTGGGAGAAGGGAGGCTACCCTCAAGTAGGATCAGGTGCTGCTGCCCTTTTTGGCTGTCTTATCCATGCTCCCCACCCCCAACCAAACAGCCTGGGGACTTTGGAAACCTGAGGTAACTAGAAAGGTAAGAATAACAGATCTAGGATGTAAATGAAATTTCTTTTCTTCTAAGTACTTAAGGCGTTTCCTGTTTATTTTAATTACACTAGTCCTCACTTCTGGAGGATTCACTCCAAGGCAGACACTGGGCTCCCAAGCAGGATCCCACAGCATCAGAATGTAGGGGCTAATATGCTTCCCTTTCGGGAGAGGAGGAAACTGAAATTTTCAGAGGTCAAATGACCTTCTCCAAGAGTACAAAGGCAATGGGTCCACAAGGTTACACACTAAATTCCTCAAAGTCATGGTGTGGTAAAAATCTTCTGTCCTGTTTAACAGAAATCATCGTGGATGAACAGAAAGATTAAATGACTTGCATCAAGACAGACTTTTCTGAGCCCTCCAACTATCACAGCTGGTTCTTGTAGCATCCCACGCCTTTCTTCATAGAATTCACCATGGGTTGTAATTTCTATGTATGTGTGCTTATTACCACCTGTCTAGACACTGAGTTTATGAACACAGGAACTGGTCTATTTTGCTCAATGCTATATCTCTAGGACTGAGGACAGTGCCTGACACTCAGCGGGTACTCATGAAATTTTGTTATGAAGTCACATCCAACTCTTATGTGACCCATGGACTGTATAGCACAACAGGCTCCTCGGTCCATTGGATTTCCTAGGCAAGAATACTGGAGTGGGTTGCCACTTCCTTCTCCTAGGGATCTTCCCGATCCAGGGATTGAACCCACATCTCCAGCATTGGCAGGCAGATTCTTAGCCACTGAGCCACCAGGGAAGCCCACTGATGAAACTTAGTTGGTTGGATAAATGGATGGATAGATGTATTTTTAGTGATAATCTGTAGTAGATCTAAGGCTGGACACTTTCAGGTCATCTCCTGGAATACTTGTCAGTTTTCAGCTGTGCCTATGGTTTTAGGGGTTCTCTCCAGAAAAGGAATCAATGTTGGTAGAGTTAGAGAACTTTAAAATTTCAGGAAGCCCAGTGGGACATGTAGTCTACCATTCTATCCAGTGCTGAGTGACTCTTAGTCATTATGGTTCTGCTGTGATATACCCTGTGTTGGGATGCTCACAGTATCACAAGACAGCATGTTCCATTGCCTTATAGCAGCGGTTTGTAAAGGCATTTTGTATAGAGAATCAAATCTACTTCTGGAACTGTCATCAGACTGGTCTTTGCTTCTCTGGAACTTCATACATTGGGCCTTTTTACACCTTCAGAGATAGTCCTTCAGGTGTGTGAAGACTGCTATCATGCTTTTCACTTGCTTCTCCTTTCAAGGCTACATCTACTCAATTCTATCTGCCTTGCTCTATATTAATGTTTCTGGGCCTAATACCATACTGGTCATCTTGAGTGGTCAGTGTCCTCTTTAAAATATTTAACACAATTAGAAAACGTATGCTGTAGGGAATTCTCTGGTGATCCAGTGGTTAAGACTGAGCTTCCACTGCAGGGAGCATGGGTTTGATACCTGGTCAGGGAAATAAGATCCTGTGTGCCTCTTGACTTGGCAAAAAAAAAAAAAAAAAAATCTGTAATTCAAATGTAACTGAATCTTTCTGTGATTATTGCTTTCTGTAATCTGAACATCCTATAAAATGCAGTTAGTGCTATATTATGTAAGTTTTTATAGCAGAGTGTCAAACCATAAACCATTTATAGCCAGCAAAAACTTTATGTGTTCAATTTGTTCATTCACTCCACAGATATTTCTTGACCAGTATTATATACTAGCCACTGGGCAAATGTTGGTAATAAGATGAATGAGACATGATTCCTGCTGATGTCTGAGGACCTGCCAATCTAGTGGAATAAGGCATACAAGTTAACAATTATGGTATTCTTTGATCATGGGATGCAGGTTTTTAAGTATTTCATTTAGAATCATTGCATATTTTACAACTAATAAGCAGAGTTAATATAGCATTTGGTTTTATAGCATATTTATATATCATTGATGTGTTTAAGAGCATAGTTTTTAAATTGAGGGATTATGGCAGTTGCAATATTTTAACTTTATGTAATAGCAGGATATGTCATGTAAAGGTGTTATATGAAGTATAAAAGTCATCTTTACTGGAAATGGACACAACAGCTTCACAGAGAAGAAGACAAATGTATTTTAGGTCTTAATGGATGGGCCATGGCTTGTCAGACTTGGCAAGAAGCTCACATGATTTGAGAGGAATGTGACTTCCAGTCTAGTTAGTAAAGCTGGACATTCCCACCCCCCTCCTTTTTTTTTTTTTGGCTGTGCTAATCAGTATGTGGGATCCTAGTTCCCCAATTAGGGATTGAACTCATGCCCCCACCACAGCCCCTCATCCGCCATCTCCCACAGTGAAAGCATGAGGTCTGAACCACTGGACCACCAGGGAAGTCCCTGGGCATTCACTTCTTATGTGAGCAGCAGGAAGAAAACAGGGCCTCACTCTTTAGGAAGGCTTCCTCTACAATCAAGAATGATGATCCTAAAGAAGCGTACACAAGTGCTATATAAGTTCACAAATGAAAAAGAAAAGGGAGTATCCATTTGTAGTTGTAAGAAGAGAAATCTGGAAAGATATGTCTTCAGGGGCAGCAGCATTTGTAATGTGCCTTGAAGGGAGTAGGTTTTCAGAAAAGATGGGAGAAGGGCATTCAAGGAAGAGGAATCAGCTGGAGCAAAGGAGGTGAGGGAGGTCAGGAAAGTTCAAGAAATTGCATGTGATGCAACTTGGAATGAATGGAAAAGACCTGAATGTCCATGACCCTTTCAAACTCTGTGCGTGTGTGACAGTCCAGTATTTTTGGGCTCATAAACCTAGTTTCACTCTGGAATATAATGTGAGGGGCAGGCTATTGTTTAGTTGCTGAATCATGTCCTTCTTTTGGACGTGGTCCCAAATCTTTTGGAACTCTATGGACTGAAGCCCACCAGGCTCCTCTATCTATGGGATTACGCTGGCAAGAATACTGGAGTGGGTTGCCATTTTGTTCTCTAGGGGATCTTCCTGACCCAGGGATTGAAGCTAAGTCTCTTGCATTGGCAGGGGAATTCTTTACCGCTGATTCACCAGGGAAGCCCCGAGGGACAGGCTGACCCTCTCTTTAGTCTTGCTGTTAGTTTGCTATAAACAGAAACAAATGGGATCATTGATGTTCCTCTTTACCAAAAGCTAAGGAGCTGGGAGTGGGGAATAAATGAGGGAAATAGCTCATCATGCTGGGGATTTTGACTAGCTCTGATAGGTTCCTGCCTTGCGTCATTTTCTTGTCTGAGGATTTCCATTGATGACCCTGCTTTTGGCATGCCTTTCTTTCCATGATCTCCAATTTCAATGGATTTCCCCCACTTCTGTTACATAGTTTATGCTCGCCTCTCTCTGTGCGCAGGATCCTTCCTCCAGTGCAAAACCTCTCGGTGAGCAGAGTCACATTTAATTGTGTTGGCTTTGTTTGTACATGCCATTCTGTCAAGATCTCTTGAGATCTTGAACTTTCCATTCAGTATATCCATTATCTCTCCCAATGGTTTGTTACTAAAAATTTTATAATTATGTTTGAAATCTTTATTCAAATTAGTGATACCAAATTTCAGAAGAGACAGAAGCAAGAGAGGAACTCTGTAGCACTCAACTAGGGACATGCTGGAGCCTGGCATCAGCAACGAGAACGAGTGTTTGAGTACTCTCACGGTAATCACAAAGTTGCCATCATGGAGTCCTTCTGGAATGTTTTGCTAACATCAGGACAAACAATATTCATGGTAAATGTCTACACACCTTCAAAATTCTATCAAGAAGGAAAGTTAATGAAGCTTGGCAATATGACTGACAATTATTCTGTAAGATAAACCCTCTGCCTCCAGAAAAACTCTTTTCTCTGATTTAGCTCCTCTGGTACCCCCCACACCAGTTCCCTTCTGTGAACATCTCCAGAACCTCAGTTCTCTGTCTTCCCTGTGGCTGAACTTTGATGAACTGTGCACATTGGCCCTCAGCTGTCCAAGAAGTCACTCAACACTCAAGAACAAGTTTTTTCCTGGGGAGGCAGAATCCCGTGTCCATTTTAGCTCTACTCTAGTGACCAGTTACAGGCTGTGTGGTGTCCTCTCCCTCCCTTAACAAGTTCATATGTTGAAGCCCTAATCCCTAATGCAATGTATTTAAAGATAGCTCTTTTAATTAGGGAAGAAAGAAAGTAGAAAATGAAGTCGCTCATTTGTGTCCGACTTTTTGTGACCCTATGGACTGTAGCCTACCAGGTTCCACCATCTATGGGATTTTCCAGGCAAGGATACTGGAGTGGATTGCCATTTCCTTCTCCAGGAGATCTTCCTGACCCAGGGATTAAACTCAGGTCTCCCACATGGTCGGCATTGTAGGCAGATGCTTTATCGTCTGACCCACCAGGCAAGATCCTTTAATTAGGAAGTTGAAGTTAAATGAGGTCATATGAGTGGGGTCCTAACCCAAAGAAACCAATTTCCTTAAGAGGAAAAGGCCTCAGAGACTTCTTTCTCCATATGCACACAGAGGAAAGGCCACATGAGAACACAGCAAGAAAGTGGCTGGCTTCAAGCCAAGGAGAAACCAAACGTGAGGCCTTGGGAGAAACCTAACCTGCTTACACCTTGCTTTTGGACTTTTGGCCTCCAAAACTCTGAGAAAACAAATTTATATTGTTTGTTACCCAGTCTGGTATTTTGTTATGGTATCCCTAGCTGACTAAGACATCATATTACTATTTGAATGCTGAATACCACATTTCCTCCATCTACGGGACTAATCTTGCTTTAAAAACAGCTTTTTTTTTTTTTAGAAAGATAAGTCACCATATTTTAAGAGTATACACCATTATTAAGACAATTAAGTGCAAATATATTAAAATATTAAAAAAACCCTCAAAATTGTTGATAGGCAACGCTTCTGCATTTGTGCACATTCGTGTACATCCTTACTTGGGGATAACTTGATTCAGAGAAATGGAGTTTTAAGCTGCCTCTCATTTTTTAAACATGTGGTATTTAGTGTAGCATTAACTATAGTGAGTTTCTTCCTAGTTAACAATCACCAAGCAGGCAGAAAGATCATTAGATTTGTTGAGTGTCATAGTTGATTGGCACCCTGTAAATCATCTCAGGATGATTACCTCATTCTACTCTAATGACAAAGTCTATGAGAAGACACATAAGTAGAAGGAAATAATATTAATTCCTGGTTTCCAGAAACATGGTTTTGTTTGGAGTTCAAGCATGTTAGAGAACACTGCAGCTTTATGATAGGGGTGCCCTCAAGTCTCTGCTGTTATTGTCCAGTCATGGACCTCCAGTTCTCTTTTTTTCCAACATATCTCACCAAGCACCAGTTTTAGGGTTAGGTTGTATAGTTTTCCTGGAGAAAGCAATGGCACCCCACTCCAGTACTCTTGCTTGGAAAATTCCATGGGCAGAGGAGCCTGGTGGGCTGCAGTCCACAGGGTCGCTAAGAGTCGGACATGACTGAGCAACTTCACTTTCACTTTTCACTTTCATGCATTGGAGAAGGAAATGGCAATCCACTCCAATGTTCTTGACTGGAGAATCCCAGGGACAGGGGAGCCTGGTGGGCTGCCATCTCTGGGGTCGCACAGAGTCAGACACGACTGAAGCAACTTAGCAGCAGCAGCAGCAGCAGCAGTATAGTTTTGCATCACTGCCATAACATTTCCACAAACTGAGCAGCCTTCAACAGCACCATTTATTACCCCCTAGTTCAGCTAATGCACAGTGTGGCCTAGCTGGGTCCTGAACAGTCTCATAAGGACAAACTTCCTTTCTGGAAGCTCTAGGAGCAAATCTTCCAGCTCATTCAACTTGTTGGCTGAATTCCACTCTTTGTGGTTGTGGGGTGGAGGCCCCTGTTTGGTTTCTGGCTCTTAGCCCGAGGCTGGTCTCTGCACCCTAGGCTGCTTGCTTTCCAGGAAGGTGGATGGAGTCCCTCTCGCTCTTCAATCTCTCTGACTTCCGCTTCTGTAACTGGAGAACATTTCTTGGTTTTTAACATCTCCCTTGGTTAGATTGGGCCCACTTGGGTAGTTCAGGCTTCTCTCTCTATATTAGTGTCTGTTACCTAATTACATATGCTGTGTCCCTTTTGCCATATAAACTAACATATCCACTGAAAGGTTTCAGGAGCCATTGTTCTGCCTACCTTAGAGTTTCTAACTTCCAATTTTCCCCCATTTTTTTCTACCTGGAGTTTTAGAAAAGTATAGCATTTTTGTTTTTTTTTGAAAATCCTTTAAGTCTACATAGGTAGGTGGGACACATTCATTCATTCAACAAATATCTACTTGGCCCCTGTGATGTGTCAAACACTATTTATATGTGCTGCTGCTTAGCTGCTAGATTGTGTTTGACTCTTTTTGACCCCATGGACTGTAGCCCCATGGACTGTAGCCAGGCTCCTCTGACCATGAAATTTATAGTAGTGTGTATATGGTAATCTTAACCTTCTGATTTATCCCTGCCACCCACCTTTCCCCTTTGGTAACCATAAGTTTCTTTTCTATGTTGTGCAAAAGCGTACTCTTTAAATTTACAGTTGGAGCATATGTCTATTAATGTCAAACTGATTAAACCTCCAAAGTAGATATAAAGACTAAATGTATAAATATTAGTTAATACCCTCATTTTTACTGCTATATTCTATTTTTTAATGAACCTACCATCTTTTGCTAACTATTAAAAACAGTGTAGTAGGGAACATACTATCACTATTTCTTCTGAAATATACATTTTTGTGTATATGTATTTAGTTTTACATATTATAGACATACTGCTGCTGCTACTAAGTCGCTTCAGTCGTGTCCGACTCTGTGCGACCCCATGGACAGCAGCCCACCAGGCTCCTCTGTCCACAGGATTCTCTAGGCAAGAGTACTGGAGTGGGTTACCATTTCTTTCTCCAATAGACATACTAACAGGCACATAATTATATACAGAAATAGGAAGATACCAAAATGCTTCTAGTAGCAGTTTTGAGTTGAGGAGGGGATTGTCATTTATATATATTTTTCTTCTCTTAGGGTTTTATAATCTTTATAGAATGAGCAGGAATGCTTTAAAAATCAATAGTTTAATTTTATTATTATTTTCAGATTTTTATATTATGTAAGTATAGTTAATTTACAATGTTGTGTTACTTTCTATTATAACTACTTTCTATTGTAGAGCAAACTAAAACCATAGTGGAAAATAATAAGAATACCTTTTTTAAAAACTGACTTGTCAGTCTTCCTCTAATTTTTACGTATATGTAAAACATTGAAGATGATTTTTTCAAAGTAAAATCCAATAGTATGATCACCATAATGGCTTTATTGTCGTCTTTATAGTATTGCATTCTATTTGCCATCTAACTACGAAATGCTATAAATTCATGTGTAAGTTTTGGAATGAGTAATATATTCATGCAACACAAAATTAAAAAAAACCAAATGATTTATGATAAAAATATATATGTGTGTGTTTAGTCACTCAGACTGTAGTGACCCTTTGGACTGTAGCCCGCCAGGCTCCTCTGTCCATGGGATTTTTCAGGCAGGAATACTGGAGTGGGTTCTCATTTCCTTCATCTAGGGGATATTCCTGACCCAGGGATTGAATGAACCTGTGTCTCCTGCACAGCAAGCCGATTCTTTACCCACTGAGCCATAAGGGAAGCCTTAAAACTATCTGTATATGATACAATTAGAAACAACCCAAATGCCCATCAAGAGGGAGCTTGATAACACAATGCTGCCGTAAAAAGGAATGAGACAGACTTATATTGAGATATAGAATAATGTTCCAATTATATGAAATGTATGTACATATGATACAATTATTTTCACATAATTGGTACATTCTTCTGTATCTCAATGTAAGTCTGCCTGTATTCTCTTTAATGACAGCATTGTGTTATTAAATTCCCTCTTGATGGGTATTTGGGTTGTTTCTAACTTGTGTTAATAATTGTATCATGTACATTCTTTTACATGCTATCTTGCACACTTGTGACTATAACTGTAGCACAATTTCTTAGGAGTGAAATGTCTGGGTCTTAATATGTATTGATAGATGTTACTAAATTGCTATTTTACAATTTTTACATTTTACAAAAAAGCTATGCCATTTTACAATCTCACAAAGAATGTGTGAGAAGAGGTTCAGTTTCCCCCATAGTCATAAAACTATGTGTTATCAAACTGATCTGTCAGTTTTGAGAGGTTAAAAGTTGTATCTACATTTTATGTATGTTTATGTGATGATATACAGCTTCCCTGGTGGCTTAGATGGTAAAGAATCTGCTTGCAGTGCAGGAGACCCGAGTTTGATCCTTGGGTCTGGAAGATAGCCTGGAGAAAGGAATGGCTACCCACTCCAGTATTCTTGCCTGGAGAATTTGGGCAGAGGAGCCTGGTAGGCTACAGTCCTTGGGATCACAAAAAGTCAGACATGACTGAGTGATTAACTTTCACTTTTTCATTTGATTATATGTATATTTTCATGTGTATTTGTATTATTATGAAAGAAGTTTAGCATCTTATCACATTTTTAAAGACATTTCGTTTTCTGTGAGAACTGTTATCGTATTTTCCCATTTTTCTGTTGAGTTGTCTTTATTTTAAGAACTTGAAAAGTATGCATCTCCTTTTTATCATTTTAAGAATAATTTCTTTTCACTTTGTAGAAATGTTCTATTTTATATTTTCAGATTTATCAATAACCTTTTATGGCTTCTAGGTTTTGTATCAGACTTTAAATGTTTTTTCTAATTGTAGATTTAAAATATTTAATATATTTTATTTACTTACAATATTGATAACTCAAATTTATTTTGGCTTAGGTATAAGGAATGACTATAACTCCAGTTGACCTTTGATACCTGCGGGTTCTGCATCCACAGGTATCCAGGGCCAACTGCAGTTCAACCAATGTTTTACAAAAATACTTGAAAAAAATTCCAGATAGTTGAGTTTGCCAATAGCCTGACAGTTATTTACATAGCATTTACATAATATTCACAACTACATAAATTTATATTGTTTTAGGTATTGTAAGTAATCTAGAGATGATTTAAAGTATTTGGGAAGATGTGTGTAGGTTATAAGAAAACACTATCCCATTTTATATAGAGAACTTGAGAATCTGCAGATTTTGGGGAGGGGGTGGCTAGAGACAATTTCCTGCAGATACTAAAAGACTACTGTACTGTCTTACCATGTGCTATTAAGTAATAGCCTTTCCTTTATTGGTTTATAATTCTGCCTTTATCAGCATGTAAATTATTTACAATAAGAAAAAATGAGATAAAATTGAATGTATGAAGTAAACATTTTTTAAATCTGTGGAAGAATAATTTTAATAATTATAAGTTAATTTTTATAAAAGGTGTCATTTTTAAGATAAAGAGAACTGATAAAAACATTTTAATTTGAATACAGATTATAATCAAGGAACATTTTATTTGCATTTTCTGAGAGCTGATCTGCTGGATTAACTACACAAGACTCACTTGGGGCAACTTAAAAAGTTAGACAATGAAATTCTAGACTAAAGGGTGGGCCCCAGGCACTTAATAGTTTTTTGAACTCTCCCTAGATGACAGTACTTAGTACAGTCAGGTTTAGAAACCACTGGCTTGCATAGCCACAGAATCTTGTTTATTCTACTTCTGTTCTGTCTACTATATATAAAATCCAGGATTTTCTTGAAAAAAGTTTCAGAATCATGTAATTTACAACTCCAGTATGTGTACATGGCTAGCATCCATTCCTCAAAAGTACAGGATTCCCCAGTTCTCCTGTCCTCTGAAGAGCATAGTTGGCAATATGGTTTAGCAGGTATTTTTACTCCCTTCTTTCTTATGCTCTTTGTCCGTGTTGACCGGGCTGGGCTTATGTCCAGTCCTCTCTAACAACCCCTATTCCTCTTCTTCAGTCCTTCTTTGGGCAGTGGCCAAGAGGAAAATCCTTCTTAGCTGCTGCCCCCTGCCAAGATACTAAAGAAGAACAAGTATTAGACCAGAAATGACCTTTTTTTCCTTTCTTTTTTTACCACTAAAGCCTATTAATTATATATGTCTTTCATGTTTGAAATGATTAAGTCAATCAAAGGCAGAATTTACTATATAATCATTTCATATTTCCATGGTACAATTCAAATTTTATATAAAAACAAGATATATACTCTTCCAATCAGAATTTCTTCCACTCTGCATTGGTAGGAGACTTTCATAAGATCACCACAGCTGGTCTGTCTAGCCCCATTCACGTCACATCTTTTGTTGTACAAATGTCTTTCACTCTTCTCTGTTTCCAGAAAATGCCAGACTTGTGTTCAGTTTTGCTTGTGAACTTGCTCTTCTCCCTGCCTAATATTTTGGAGCTTCAGCATCAGTCTTTCCAATGAATATTCAAGACTGATTTCCAGTAGGATTGACTAGTTTGATCTCCTTGCAGTCCAAGGGACTCTCACCAAAGAATTGGTGCTTTTGAACTGTGGTGTTGGAGGAGACTCTTGAGAGTCTCTTGGAATGCAAAGAGATCCAACCAGTCCTGAATATTTATTGGAAGGATTGATGCTGAAGTTGAATGTCCTACGCTTTGGTCACCTGGTGTGAAGAACTGACTCATCGGAAAAGACCCTGATAGTGGGAAAGGCAGGAGGAGAAGGGGGTGACAGAGGATGAGATGGTTGGATGGCATCACCAACTCAATGGACATGAGTTTGAGCAAGCTCCAGGAGTTGGTGATGGACAAGGAAGACTGGCATGCTGCAGTCCATGGGGTTGCAAAGAGTCAGACACGACTGAGTGACTGAACTGATACTATACTTATTTATCATTCACTGGAGTGTGAATGTGCTTTGCTTTGGCAGTTGACAAAGGAGTACAACTCAATGAAACATGCACTGAAAATTGGAGCTCTGGTGGTAGGGCTTGTCTACAGCCAGAATTAAAGTGTGTTTCATTTAATGGTGAAGGAGAAGCCTCTTAGACCCCCAGTATAACCACACTTCTATTAAACCTACGCTTTTTCATACTACCAAATTGATAAACTGATGTAAAGTGGTCCCCAGGCAGGTACTATCCTTAGAATACCAGCAAGAAATAAATGAAAGTATGCTTAAAGGTTTTTCTCCATAATCCAGGTAATGGGGAAAACTATTTCCACATAAGATGAACTTAAGTTCTGTCATAAGTTAGTGTCAGCAGACAAAAGTTTAGCAAGCCAAATCCTGAGATAAAATAATCTAAATTTATACAGTAAATATCTTTTAAATAGCTAACAAAGGAAAAAGAAAAACCAAGAAACATAAGAAAAAAAATGATGCTTAGGCAGATTTGGGAAAAAATAAAATTGAACTTCTGAAAATGAAAACACTTAGAAATTTGAAATTAAAACCTAATGGAGAGGTTAAATATCCCATTAGATACAACTGAAGAGAAGACCCATAAAATAGAAAATACAGATATAAGTAAAGTGCCCAGCTTTAGCACAGTGAGATAGAGGTGAAATATATGAGAATAGAATTATATATTGTAATACTCTTAATTGGGAAAAACCATAGATTAAATGGAGGAAAAACTGATCAGATATTCGTTACCTGTTGGGTTAACTAAACCTCCATTTCTAGAGTATGATTTGTCATTGAACTAATTTATAATTTTAGTTGCTGTGAAGTGAAAGTCACTCAGTCATGTCCAACTCTTTGCAACCCCATGGACTATACAGTCCATGGAGTTCTCCAGGCCAAAATACTGGATTGGGTAGCCTTTCCCTTCTTCAAGGTATCTTCCCAACCCAGGTCACCCACATTGCAGGTGAATTCTTTACCAGCTGAACCACAATATTCATTAACTTTTATATTGATCATGGAAGCATTACGAGGCTTCCCAGAGGGCCTTTGTGTTACTGACACAGTGACACAAAAATCCCTATTTTCCCATTGTACAGAGGCAAACCAATTTCCCCTTGACTATTAGAATTAGTCATCCTAGGCAGAACAGAAACCTCATTCTCTGAAGGGTTGCATTCTAAGATTATGCCTGATATTAAGTCTTTCACTTAACAGTGGTAGTGGAAAGAGAAAGGCCAACTAGATAAAGCTTGATTATTCAATGACAAAGCATGGAAGGATAAAATGTAAGGTATGAACAAGTGAAAGCACAAAATAATCCAGATATATCTAAAGTAACAAAAATATAAATGTATGGCTTTTTACCAGTTTAGATGATTTTATATGGAAAAAGAACAAACCTACTTATATGTTGCTTCAAAGAGAGACACCTAAAGCATAATAAAACAGGTTGCAAGTTAAGGAAAGGAAGTGATATGTGAGACTAATATTGACTAGAAGAAAACTAGCGTACCTATATTTATCATACTACGTAGGGAATCATTACATAATGACAAGGGGAACAATTCTTCAGGAAGCTATACCAATTTGGAACCTCTAAGTACCTAAAAATGTAGCTTCAGAATATGAAATAAAAACTGAAAATTTCATGAAGGTATATCAAATATTGTCATAGAGGTATCATACACTGCTCTTAGTAATTGGTAGGCATAAACAAAAGAATTCACCCATGGATAGTAAGTATTGGAGATCCATCACAGGAAAAATGCAATTGGAACAGGTGAGAATCTTCTTCAGGAAGATAAAGTTGATAGAATATCTGATGTATCTAATCATCTTAAAAGGAGATTTAGGGAACTGGGTAAGAGTTTGGTGTTATTTGTAAACTCAGAAAACAGCAAATAACAAGATAGTGCAAGCAGAGAAAATGAATTTGCCAGCAAAGGAAAAATAATCATAGTTTACTGTATGGTTCAGCTGTGAATAGTGTTTGTATAGTTATAGTAATGTAAACACAGAGTATTTATTAGAGTAAAATAAGTATGTGACTCATTTAGGAGGAGAGTGAATATGTGGTCGGAGCTGGGAATAAAAGATGATTATACAGTGAAAATAGAGGGCTAAAGTTCTGAAAAATCAAGTAACAACACAGTCATCTCATTTAGAGATACAGAAAACAAGCACTGAAAAAAATCAGTTAAAAGACACAGAAGCTACTGCATTTGTGGGTGAGGAAATGGTAAAGGAAGAGAGTCTGTGTTTCACAATAAATAGGTAGAATCATTTGACCCTTTAAAATATAGTTATTAATAACTTTGATAAAAATTGAAACTGTCTTAAGAAGTAAATTGGTATAATTTACCTCATTAATAACTTAAAAGATAAAAATCATATAATCCACGAATAAACAAAAGATACACATTTCATTAAGTTCAATATTTACCCATGATAACCTCTCTCAGCAAACTTTCTTTACCTGGTGAGTTAAAAAGCAATAGCAAATATTATACTTGATGGTGATATAACAAAAGCAATATTTTCAAAGCTAGGGATAAGACCAGGATTCTCATTTTCAGAAGCTCTCATCAGTGTAGTATTGGAGATCCTAGGTGCCATGATAAGACCACTAAGCATGAGAAACGGAGAGGAAGAAACATGTATCTACATGTTGCCTATTTAGAAAAACCCACAGAAATCTACAAAACTACTGGAATGAATCAGGAAATGCTACAAGGCGGCTGCTGCTGCTGTGGCTGCTAAGTCGCTTCAGTCGTGTCCGACTCTGTGCGACCCCATAGACGGCAGCCCATCAGGCTCCACCGTCCCTGGGATTTTCCAGGCAAGAACACTGCAGTGGGTTGCCATTTCCTTCTCCAATGCATGAAAGAGAAAAGTGAAAGTGAAGTCGCTCAGTTGTGTCCGACTCTTTGCGACCCCATGGACTGCAGCCTACCAGGCTCCTCCGGAGTGGGGTGCCACTGCCTTCTCCTAAATTATTCCTGAGTAAACTATAAATAGAAAATAACTACAAGGCTACTGGATACAATATCTATGTACAAATATTATAAACATTTCTATAGAGAAGGAGCAAAGAGTTGGACACGACTGAGTGACTGAACTGAACTGAACTGAATTAAAAAACGCAAATAAAACGTCAAGAATAGCACAAAATTTTAAGGTCCTAGAAACAAATGTACAAAAAAGTAATGAAGACGTTTAAGAATAAGCTTTTAAAACTTTATTAAATAACTAAAAGACTTAAATAAATGGACAAATGGATCATGTTACTAGATGGAAAACCTGATGTTATAATGATAGAAACTGATCTTTATAATTTCTATGCAACATATATAAAAATGCTTCTTCCCCATAGAACTTGAGCTGATTTTAAATTTTAATTGACAAGATAAAGAGAAGAGCAATGGCAGTTTTTGAACAAGAATAAAGGAATATTTAACCTAAAACATGTTAAGACCTGTATAAACCTATATTAGTTAAAACTATGGTACAAAAATATTCAATAGAATAGAATATAATAGAAAGCTGAAAAACAGAATCACTCATATATGCATATATATGGCAGAGGAGAATTACAAATCATGAATCCAACTGCCCGGTAAATAAGGCTGAATCAACCAGCTATTCCTATGGGATGAATTAAAATAGATCCCTGCTTCATATCATATACAAAAATAAATTTCAGTTAAACTAAGTGTGAAAATATATAAGGCAAAATTTGAAAAAATGGAGAGAAATGTCTCTCTGACCTTGGGGCAGAGAAGGATTTCTTAAGATAAAAAAATTTAAAAAACCATAAAAAAGGAGGATAAATTTGACTACATTAAAATAAATATCTTTTTATCAAAAGAAGCAAAGGGGAAAGTTCTAAAAACAAGAAACATACACTTGAAATGTGTAAAACTAACAGAAATTCAATATCTGAAATATAGAAAAAATTTCTATAATTACTTCTGTAGAACCTAGACAGCGTATTAAAAAGCAGAGACATTACTTTGCTGATAAAAGTCTGTCTAGTTAAAGCTATGGTTTTTCCAGTAGTCATGTATGGTTGTGAGAGTTGGACCATAAAGAAGATTGAGTGCCAAGGAATTGATGCTTTTGAACTGTAGTGTTGGAGAAGACTCTTGAGAGTCCCTTGGACTGCAAGGAGATCCAACCAGTTCATCCTTAAGGAAATCAGTCTTGAATATTCATTGGAAGGACTGATGCTGAAACTCCAATACTTTGACCACCTCATGTGAAGAACTGACTCATTGGAAAAGACCCTGATAGTGGGAAGGATTGAAGGCAGGAGGAGAAGGGGACAACAGAGGATGAGATGATTGGATGGCATCACTGACTCAATGGATACGAGTTTGAACAAGCTCCGGGGAGTTGGTGATGGACATGGAAGCCTGGCATGCTGCAGTCCATAGGGTTGCAAAGAGTCAGACGTGGCTGAGTGATTGAACAACAACACCATCTCTGTAGAAAACCAGGGGAAAAAAAAAAAAAGAACAGGCAGCATACAGGATAGTGAAAGTGAAAGTGAAATTGAAGTCACTCAGTCTTGTCCGACTCTGCGACCCCGTGGACTGTAGCCCACCAAGCTCCTCTGTCTATGGGATTCTCCAGGCAAGAATACTGGAGTGGGTTGCCATTTCCTATAGGAGCCCCAAATGGATAATAATTGTATGGTAATATGCATAACTTTGGTAATGTGGGAAATATAAAGTAATAGGCTATGTGATGCTACTTTAATCCCTCACTTTTACAAAAAAAAATCACAGCCTCTCTGCACCAATTGGTCAGAGAATATTTTTATTTTGAGAATAATGAATTCATTCCTTGAGGGTGAGTGAAATTATTATTATCAGTGTGGTGGCAATTTGATAATACCTAGCAAATCATTGGCACCGCACTCCAGTACTCTTGCCTGGAAAATCCCGTGGACGGAGGAGCCTGGTAGGCTGCAGTCCATGGGATCGCTGAGTCAGACATGACGGAGCGACTTCCCTTTCACTTTTCACTTTCATACATTGGAGAGGGAAATGCAGCCTACTCCAGTGTTCTTGCCTGGAGAATCCCAGGGATGGGGGAGCCTGGTGGGCTGCTGTCTATGGGGTTGCACAGAGTCGGACATGACTGACGCGACTTAGCAGCAGCAGCAGCAGCACATCATACTTGGCATCATACTTCTAAGCATATGTCTTAGAGAAGTGGTTCTCAGAGTGGTCCCTAGACTGGTAGCTTCAGCATCACCTGGGAACTTGTTAAAAACTTAGTATTTCAGGATCTCTTGAATCAGAAACTCTTGGCCTGTTCCCCAACAATCTGTGTTACAGGGAGCTCTTTAGGTGGTTCTTATCAAGTAAGAATCAAATATGTTAAAGAGCAAGAACCATTGCTGTAGCATAAAGAAATTCTTCAGTCATGCTTATGAGGAGACATGTTCAGATTATTTATGAAGCATTGTTCATAATAGAAGAAAAACAGAGGAAAAAAAGCTTTTATTCATTCAACAAAATATTTGAAGCAGTTGAAATTAATGACTTAGGTGTTAATGTTGTGAGATGAATAATTCTCAAACATGATATAGAACTCAATATACCAAGTGATGAACTGTTCTCAACATGATGTTGCCTCCTCCCACCCCCAGGAGACATCTGGCAATATCTGGAGGCATTTTTGGTTCTTAAAACTTGAGGGTTGTCTCTGGCATCTGGAGAATATAGATTAGGGATTCAGTTAAACATTCTGCAATGTACAGGACAGTCCCCTACAGGGCGTAGAATTATCTGCCCTGTAGTAGGCTCAGTAATGGTCCTCAAAGATGCCCATATTCTAACCACTGAAACCTATGAATTTTATGTTCTATGGCAAAAAGGACTTTGCCCGTGTGATTAAATGAAAGGTCTTAAAATGGTGAGACAGTTCAGTTCAGTTGAGTTGCTCAGTTGTGTCCAGATCTGTGTGATTCGCATGGACTGTAGCACGCCAGGTTTCCCTGTCCATCACCAATTCCCAGAGCTTACTCAAACTCATGTCCATTGAGTCAGTGATGCCATTCAATCATCTCATTCTCTCTCGTCCCCTTCTCCTCTTGCCTTCAATCTTTCCCAGCATCTGGGTCTTTTCCAATGAAAAGTTAAGTTCTTTGCATCAGGTGGCTAAAGTATTGGAGTTTCAGCTTCAGCATCAGTCCTTCCAATGAATATTCAGGCCTGATTTCCTTTAGGATGGACTGGTTGGATCCTCTTGCAGTTCAAGGGACTCTCAAGAGTCTTCTCCAACACTACAGTTCAAAAGCATCAATTCTTTGGTGCTCAGCTTTCTTTATAGTCCAACTCTTACATCCATACATGACTACTGGAAAAACCATAGCTTCGACTAGATGGACCTTTGTTGGCAAAGTAATGTCTCTGCTTTTTAATATGCTGTCTAAGTCGGTCATAGCTTTCTTCCAAGGAGTAAGCATCTTTCAGTTTCATGGCTGCAGTCACCATCAGCAGTGATTTTGGAGCCAAAGAATATAAAGTCTCTCACTGTTTCCAGTGTTTCCCCACCTATTTGCCATGAAGTGATGGGACAGATGCTGTGATCTTAGTTTTCTGAATGTTGAGTTTTAAGCCAACTTTTTCACTCTCCTCTGTCACTTTCATCAAGAGGCTTTTTAGTTCTTCTTCACTTTCTGCCATAAGGGGGGTGTCATCTGAGTATCTGATGTTATTGATATTTCTCCCAGCAGTTTTGAGTCCAGCTTGTGCTTCATTCAGCCCAGCATTTCACATGATGTACTCTGCATATAAGTTAAATAAGCAGGGTGACAATATACAGCCTTGACATACTCCTTTCCTAATTTGGAACCAGTCTATTGTTCCATGTCCAGTTCTAACTGTTGCTTCTTGACCTGTATATAGATTTCTCAGGAGGCAGGTCAGGTGGTCTGGTATTCCCATCTCTTGAAGAATTTTCCAGTTTGTTGAGATTCACACAGTCAAAGGCTTGGTGTAGTCAATAAAGCAGAAGTAGATGTTTTTCTGGAACTCTCTTGCTTTTTTGATGATCCAACAGATGTTGGTGATTTGATCTCTGGTTCCTCTAAATCCAGCTTGAATGTCTGAAAGTTCACAGTTCAGGTACTGTTGAAGCCTGGCTTCATACTGAGATGATCCTGGACTATCCTGATGGGCCCTAAGTAAGTATAATTGCAAGGGTCCCTATAAGAGTAATACAAGGGCAAAGAAGGAGGAAGGCAATGTTATGATGGAGCAGGTGGAAAAAAGGCTATGAGATGCAAGGCCACAAGCCAAGGAATGAAGATACCCTTTAGAATTTGGCAGAAGCAAGACAATAAGTTCTCTCCTAGAGCCTGCAGAAGAAACCAGCCGTACTGACACCTTGAGGTCAGCCCTGTTAGGTTCATTCACCCTTCTGACCTCCAGATCTATAAAATAATAAATTGGTATTGTTTCGAGACACTGATTTTGTGTAATTTGTTATGGCAGCGATAAGAAATTGATACATGACCCAAAATGTCAGTAGAGCCAAGGTTGAGAAATCCTTGTATAGAATGTATATCTATAAGTTAAAAATTATACAAAGGCATACTATATATTTTTAATGATTTCCTACATATTTACTTAATGTTGAAAATCATGCATGGGAGTGATACATACCAACTTCAAGATTGTAGTAACCTTTAGAAAAGTAGAAGGAAGGGAGGGTAGAGAAAATATGATTGAGCTTTAGCTGTGTCTGTAAAGAAAGAAAAAAGAAAGCTGCAGAAAATAGAGCAAGATGTTAAAATGTATTGACTTTGATTACTGGGTATGTGTTTTTGTAATATTTTTTATAAGTTTTATAAAATATTTTAAAATTGGACAAAAATAATTTTTCAAAATATTAAATTGTTATCATCTTAGCTTTTCCTCACCTCTAGTAACTAAGACTGATGATAAACTTGGCTAGAGTGGGGGCTGCACCCCAGGGAAAGGCCATGGCACGTCAGTAGGTGTTGAATTGTATCAGAACTGAGTTGAGCTGAAGGACATTCAGCTGGTATCTGAGAATTGCTTGGTGACTTGGGGCAAAAACACGTTGAAATTGAGTGCATAATTATTAATCCCCCAGGACAGTCAAATAGGCTTTATAACTGACTCCTAGGAATCTCAAGTTTTCCATTTTTTATAACTGTCAAGGGAAGCAAAACTTATATGCTATTTCAGTCCTATAAGGATTAATTCCCAGTTGGATTGAAGTTTCTAGTGGGGTGTTCTAAAGTTTTAGTGGTCATTTCTTTCAGACTTACTGATGCAGATTCATTCCAATTACACTACGGTCTCTATAAGGTAGAAAGGAATGACCATAGTTTCACAAGAACCTTTGTTCTTTTGGGGTTTGTTTGTGATGTAAATTCCCCTGTAGAAATTTTGCTTCTGTAAACCCTTTCACTGTTGTAAGAAAATATTTATTGTTTTTTTAAAAAATCATATGTTCATGTTGCCAGTTAATAAGTTCCTCTCTCAAAATTATGATTTATATTTTTGTTATTAATTTTCACTGAAACATATAAGAGAATTGATGTTTTTATGGACACATTTTCATGTATTTATATACTAGTGGTTGAAGCATGGTCTAATTTTCAGCCAGCTGTGTTTTCAAAGTACTTTTCTGGATAAAATTCTAATATTAAAATGGTACAAATTATCAAAATCCCATGGGAACAATGAGTGCTTCTCTAAGAGTATGGAGAGAAGAAATCTGTAGTTTTAAGTTTTGAAATTCCCATAGTTTAATCTTTCTGGAATAATAAAGGAAGAGGGGGGTAATGTTAATCAGCAAACTATGTTTCACCCTATACAAATGATTCCCATTTCTATTCAGTCTCATCTTAGGAAATAAATACTTTCCTCTAGAAACTGAGAATGAATCAAAATGACTTATTGATTCTTGAGAAGCCCACTACAGATAAATTCATTCAACTGTCGCTCCAGGTTGAAGTTTGCTGGAAACTATTAGCAGAATTATTGGAAAGGATTTTCCTAATAGTCCCTCCAGTTGAAGTGTTGGAAGAGACTTGAATTACACCAGAAAGGGCTCTTACAGCACACAAATAGTGAAATTGAGTTATTTCTCTTAGGCCAAAGCACATCAGAGAGATAGTTACCCACACATGAACAAATCTCAAAGTCGTAAACCTGGCTCAGGAGGTGCTCCATGGTATGTCCCAGATCCCTGCATCACTGACTATTGAAGGTGAACCTCAGTTTGCTCGCCTTTGGAGTATGTTGTGACAGAAGGGCACAGAATTTAGGCAGAAACCCCTCATCAAGAGACTTTGCTTAACTTGCACAATCTCTTCTATAAGATTTATTTTCTTATACTTGGGCTCAAAGATTTCTAAACTTCTTTCTATCTCAAAAATTCTATTCCTCAATCAATTGCACTTTCTCAGTCATGAACCTAAAGACTTCTGAGCCAAAGTCCCTGATGAAAAGAGCACTTAGTAAATGTCTAAACCTTACAAACTGCCCCAAGGAGCATAACTAAAGATGCAGTACACACAGCATATTAACTTCTGGATTCTCTTTATCATGTTCCCAGGGTTTGAGTTCCAGCTTCATTACTCATTTAGGAATGTGATATGGGAAGGGTCACTTGGTCCTGGTGAGCCCTGTTTGTTCATCTCTAATGGGGATAGTAGTATTAATAGTACACATTTCATGGTTGCTATGAGGAGTGAATGAGATAAATCTTAGAAAACAATTAGCAGTATGCCCTTTCTATAGATAATATGCACATATGTATGGTAAACACATGGGTTTGATCAAAGAAATAGAATCTTAGAAATGAGAAGAATATGGGCTTTATCAAGGAGGATTGACTTAGTATAATTTCTGAAGTGCTGTTGCTTCTGTATCTGATGTTGGCCTTCAAGCCATCAGGTAAAAAATATCACAGAAGGATGAGCTGGAAACCTTGTTGCTATCTGCCTGCCTCCAGTCCTCCCACTTCAGTGATGTGGGTGTCCTGCGGGAGCTGAAGGAGCAGCAGGCTAGACCACTGCCGCACAAAGTGAGGCAGCGAATCAGCAACAGCGCGTGTGAGCTGCCAAGTGCTCTGTGTCCTGCACCACCCTCTGACCACAGAGAGAATATGGCCACTTCATTTCCGCCTTCCAGATCTCTGCAAAATGTCTCTCGGGTCCCATGTTAACCTGGAACTACGCAAGAAAGGGAACTCTGGGAAATGTAGTTTCAAGCTCAGTTAAGCTGACACAGGGACTTCCCTGGTGGTCTGGTGGTTAGGAAACCACAGCTATAGCAAAGCCCAACACGTTAGTGGCTTCTCACATGTTACTAAAGAATTTTGGCATAGTGATTCTTCTTAGGGAAGAAGTTGAATATGTAATATATGTCAAAGGACTGTCTGAAAATCTATGTGTAATAAATAGGTTCATAACTTAACAGATGCTTTCTAAACTACAGATCAGGACCTCTGGGTTCAAGACTGTGAGGATTTCTAGAAATTCTTCTATGCTTCCTTTTTTAGAAACCAAAAGGAAAAGAACATATGTGAAATCTAAGGGAACACCAGAATAAATATTTATAGTCTGGAAACGTACACATTTATTTGTCATTCAAAAATTCAAACTGCCATAAATAACAAATATTCAAGACCTTTAAGTTGCTTCATGTTGTGGGCTTGGTTTATTGGCACAGCTTTTGTGACCTCCTAAATAAGCAAAAATAAGATGAAAAGAAAGAGAAATCTAGAATCAAAACATTATTCTGTAATGAGAGAATACGATATTTTGTCTAGCAAATGAGAGTGAAATAGAAAAAGAAAAAGATAAACAAGTTAGAAGAAGAGGCTATATTAGTGAGTCATAAAAATCATCCAGGAGAATCCAAATATGAGATACTTGTTAAAATTTTGCAAGGATCTTTAATCGTGTGGAGTTTATTGTTGGACTAATAATAATGTTAGTTTAGCAGAAAACTTGATTTTTATAATGCATCTGTGTACAATAGTGGTAGGGAGCATGGAATTAATGGTGAGAACAGATCATGGTTCAGATTCTAGCTCTGCCTCTGACTGCCTGTTCATCTTTGAAGAAGTTTAGTCTTTGTAAGTATTAAGTTACTTATCTGGAAGTGGCAAATGCGGGTGTGTGTGTGTGCATATGTTGGACTGATTAAATCAAATAATCATTTAAACTTTTCAGTAAAGTGCTTAATACATATTAAATGTTCAATGAATGATAACTGAATTTAATTATTCTTTTAATTATTACATAAAATTGTGTGCATGTTTTAAATAAAGTAAAACCAGACTCTACAAAACTCCCTGTTTTACGGCATTGTTGTAATTTTCTGGATACTAAAGTTTTGATACAGCTTGTCCCTCTTGATTTTAATCCTGTTCTCAATCAGTCTCCTTTGTCAGGTTCACTTCATCTGGGCATTCTCCTCTATTTGTTTGAAAGGACGCTAGAAACCTGTCTAATGGAGAGGTTAGGAGATGGGAGGGTGGTTCTGAAAGATTTGCCTCACGTATAGGAAAGGCTGAGTATTCACTAAGTGTCTTAGGTTAGAACACTGAGTGATTTGGAGATTAGGAGAATGTGAGATACAAGAGGTTAAAGAAATAAAATTCCATTGCTTTTATTCCAGCCTTATTGTCCAAATGAATCTCGTGTGTTTTGAGCCTAGAGAGTTGCTAACTATGAAGCTTCTCTGCTCATAAATTTACTCACAGGAGAGATTTGCAAAAGCTGAACCAAGATCATCATCAACAAGGATCTTACTAATTATCAGAGTTATTCGCCTTCCTGAATCTCATTTTTGCATGTCTAGCCCATCAGTCTTCTATTCCTTTGCTTTAAAACTAATAGCACATCACCACTGAATTAAAATGCAGCAATTACTTATGACCTTTCAGTGCATTTATTTTTTTTTTAAAGGCTTGTCTATGCCTGATATCACAACTTTTGATAGGTAGGCAGTTAAATGAGAAAGACAATCTCTTGTATCAAGATTTAGACTGAGGCAACTTCCATTCCTAATGGTGTAAGCACTTTTGTCTGGTACTAGTAGAATGGATACATATGAGGGCTGTTAATTTAGCTCTAATGTGGGCTGCATGGGAAAAGCTATAGGGGTTCTATTTAGTTGGTAGTAAACAACTTTGGAATCAATGTGTTTTTCTTCACTGAAGACTTGCTTAGTGCCTCGGAAAAAAATTCTATTAGTTTGCCTCATTTAGTAGTCACCACGCAGCCCGATGTGCGAGCCAGTGGCACCCATTAAGGCCTGTAGGACTGTTTGTTGCAAAATGAACCGAGCCATCTGAATTCAACCCAGTTTTATCATTCAAGCAAACCAGACAGAGCCATGATTTAGGATTTTCCCAACATTTCATGGCAATTTGTTTCATTTGCCACAGGCCCATAGTGATGCAAATTGCTGTGAAGTGGGATAATCAGGCAGTAGAAATGTCATAAAACTGCAGGAGAAACAAATTCCTATTTTGGAACTTTGCATGCCAATGAACATGGTGGAGAATAAATGCGGACCTGGCTTTGCTGGGGTTATCTGGTTGCCAAGCTCGGGGCCAAGCAGAAATGACTCTATTTTGTCAATTTGTATATCATTTTGAAGCCAAAGAATGAGAGTGAATGAGGACTTGAAACTCTAAGGATGCACTGGGCCAAAGTCTTTCCTCAGGTACCTGGGCAGTGAGCCTGGGATGGTGGTCCAGAGAAGCAGAGGCCAAATGTGTATTATTAGATAGATGGAGGATAAATAAAAGGGCTGTTAGGGATTGCAGTGCTTTGGCCTTCTGGTATCATGGTCCTTCTCCTTCTCCCTTTTTGGGATCCCTGCCCTGTCTTGAACGGCCCTGCCTCTTCTGCCATGAACAGCCTGTACAACAGGCAGGAAGTGGCACTGTTAGACTGCAGCTCTTTGGGCCCTGCTGTGAAGTGGGACATGGCTGAGATGGAAGAGTTCATTCTCCTATGTTCATCGCTTGTCCTTGGAAGCAAAAATGGAATTTTCTTAAAAATTTCTGAGAAACAGATATCCTTTGTCTCTTTGCTTTTTTAGTTTTGCTTTTCCTTTCTTGGCCACATTTATACATTTCAGGTACCATGAGTCACCCCTTAAAGGATCACAGAGCCTGAGATTTATGGGCCTCACTCTGCAGCTGCTAATGGGTTTGTTTTGTCCTCACCCTTTATTTGTGTGTTGTCCATTTTGTTTCCTGTTTTGTAATACTGCATTAATGGTATCAGTTTGAAAGTCCCCTAAGAACACATTCCATAACTTTAACTCTCACTAACTGAGCTGTTTCTGACAGATATCTTAATAACATTCTAACCCATTGCCAAGCCGCTAAGGGTAAGAGCTACAATCAAAAAACCAATTTCTTCCTTTTTAAAAAATGAACTGTATCCCAGGAAGAGCTTCTCTAGAATTCTTCTGATTTTATTTTATACACTAAATTTATCATGGACTCCCCCAGTGAACAAATCTGTTTCTCAATTTTGAAGCTCTTGCATCCTAAA
The DNA here is from genome assembly GCF_042477335.2 of Ovis canadensis. Taxonomy (NCBI): domain Eukaryota; kingdom Metazoa; phylum Chordata; class Mammalia; order Artiodactyla; family Bovidae; genus Ovis; species Ovis canadensis. The sequence goes on along the minus strand of NC_091246.1, from coordinate 58,762,354 downwards.
ATTCAGGCAATAAGGAAGATGGTCTCCTTCTAGCTGTCATGGTGGTGTTATTTCTAGCTTTCACATGTAGTCATTTTCACATTCTTATGTTTTCTATGTAGTTTAGTCTGTGTTCTGTGTTTAGTATTTTTTTTAAAAGAATGTTTATCTGTTTGTGTTAGGGCTTAGTTGAGGCACATGGGTTTTCCCTGAGTCATGCAGGATCTTTCATTGTGGTGCACAGACTCTCTAGTTGTGTCATGCATGGGCACACAGGCTTTGTTGCTCTGTGGCATGTGGGATCTTAGTTTCCTCACCAGGGTTTGAACTTGAGTCCATGCATTGCAAGGCAGATTCTTGACCACTGGACTACTAGGAAAATCCCTAGTATATTTTCAATTTAATTGAAAGGTATTTTTTTTCTTTAATTTTTAATTTTTATTTTTACTTTATTTTGCTTTATAATACTGTATTGGTTTTGCCATACATTGATATGAATCAGCCCCTGGTGTACATGAGTTTCTAATCCTGAACCCCCCTCCCACCTCCCACCCCATATCATCTCTCTGGATCATTCCCATGCACCAGCCCAAAGTATCCTGTATCCTGTATTGAACATAGACTGGCGATTCGTTTCTTACCTGATAGTATACATGTTTCAATGCCATTCTCCCAAGTCATCCCACCCTCTTCCTCTCCTACAGAGTCTAGAAGTCCGTTCTGTACATCTGTGTCTCTTTTGCTGTCTCGCATAGAGGGTTATCATTACCATCTTTCTAAATTCCATATATATGTGTTAGTATACTGTATTGGTGTTTTTCTTTCTGGCTTACTTCACTCTGTATAATAGGCTCTAGTTTCATCCACCTCATTAGAACTGATTCAAATGTATTCTTTTGAATGGCTGAGTAATACTCCATTGTGTGTATGTACCGCAGCTTTCTTACATTCATCTGCTGATGGACATCTAGGTTGCTTCCATGCCCTGGCTGTCATTCCTCGTCTCTATTAAGAACAGCTGATGTTGATCATCAACATTTATTCAGAGTGCATTAGATACACCTCATATTGTAGTCGCCCTTAACATGTGTTTAAACAAACAAACAAACAAACAACTGTTAACCTAACCTGAGTAAATTGTAAGACCTAATTGACTTTATTGCATGATCTGGCAATATCTCATCTGGCAAGCAAAGAGATGCTTGAAGAAGTTATATAAGATGGAAGACTCATAAAAAGGTGGGTGGGACAGGGAAGTCCTCAACAAAAGAAAAATGAAAATTCACTGGAAGAAAGTAAATAATTCAAGGTGATAACAGTTTCTTACTGAGCTGTAGATTTTTCAGTTGGTTGAACTGGTTGCTGGGCAAGAAGGAAATCTTCCTTCGACCTGAGGGGTAGTAAAGTAGTGCCACTTCTGGCCTGATATGCAAGTTACATTTCTTCTTGTTGGGGCCTGCAAATGACAGTGAGTGATAGGGCATGAGAGTTGCCTTTCCAGGCCTTCCAAATGTAATGTTAGTTGAGGTTTCTTTTATTAATTTTCACATATACATTATCTCAGTTCAGTTCAGTTCAGTCACTCAGTCATATCCGACTCTTTGTGACCCCATGAACCACAGCACACCAGGCCTCCCTGTCCATCACCAACTCCTGGAGTTTACTCAAACTCATGTCCATTGAGTTGGTGATGCCATCCAACCATCTCATCCTCTGTCTACCCCTTCTCCTCCCGCCTTCAATCTTTCCCAGCATCAGGGTCTTTTCCAATGAAAAGTTCAGTTCTTCGCATCAGGTGACCAAAGTATTGGAATCAGCATCAGCCCTTTCAGTGAACAGTCAGAACTGATTTCCTTTAGGATGGACTGGTTGGATCTCCTTCAAGTCCAAGGGACTCTCAAGAGTCTTCTCCAACACCGCAGTTCAAAAGCATCAATTCAGTAATGATTTTAAAAACTTAAGAGGTGTTTTCTTCTGAAAATATTTCTTTTGGTGCCTTTTTTCAATTTTAAGCAACAAAATGTGCATTGGTTATACAGAATACTGAATGGATTGATTCCCTTCCCAACAGAGGGCAAGATATGTTGTGTTCTGCCTTCTAAAGATGGTATCTTGCAGGATCCATTGTCATAGTTGATGATCTTACATTTAAGTGTAATGTAGAAATTGACATTTAGTAATTGGAAAAGGTTGGTATTTAGTGTACCTAAAAAAATTCATTGGAAATGCATTTGGTTTTGGTAAAATGACTGAACTTGATATTTGGTGGTACTCGGATGCAAGATTTTTCTTGAATGACCTGGTCCATGGTCTCTCCTAAGTTAAAGTGCAAAAAGTCAACATTTGTCTTTGATGCCTCTTGATACTTCCTTTAAAGTCCTCTTTTTCCATGGTATCCTTCTCCTCTCTGAGTTTCTACTATTCTCTTAGTGCTTGATGCTGTTTTCCTCCAGGGCTTGCTCCAGGTCTAGCAGGACCTTCCTCACCCTTTTCTGCCTATGAAAATTTACTCAAGCAATAGTCCTGCTAAATGTCAGCTGGCTAGATAAACTCAAGGGTCTTAAATGGCAAATGGAACTGTAGACAGAAAACATCTTAATGAGACTCAAAAATAAATGTGGAGAATGGCTTCAGGTGTAGTTATAAAAATACCATGCGGGGACATTCTTGTTATGTACAAGAAAAACAACTTGAAAATGGGTATAAGATATTAATTTGTAATTCAATTGTCTACCAATGGTCAGATGAATTTGTGATATTTAACACCAAGAGGTAAATACAACTTTGTAGATATCAAGAGATCAGTGAGGTGGGTTGTAGATGCCATGCCAATGTGATGGAAAGATGTAACAGAAAGCTGTGGGAAGAGCATTCTAGGTCAAGAAGATTAATATTTAAATGTAAATATTGGGGCCATTTATAAATTCTAGGCTGAAATCTCATTATAGAGTATCAGGGTGAAGAAGACAAAAGGAGAGAGAGGAGGAAATACTACTTCTGTTGGATATACTACAGGTTCTTTAGGCAAACATTCCAGAATTAATCAGAGACTATGTGTAATAGTGGTGGGAGGCTGTAATGATTGGGATTGTTAAAAAACAAAATTCAACCACATAAATTTAAAGATTTCATTCTTTTTGACAATTTGCCCCTTTTGACCATACTGTCAACTTAACTGAGAGATGAAGTTAAAATTTAAGGCATTAGTACCACTCTCAGCTACTATTCTGAACTTCTTTCAGTTTCTATTGTTCCTTTGTGTGGCATCCATAGGTTATAATGTTTTCGCTTAACCCCTTGATATTCACAGGTCACAGCTTTAAATCAGTCTTTAAATAAATCATTCTCTTTGTTCCTTTTCTGATGTTCCAGTGTTAGTGGGATCATTTGCTGGATGGTCAATGGCTGCAAACATATTTAAAGCTTTTGAAAAAATACAATATACCAGAGTGATTATTATAATTATTAAAAGCAGGATAATTCCCAATGTTTGGAGTGCACTTTGGAGCCATCATCCCTCAGACTTAAATCAATCAAAATCAAATAAGTCAAAGACATTACTGCTGAATGAGTCACCTTTTAAAGCCAAGTGGCTTGCTCAGTAATCTTATATAACTGAGTTTCAACATTCCCAGAACTGTTACTCCAAGTCTAGCAGGTGGTCTTGGCCACAGCAGAGAACCTCCTTGCTCCGCTAAAATATAACCAAGAGTTATCCTCTTATCAAAAACAACTTTGACTGGAGAGTCTAAGGTTCTTTGTGGGGCAGCTATTGTCTTGGCATTTGAAATCTGCAATATCTTTGAGTTAAAGAGAGGTTCCTCATTTGCATTTATTCCAAACAAGGGAAGTAGGGACCTGTCAAAGAGAGCTAATTTTGAACTGTGAATGCTTTCTGGTATTATGGGTCTATAGACTACACTGGTGGTTTAATTCTGGTTACTTTTGCTTTACGTCCCTTTCTTTGAGTACATCTGGGACTCTTAGTTCTCCAAGTTTGAGGTGTTAACCAGAGACAGGGAAATGAACCAGGGTGTTTCTATGGACAGATCAGTTTTTGATGACATCCTGCAGTCTGAAAGGTTGCCCCTGTTATCAATGGCCTGGAAGATATAGATGATAGCATTATCTTTTCAGACCAATGCCAGAGTAAAGGAAAGAAAGAAAACGAGAGGGCTTCATGTTTAGTTACGGTTTGAAGTCTTGATTTGGCGTCTTGGGAGGAAGCAGTCATCCTTGATGTCAACTACTTTACTTCCTAGTCAATTTGATTTGGAAGTCTGTAGTGTTTGTGTGGGGTCAGATGTCAGGAGGAGTCTTCTTTAGCTGTGAAATATGTACCCAAGGCTCAAGTCTCTGAAGTATGGCTGCCATCTGGGTAGTTAGGGGGACCTGGTATCGTGCCATTCAAGGTGATTCAAGGGCAGCCTTTGCTCTTACCAGTTAAGTTTTGTATCTTAAAGTTATCAAAAACAGGCACCTGTCAAAAAGTCCTTTTTAAAATTTGTTTTGAAATACTTTTGCAGGAACATCTTTGCAAAGTATCAAAGTAAAATAGTAACTCTCAGTAAGTGACAGAAGACTTAAAAATGCCCATTATTAAAATCTGATAGACTTGATAAGGAAATCTTTGACATACAACATTTTAAGACCATATCTGCAATTATGACTGATAACGTTATACCAAAATATATCATATTTTAGCAATTTCACACAATTTTTGCAATACTTCTAATATATGTGTTTATATATAGTTATATAAATGCAACATAATAAGGGCTTTATCTTACTTCCTATTTGATAATGCTCCTCATGTAATTTAATAAACATAGTAAATAAATCTAACTAGTTAAATATATACCTTTTTATACGAAGAGAAAACAAATATTTTGACATTTTCCAGAAGCCCTCTGAAAAATTCCATAGTTAGTTCAAGGTCAAAAATACTTAATTTAGAATTTTATTTTGGGGAAGTTTATAAAAAATAAATATTAAAAGGTTTTAAGACACTTGATCAAATAGGATCATCGGTCACTGTGAAACAATAGTTATCTGTTTAGCCAAAATAACAGTTAAAGCCTTCACAGGCAGATTTAGAAGGTTACTTAAGGATAAGGAAAAGCCTTTAATAATTGCTTATTATCACAGGCAGACCAATTTTAAAAAGGTACTTTTACTAGGGACAAAACCAATTTCCAATTTTGCACCAGTTAACTTTTGATATTAAAACCCATTTACTTAGTTAAACTCATTCTCTTTATATATCAGTCCTGACCACATAAAATTCCTTTTTCTTGTTATTTTTAGCAGTTTTAATTACATATATTAGAATTTTAACCCTTAGAAATTTAAAGTTTTAGTGACAATTAATAAATAAGCAAGTATGGACTTTTATATTAGCCTTCTCCATACTGGCAGATTTATAAACATATCTTTGTGTAATTTACAATTTGTAATTTATGATATATTTAAATGTACACTTTAAGTATGTAACTTATGATAACTTTTTATAATTTCTAGAAAAATGTTTCTCAGTATGGCACAGAACATTTTTACTGATAGAGCCAAATATCTTTAATTCCTCTGTGAAAGGAAGCAAAAATTAGAGAAGCCTATGTTCAGTAATCAGTGTTTCAGTATCTTATCTTATTTGGAAAACATCTGGATATCCATCATTTAATTTAGCAAAACTGTAAAGCTTCAAAAATGATTTGGGGCAACTTTTAAAAACGTTTGCGTAGAAACTTTTATTTTTTATCCATTTAATTTACTTCTTTTCAAGAACTATGTTTAGATCACCCCTGTTAACTTCATGAGACATCAAACAAAGTCATCAGTCTAGGTTATTATTATGGTCAACAAATTTTGTAAAAGATAAAAGGAACCTGTTTCACTAATAAACCCAAATAGAATAAAAAGTTGTATGTCTACATTATGTTCAATGTGACAACTCTAAACATAAACCTATTTTAATTAAGCCAAGAAACTTGTACCTGCTTTTATTCACCAAAGTTTATGCAAGATCGCATGAAATTGAAAAGCATTTGAGTTAGTTTGGATGCTAAATATATAAAAGTACTTGTTTAAGCTGATCAATTTGAACTGTTTCACAAATTAATTTTAGCAATACCACCTGAATATAGAAAAATACCATACACCTATTACATAAATATGCAGACAGATGTAAACAGGGACCTTATAGTTATCATTTTAAATTTTTTCTTGAACTTGATTGTTGAGCAAGGGTACTTCTTTAGCAGTTTGTCTTTTTAAAAAGTGTTCCCCTCTTTTTATTTTGCAGTCCTCTAGAAGAGTCGGACACAACTAGCGACTTCACTTTCACTTTTCACTTTCATGCATTGGAGAAGGAAATGGCAACCCACTCCAGTGTTCTTGCCTGGAGAATCCCAGGGATGGTGGAGCCTGGTGGGCTGCTGTCTATGCGGTCACACAGAGTCAGACACGACTGAAGTGACTCAGCAGCAGCAGAGCTGCATTAATAGTTCTGCAAATATTTGTAAGATAAGAACAGTTGTTCTCAGCTTCTCATGGAATTGGATTATAGCCTGGATGCTAAAGGACTGACACACTCATCCACTTATGTTGGAATGTTTCCCTCTGGTTACCTATAGCTTTAAAGAGATAACCTAATTTTTAAAATCAGATTATGAATTTTAAAAAAGTATTAAATAAATATTATTAAAAATAATTTCAGTTCAGTTCAGTCACTCAGTTGTGTCCGACTCTTTGTCACCTCATGGACTGCAGCACGCCAAGCTTCCCTATTACCAACTCCCAGAGCTTGCTCAAACTTATGTCCATCGAATCGGTGATGCATCTAATCATCTTATCCTCTCTCGTCCTCTTCTCCTCCCACCTTCAATTTTTCCCAGTATCAGAGTCTTTCCCAATGAGTCAGTTCTTTGCATCAGATGGCCAAAGTATTAGAGTTTCAGCTACAGTATCATTTCATCCAATGAATATTCAGAACTGATTTCCTTTAGGATTAACTGGTTGAATCTCCTTGCAGTCCAAGGGTCTCTAGAGTCTGCTCTAACACCACAATTTAAAAGCATCAATTCTTTGGTGCTCAGCTTCCTTTATAGTCTAACTCTTACATCCATACATGACTACTGGAAAAACTACAGCTTTGGCTAGATGAACCTTTGTTGGCAAAGTAATGTCTCTGCTTTTTAATATGCTATCTACGTGGGTCATAGCTTTTCTTCCAAGGAACAAGCATCTTTTAATTTCATGGCTGCAGTCACCATCTACAGTGATTTTGGAGCCCAAGAAAATAAATTCTTTCACTGTTTCCATTGTTTCCCTATCTATTTCCCATGAAGTATTGGGACCGGATGCCATGATCTTAGTTTTCTGAATGTTGAGTTTTAAGCCAACTTTTTCACCCTCCTCTTTCACATTCATCAAGAGGCTCTTTAGTTTTTCTTTGCTTTCTGCCATAAGGGTGGTGTTATCTGTATATATGAGGTTATTGATATTTCTCCCAGCAATCTTGATTCTAGCTTGTGTTTCATCAAGCTCAGCATTTCATATGATGTACTCTGCATAGAAGTTAAATAAGCAGGGTGACAATATATAGCCTTGACATACTCCTTTCCAAATTTGGAACCAGTCTGTTGTTCCATGTCCAGTTCTACCTGTTGCTTCTTCACCTGTATATAGATTTCCCAGGAAGCAGGTCAGGTGGTCTGATATTCCCATCGCTTTAAGAATTTTCCAGTTTGTTGTGATCCATACAGTCAACGGTTTTGGCATAGTCAATAAAGCAGAAGTAGATGTTTTTCTGGAACTCTCTTGCTTTTTTGATGATCCAATGGACATTGGCAATTTGATTTCTGGTTCCTCTAAATCCAGCTTGAACATCTGGAAGTTCTTGGTTCACATACTGTTGAAGCCTGGCTTGGAGAACTTTGAGCATTACTTTGCTAGCGTGTGAAATGAGTGCAATTATGCAGTAGTTTGAGCATTCTTTGGCATTGCTTTTCTTTGGGATTGGAATGAAAACTGACCTTTTCCAGTCCTGTGGCCACTGCTGAGTTTTCCAAATTTGCTGACATATTGAGGGCAGTACTTTCACAGCATCATCTTTCAGGATTTGAAATAGCTCTACTGGAATTCCATCACCTCCACTAGCTTTGTTCATAATGATGCTTTCTAAGGCCCACTTGACTTCACATTCCAGGATGTCTGGCTCTAGGTGAGTAATCACACCATCGTGATTATCTGGGTCATGAAGATCTTTTTGTATAGTTCTTCTGTGTATTCTTGCTGTCTCTTCTTAATATCTTCTGCTTCTGTTAGGTCCATACCATTTTTTTTCCTTTATTGTGCCCATCTTTGCATGAAATGTTCCCTTTGTACCTCTAATTTTCTTGAAGAGATCTATAGTTTTTCCTATTCTATTATTTTCCTCTATTTATTTGCATTGATCACTGAGGAAGGTTTTCTTATCTCTCCTTGATATTCTTCAGAATTCTGCTTTCAAATGGGTATATCTTTCCTTTTCTCCTTTGCCTTTAGCTTCTCTTCTTTTCACAGCTATTTTTAAGGCCTCCTCAGACAACCATTTTGCCTTTTTGCATTTCTTTTTCTTGGGCATGTTCTTGATCACTGCCTCTTGTACAATGTCACGAACCTCTGCCCATAGTTCTTCAGGCACTCTGTCTAATCTCTTGAATCTATTGAACCTCTTGAATCTATTTGTTACCTCTACTGTATGATCATAAGGGATTTGATTTAGGTCATACCTGAATGGTCTAGTGGTTTTCCCTACTTTCTTCAATTTAAGTCTGAATATGGCAATGAGGAGTTCATGATCGGAGCCACAGTCAGTTCCTGGTCTTGTTTTTGCTAACTGTATAGAGCTTCTCCTTCTTTGGCTGTAAAAAATATAGTCAGTCTGATTTCAGTATTGACCATCTGGTGATGTCCATGTGTAGAGTCTTCTCTTGTGTTGTTGGAAGAGGGTGTTTGCCATGACCAGTGTGTTTTCTTCGCAAAACTCTGTTAGCCTTTGCCCTGCTTCATTCTGTACTCCAAAGCCAAATTTACCTGTTACTCCAGGTATCTCTCTGGACTCCCCTGGTGGCTCAGACAGTAAAGCGTCTGTCTAAAATGCGGGAGACCTGGGTTCCATCCCTGGGTCAGGAAGATCTGCTGGAGAAGGAAATGGCAGTCCACTCCAGTACTATTGCCTGGAAAATCCCATGGACAGAGGAGCCTGGTAGACTACAGTTCATGGGGTCGCAAAGAGTCAGACATGACTTCACTTTCCAGGTATCTCTTGACTTCCTACTTTTGCATTCCAGTCTCCTATAATGAAAAGGATATCTTTTTTTGGGTGTTAGTTCTAGAAAGTCTTGTAGGTCTTCATGGAACTGTTCAACTTCAGCTTCTTCAGCATTACTGGTTGCTTCATAGGCTTGTATTACTGTGATGTTGAATGGTTTACATTGGAAATGAACAGAGATCATTCTGTTGTTTTTGAGATTGCGTCCAAGTACTGCATTTTGGACTCTTTTGTTGACTATGATGGCTACTCTATTTCTTCTAAGGGATTCTTGCCCATAGTAGTAGATATAATTGTCATTTGAGTTAAATTCACCCATTCCAGTCCATTTTAGTTTGCCAATTCCTAAAATGTCTATGTTTACTCTTGCCGTCTCCTGTTTGACCACTTCCTATTCGCCTTGATTTATGGACCTAACTTTCCAGGTTCCTATGCAACTTTCCAGGTTCCTCTTTACAGCACTGGACTTTAATTCCATCACTAGTTGTATCCACAACTGGGTGTTGTTTTTGCTTTGGCTCTATCTCTTCATTCTTTCTGGAGTTCAGTTCAGTTCAGTCGCTCAGTCATGTCCGACTCTTTGCGACCCCATGAATCGCAGCACGCTAGCCCTCCCTGTCCATCACCAGCTCCCGGAGTTCACTCAGATTCACGTCCATCGAGTCAGTGATGCCATCCAGCCATCTCATCCTCTGTCGTCCCCTTCTCCTCCTGCCCCCAATCCCTCCCAGCATCAGAGTCTTTTCCAATGAGTCAACTCTTTGCATGAGGTGGCCAAAGTACTGGAGTTTCAGCTTTAGCATCATTCCTTCCAAAGAAATCCCAGGGGCATTAGTTCTCCACTAATCTCCCATAGCATATTGGGCACCTACTGACCTGGAGAGTTCATCTGTCAGTGTCCTATCTTTTGGCCTTTATATGCTGTTCATGGGTTTCTCAAGAAAAGAATATTGAAGTGGTTTGCCATTCCTTTCTTCAGTGCACCACATTTTGTCAGAACTCTCCCTCGTGACCTGTTCATTTTGGGTGGCCCTACATGGCATGGCTCATAGTTTCATTGAGTTAGACAAGGCTGTAGTCCATGTGATTTTTTAGATTTCTATGATTGTGGTTTTCATTCTGTCTGCCCTCTGATGGATAAACATAAGAGGCTTATGGAAACTTCCTGATGGGAGAGACTGACTGAGGGGGGAACAGGATCTCATTCTGATGGGCATGGCCATGCTCAGAAATTTTTAATCTGATTTTCTGTTGATGGGCAGGGCTGTGTTCCCTCCTTGTTGTTTGACCTGAGGCCAAACTATGGTGGAGATAATAAGGGAGTTCAGTTCAGTTCAGTTGCTCAGTCCTGTCTGACTCTTTGTGACCCCATGAATCACAGCACACCAGTCCTCCCTGTACATCACCAACTCCAGGAGTTCACACAAACCCGTGTCCTTCGAGTCGGTGGTGCCATCCAGCCGTCTCATCCTCTATCATCCCCTTCTCCTCCTGCCCCTAATCCTTCACAGCATTAGGGTCTTTTACAATGAGTCAGCTTTCCAATGAGGTGACCAAAGTATTGTTTTAGCTTCAACATCAGTCCTTCCAATGAACACCCTGGACTGATCTCCTTTAGGATGGGCTGGATGGACTCCTTGCAGTCCAAGGGACTCTCAAGAGTCTTCTCCAACACCACAGTTCAAAAGCATCAAATCTTCAGCGCTCAGCTTTCTTCATCATCCAGTTCTCACATCCACATATGACTCCTGGTAAAACCATAGCCTTGACTAAACAGACCTTTGTTGGCAAAGTAATGTCTCTGCTTTTAAATATGCTATCTAAAAGGAGCAAGCATCTTTTAATTTCATGGCTGCAATCATCATCTGCAATGATTTTGGAGCCCCAAAAGATAAAGTCTGACACTGTTTCCACTGTTTCCCCATCTATTTCCCATGAAGTGATGGGACCAGATGCCAGGATCTTCATTTTCTGAATGTTGAGCTTTAAGCCAACTTTTTCACTCACCTCTTTCACTTTTATCAAGAGGCTTTTTAGTTCCTCTTCACTTTCTGCCATAAGGGTGGTGTCATCTGCATATTTGAGGTTATTGATATTTCTCCTGGCAATCTTGATTCCAGCTTGTGCTTCTTCCAGCCCAGCGTTTCTCCTGATGTACTCTGCATAGAAGTTAAATAAGCAGGGTGACAATATACAGCCTTGACATACTCCTCTTCCTATTTGGAACCAGTCTGTTGTTCTATGTCCAGTTCTAACTGTTGCTTCCTGACCTGCATACAGGTTTCTCAAGAGACAGGTCAGGTGGTCTGATATTCCCATCTCTTTCAGAATTTTCCACAGTTTATTCTGATTCACACAGTCAAAGGCTTTGGCATAGTAAATAAAGCAGAAATAGATGTTTCTCTGGAACTCTCTTGATTTTTCTATGATCTAGCAGATGTTGGCAATTTGATTTCTGGTTCCTCTGACTTTTCTAAAACTTGCTTGAGCATCTGGAAGTTCAGGGTTCACGTATTGCTGAAGCCTGGCTTGGAGACTTTTGAGCATTACTTTACTAGCTTGTGAGATGAGTACAGTTGTGCAGTAGTTTGAGCATTCTTTGGCATTGCCTTTTTTGGATTGGAATGAAAACTAACCTTTTCCAGTCCTGTGGCCACTGCTGAGTTTTCCAAATTTGCTGGCATATTAAGTGCAATACTTTCACAGCATCATCTTTCAGGATTTGAAATAGCTCAACTGGGATTCCATCACCTCCGCTAGCTTTGTTCATAATGAAGCTTTCTAAGGCCCACTTGATTTCACATTCCACGATGTTTAGCTCTAGATGAATGATCACACCATCATGATTATCTGAGTCATGAAGATCTTTTTTGTACAGTTCTGTGTATTCTGGGCTTCCCTGGTGGCTCAGATGGTAAAGCATCTGCCTGAAATGTGGGAGACCCGGGTTCGATTCCTGGGTCAGGAAGATCCCCTGGAGAAGGAAATGACAATCCACTCCAGCACTCTTGCCTGGAAAATCCCATGGATGGAGGAACCTGACAGGCCACAGTCTATGGGGTCTCAAAGAGTCGGACACGACTGAGCGACTTCACTTCACTTCTGTGTATTCTTGCCACCTCTTCTTAATATCTTCTGCTTCTGTTAGGTCCATACCATTTCTGTCCATTATCAAGCCCATCTTTGCATGAAATGTTCCCTTGGTGTCTCTCCTTTTCTTGAAGCTATCTCTAGTCCTTCCCATTCTGTTGTTTTCCCCTATTTCTTTGCATGATCGCTGAGGAAGGCTTTTTTTTTTTTAACCTCTCCTTGCTATTCTTTGGAAATCTGCATTCAGATGAGAGTATGTTTCCTTTTCTCCGTTGCTTTTCACTTCTCTTCTTTTCATAGCTATTTTAAGACCTCCTCAGACAGCCATTTTGCTTTTTTCCATTTCTTTTCCATGGGGTGGCCTTAATCCCTGTCTCCTGTACAATGTCACAAACCTCCATCCATAGTTCATCAGGCACTCTGTCTATCAGATCTAGTCCCTTAAATCTATTCCTCACTTCCACTGTATAATCATAAGAAATTTAATTTAGGTCATACCTGAATGGTCTAGTGGTTTTCTCTACTTTCTTCAATTTCAGTTTGAATTTGGCAATAAGGAGTTCATGATCTGAGCCACAGTCAGCTCCCGGTCTTGTTTTTGCTGACTGTATAGAGCTTCTCCCTCTTTGGCTGCAAATAATATAATCAGTCTGATTTTGGTGTTGACCATCTGGTGATGTCCATGTGTAGAGTCTTCTCTTATGTTTTTGGAAGAGGGCGTTTGCTATGACCAGTGCATTCTCTTGGCAAAGCTCTGTTAGCCTTTGCCCTGCTTCATTCTGTTCTCCAAGGCCAAATTTGCCTGTTACTCCAGGTGTTTCCTGACTTCTTACATTTGCATTCCAGTCCCCTATGATGAAAAGGACATCTTTTTTGGGTGTTAGCTCTAAAAGGTCTTGTAGGTCTTCATAGACCCATTCAACTTCAGCTTCTTCAGCATTACTGTTTAGGGCATAGGCTTGGATTACCGTGATATTGAATGGTTTGCCTTGGAAATGAATAGAGATTGTCGTTTTTGAGATTGCATCCAAGTACTGCATTTTGGATTCTTTTGTTGACCATGATGGCTACTCCATTTCTTCTGAGGGATTCCTACCCACAGTAGTAGATATAATGGTCATCGGAGTTAAATTCACCCATTCCAGTTCGCCTTAGTTCGCTGATTCCTAGAATGTTGATGTTCACTCTTGCCATATCCTGTTTGACCACTACCAATTTGGCTTGATTCATGGACCTAACATTCCAGGTTCCTATGCAATATTGCTCTTTACAGCATCGGACCTTGCTTCTGTCACCAGTCACATCCACAACTGGGTATTGTTTTTGCTTTGGCTCCATCCCGTCATTGTTTCTGGAGTTATTTCTCCACTGATCTCCAGTAGCATATTGGGCACCTACCGACCTGGGGAGTACCTCTTTCAGTATCCTATCTTTTTGCCTTTTCATGCTGTTCATGGGGTTCTTAAGGCAAGAATACTGAAGTGGTTTGCCATTGCCTTCTCCAGTGGACCACATTCTGTCAGACCTCTCCACCATGACCCATCCATCCTGGGTGGCCCCACGTGCCATGGCTTAGTTTCATTGAGTTAGACAAGGCTGTGGTCCATGTGATTAGATTGGCTAGTTTTCTGTGATTATGGTTTCACTGTGTCTGCCCTCTGATGTCCTCTCGCAAGATAATGGAGACCTCCTTCAAAAAGTTTCATGCAAGCACTGCCACACTCAGTGCCCCCGACCCTGCAGCAGGCACTGTCAACCCATGCCTCTGCTAGAGACTTCTGGACACTCACGGGCAAAACTGGATCAGTCTCTTGAGGGGTCACCTCTCCTTTTGCCTGGGTCCTGGTATGCACAAGAGTCTGTCTGTGCCTTCCAAGAGTCTGTTCCCTCGTCTTGTATAAATTCTCGTGGCTCTATGGTGGGGTTCATGGTGACCTCCTCCAAGAGGGCTTATGCCATACCCAGGTCTGCTGCACCCTTAGCCTCTGCCCCTGCAGCAGGCCACTGCTGATCCACACCTTCTCAGGAGACATTCAAACACAGTTCTGGCTCAGTTTCTGTGGGGTCTCTGGGTCCTGGTGTGCACAAGGTTTGTTTGAGCCCTCTGAGCATCTCTGTTGGGTAAGGAGTTTGATTCTAAATGCCGTTTTGCCCCTCCTACCATCTTGCTGGGGCTTCTTTTTTGCCCTTGGACATGGACTATCTTTTTTGGTGGGCTCCAACATCTTCCAGTTGACTATTGTTCAGCAGCGAGTTGCAGTTTTAGAGTTCTCACAGGAGAAGATGAGCGCATGTCCTTCTTCTCTGCCATCCTCTAGAGATGTTAGCCAACTTCTCGCTATGGCTGAGCTGGTGCTAGATGGAGCGTGGGAACTCCAGAAGCCCCTCCTTTAATGAAAGGCCCGTGGCTTTGCCTCCTGCCTCACGCAGTGCATCCACCCAAGGTTATCACTGTCTTCAGGTGTGTGACTTTTCCGGACGGATCTGGTGGGCTTTAGCTGAGGATGGCACAACTAGATGTGCCTCAGGATCCCCTGCCCTCTCTCCTTTCCAGGGTGGGCCTGGGGGTACTGGCGGCCCGACCCTCCCCTGCCTCTCAGCTTCGGGGGCAGCAAAGTCCCTCCCTGATGCACTGAGCTCACCCGGCTGGAGCTCAGGTTCCCTGAAGCCAGTTTAACAATGAAGGGCCTGGATGCCCAGAGCCTCCAAGGCACGGCTCGGTGGGGCGGGCCCTGCACAGAGTCCCCCCAGGCCAGCCACCCAGGCTTCCTCTAAGGGGTACTTCCTGGGGCTTTTGATCTTCCCGCTGGAACTGGTGAAGGCTGCATTTTCCTCCAGGTTTATTCCCTCTTGGTTTATTTGTCGTATCTGCTTTCTCTTCTCTTTGGCTTGAAGACCAGCATGTGGATGTGCAACAGGACTGGAGTCCTGGGGTCTGTCCACTCACCACCTGGAAATCTGGCAACAGGTGCATTTTCCTGAGTTCTCTGAAGCAAATCCGAGAAGGGAGAAGGGGTCTTTTTTGGAAAAAGGGAGCCGAAATCCTGGTCCCAGGATCAGTGGCCAGGACCCCCTGTTGGTCTTCAGGTCCAGCCCAGCTGGCACGTGCCCCCTCCCAGCATGTCTTCTCGGTCTACAAGGAAGCTTGAGCTTGCTTCCTTACCCCCAAAGCTGGACTTAACCTAGAGCTTCATCTCCTCCCCTGGAGGGTCTCCAGTTGCCTTCCTCTACTGGGAGGGCACCCCACTTCCCTGCTCTGGGCCCTAATCTCCACCCAGTGTTTCTAATAGAGTGGCCAGCTTCAGCTCAAAAAATAATTTAAAAATTGTTAAAAAACAATTTTATTATTTTTATTATTCAGAGTTTGGTAGAAAAAAAATTGTCTAATTTTTTTTTCTATCAACTCTGAATATTAACTTCCAGTTTGGTCAAACTTTGGTTATAAAGTTATTAAATCCTTTCAGATGTCTTGCCAGGTTTTAGCCAGGCCAAGCAGCGCATGTTTCTGGCAATGTTGAACAACCACTTGAATGTAAGAGGTGTCCTCAGAAAGGATCCACAAGATATTACCTTCTTAAGACCTTGAATCACTCCCGAAGGCAGTCAAAGGAAAGAAGTGACAGTGTGCATGTCCTGGGCAGGCTGAAAGCCAAGCCGGGTAACAGGACAAGCAGGAAAGCAATAGATATCCCTGGGAGACAAAGGATCAATAACTGATGTGTTTCCATTGGAAAAGAAAGGACAATGTGAAATTTTATTTTCTTTATTTGACTGTGCACTACAGAGACATGGGAGAGCTGGCTCTGGTAAGAATTCTCATATTTTGTTGGTTTCAGGCTCCAGTTTTTTAAGTTAATTTTAATTTTAGCTTCCCTTGGCTATTTAAGACTATAATGTAGCACCTTACTAGAAAATTCCTCAGAGTCCTGTCAACCCTGGGAGGGGCCTTTATGGGGGTCCTCCTTCAAAGGTAGACATGGGGGGTGTCTGTAAGGCAGTTAACTTGGACAATTTTTGTTTATGGTCTTGTGATCTCTTCATTGTAGAAAGACAATCCAGACAGGATTACTAGAACAAGTATAATAATTTAAAGAGGAAAGGGAGAAGCAGTAAGGATTGTGTCCCTCTCATAATCTTTTGTTTTTGGTACCTCTTACATCTTTCATTTTTTTCATTAGCTTTATGCAGTAAAACCTCAATGAAGCTATTTTGGACTTTTGAAGCCTTTTGGAGGCTTTTGTATACCAATGAAAATGGGTGTTCCTTGCTTCTAAGTGCACTTCTTAAATGATCTTGTCTAATTGGAATATTCATCATACTGATTACTGAACTTTCCCTGAGGGTGAGGAGCAGATTGGTAGAAGCCTAGTCACAAAGGGACGACAATCCACATTTCAGTCTAGCTATATTTAACCACATTTGGGATGCAAATCAGGTTTCTGTCTGGCCATATTTTGAGGATCCCAACCTGATGGTTACTAGGCCAAGCTCTCAGGACACAGTAAGATTTTGACATTTTTGTAGACATCTATAGCTCTCGGGATTATGGATCTTAGGTATAAATTAAGCAGTTGTGCCAGAAGGTGGCATGCTTGACTCTTTAGAAATTAAAGATCCCGCCTCTTTTAGCTAGTCTTTTTCTACACAAAACAAGACAAACAAGCATGTGCACCTTAGCATGCCAGTAGCAACCAAGGAAATGTTACTACAGACTGGCCAACAGAAGACCATGTCCACTACTAGTGGTTCCCAGCCTGGGCTGGACTGGCAAACTCCAGTCAATGGAAACTATGGACTGAAACTGGGAAAAGGACTAAACCAGCAAGCCCCAGTAGCTGGGGACTGTGCATTACAGCGGGGTCAAGGGGTTTCAGACAACTGGGAAATTATGGACTGAACCTATTGCTAGGGCCTCAGGTTCTAGATAGAACTGTCTCCCAGTTCAAGCTAACCAACCTGGAAAGCCAGTTTAGATTGATGCCCATATTCTTTGTAGTTCCTGAAGCCATCAGGAGTTTGCTTTGTATCTTGCCACTGTCACCAAATCTGTTAAAAAAACAAAAATTCAAAAGAGTAAATTTTAAAGATTTAATTGAACATAATTAAACATGATTGAACATAATTGAATTGTTTTATCGAACAATTGATGAATTGGGTAGCATCCTATCTAGCAAGCAGAGAGCAGCTCCAAAGAAAGGAAACATTTTTTTAAAGGCAGGACAAGGAAGTAAGTCATGGTCTTCCTAGGGGTTCAGTGGTAAAGAATCCGCCTATCAATGCAGGAGATGCGAGTTTGATCCCTAGGTCTGGAAGAAGGGAATGGCAACCCGCTCCAGTATTCTTTCCTGGAAATCTCCATAGACAGAGGAGCCTGGTAGGCTACAGTTCACAGGGCCTCAAAGAGTCAGACGTGGCTGAGTGACTGAGCATACACAGAAAAAAGTTGTAAACGAAAACAACTATTTCAGGGTAAGAGAACCTACCTATGAGGGGCGGAAAGAGTCTATACTGTAGATTATGTCATCGTCCTGTGTTGCATGGCGTGGACCCATGTGACAAATGACCTCATTGGTGCTGACCAGACTCCTGACTGACTGGCTAAGACTGCTTTTTTGGGGGAGGTGGAAGCTACAGTTAGGTTAGGTATTAAGCCCTGGTTTTGTGGTGTGGCCTAGCAAAAATATCTGCATCGTGGGCCTATGGTTTTCTTTTTAACAGGATATTGTTTGAAAGGCTCATTCAGCCAAAGCAGACCATATAATTATTTTTGGCTTATCTTACCCAGTAAAATGATCTCTTCACAAGTAAAGAACTGACAATAAGATCACCGCTACAGACCTAATCCCAATCAAATTAGGGGAACAGTGTGACAGTATAATTTATTTATTAGGTTCCTGCCTGCTGAGTTCCAGAAATTGTGTGTGATAGGCATATTATCAAGAGACAAACATATTTTTAAGGGACATAGGGGGGGAGAGGATCCTGGATTTAGGAAAAGTAGATTTTAGAAATTAGGGGCAAACATGAGCAAGATGAAATTCTGAAAACTAGATTCTTATTACCCCATGAGGGACTTTGACAACACAATGTGTATTTCGATCATTTTCACTTTGAAAAAGAAGTAAGATAAATAACATATTTTGGTATAAAATTTTTATTTCAGGTAAATGGATTCCCATTTACCTTGATATTGATTAACACTGTGTGGCTATAAAAATTTGTAGTATTTGATCGACTTTATCTCCCTAAACAAGCAAAAGCAGATGCATCAGTCATTAGTGAACTGCTACTGTTCAGAGTTCATCTGATGGGTAAATGGGCCAATAGAAGGCTCTCCTTCTTATTATGCAGCAGTCTTGGGGACAATTTTCTGGTAGGATCTGGCCCTGCTCTGATGCCCAGAAGCAGGATTGGAAAGTGAACAGTGAAATAAGCATACAACCCAGCCAAGAGCAGGGCTGCATTCAAATTCTAGATTCATCATGTTTGAATAATGTATTATCATTCAAAGTGATTTCTCTCACTTGCTCCAAACTGGGACTAGCAACTCTCTGAAGGGAGAAAATGCTCATTGTGTAAGAATTTTTTTGATTTGGAACCAGAGATGGAGAAATACAAAGGAAAGGATCAGGGCTACATCCTTCATTGCCCACTGCATAAGTAAAGTTGCCCCTCTTCCTCTTTTTTGAGTCTGATTGTACATGGGCTCAAATGGGTTGATTCCTATTAGTAAAATGGACTATTTAAAATTCTTCATAAACTATACCCAACTCTATAAATTTGTAAAATGGAGGATAAGGATGACATAGGTGATGGAAAGAAGGCCATTCAGCTACTGCTGGCCAAGAAGAATAACAGGAATCTGTGAGAATAATTTCGAGAGAGAAATTACTAGAATTGGTTGAGACTGACAGAAAAATAGGAAGGTCCATAACAAAGAAAATATTTAAAATTTTATTTGATGTATAGATTATTTCTGTCAAGATATGAAAAACTGGTTATCTCTGGGTCAGGGAGCTGAGGAATTGGAGGGTACTGGTGACAGGGTAACTTAGTTTCCACTATAGATTCTTGTACTTTTTGGAGTTTTTATCATATGCACTTGCTAGTTTTTCAAATAGTTAAACAGAATTTTAAAAGACATGGGCACGTGGTAGACACTGCTCATAGTCTCCTGATCCCCACTTCTTAGGCAGGGATCAGGTCCTGCTAATAATATGTAACCAGAAAAAAGTTATACTTCCTGATTTCATTATTCAAGGGAGGAAGCCCTCCCCTTCACCTCTTCCTTTTCCTACTGGCTGCAGCGTGAGTTGTCTTGGACCATCTTGTGTCAGTACTTCAGAGATGGTAGAACGGTAAGATAGAAGGATCCTGGGCTGCTCTTGACTTTCTGGATCAGCACTGTCATACCAGCAGGACTTTTATGTAACAGCAAGAATCACTATCTTATTTAATCTGCTGTTATATCATGTGTCTACCATAACTGTCAAAGGTATATTTTAAAAAGATGACTACTTTTGATTATTCATGGTAGCCAAGATACAGAAACAACCTAAGTGTCTAACAATGGATAAACAGATAGAAGTATGTGTGTGTGTGTGTATAATGAAAAAATAGTCTTGAGAAAAAAATAAATCTTGCTTTTTGTGGCAACATGGATGAACCTTGAGGACATATGCTAAGTGAAGTAATCCAGATAATAAATGCATAGTATTATTTATCTATGGGATATATCTTTTAAAAAGTCAAACTCATGGAAATAGAGAGTGAAAAAGTAGTTGCCAGGGGTTGGGTGTGTGGGGATTAGGCAAAGATTGATAAAAGGGTGTAGACATGTAGCTGTAAGATGAATAAGGTCTGAGATCTTATGTAAAACATGATGACTGTTGTTGATAACTCTATATTGAAACCTACAGACAGTAGAATTTAAATTTTCTCAGCCCCCCAAAAGATGAATATGTGTGGTGATGGATATATTAATTAAATAGTAATTAATGATGGTAAAAAGGATGATGGTAATCCTTTCACAATGTATATATATATTGAATCACCATGACATACACTTGAAACATCTTACAATTTTGTCAGTTACACTTTAATAAAGCTGAAAATAAATGACTGCTTTTGTTCTTGTACCAAAAGCTAAGGCATTTTCCACTCCTATTTTCACCTTGACAGATAAGGAAGAAAAAAAAATAGAAGATGAAGGGGGAAAAAACAATGACAACAAATAGTTTCTTAGGGGACTCAGTGGTCAGAAACAGCAAAGCACTGAGGAATGTTGATAGATTTCTATTACTGTAACCTCTGCCAGATTCATGGGTAAATACTCCTGAGGGAGCCATTTGCAAGCTACCACTATGACATCAGAATTGGGAAGAGATGTTCACTTGAGTTTCCTAGAACTGATGCATGCCGAGTCTAGCATCCTTCTGCGCACTAACTAGCAAAGCAAGAAGGCCAGTCAACACGGCCTAAGGGCAAATTAACAGTGGCTGGTAAGAGAGAAAAAGGGCCTACACTGTTCTGGAGGAAAGAAATTTTACTCAGATCACAAAGGCATTAAAAATATATGTATAGTTAGAATTGTCAAATGCTGTGAGAACAGTTTAGGCCTCAGTGGTTGAATTTTTTTAAAAAGTCTTTAGTATTTTAGAGGATAGAGTTAACTTTTACAAATGTTAGAGATTCTTGAGCAATTGATATTTATATTTTTGGTTTAACAAAAGGTTATAATTTCATGGAAAAAAAAGCACTAAGAAAATATCAAGTCTGCAATAGAGTCACAACTTGTAGTAGATATTGTTATGTTAATGAATGAAATAAAAAGGTGCACAGCAGCCCAAGGCCAATTTTCTTTCCATTTCTTTCCAATAGAATGAACTTTACGCCAAAAGGGGCTAAACAAATGTTTGTGCGAAGACACTGGTGTCTAAGGTAGGTGCAGCCTTTTCTTTGCCCATGTGTATATCAAGGCCAACATAAATACATGCACATCAATTATGTGGCTTTCACAAAATATTACTTAACAATGAAAGAGTTAAAAAAATATCTAGATCTGGAAAGATGGAATGAATCTAACAAGACCAAACTCAACGGGCAAAAATGTTATGCCATGAAGTTTGGGTCAGTACTTTTACTGCCCAAATATGGATGATCAGGTGACTATAAACTTATAAATCCTCTGTATTATGTGGATACTTAAAAGCAGATATAATCCAATGATGTACTAATTGGAGTGCATTGTACTATCTATTAGGAGAAGGCGATGGCACCCCACTCCAGTACTCTTGCCTGGAAAATCCCATGGACGGAGGAGCCTGGTAGGCTGCAGTCCATGTGGTCATAAAGAGTCAGACACGACTGAGTGACTTCACTTTCATGGAAGAAAGAAATGGCAACCCACTCCAGTATTCTTGCCTGGAGAATCCCGGGGATGGAGGAGCCTGGTGAGCTGCTGTCTGTGGGGTTGACAGAGTCGGACACAACTGAAGCGACTTAGCAGCAGCAGCAGCAGCAGCAGCAGTACTATCCATTAATAGAGGAAAGGAAATAATTATTTAACTGTACTTTTTATCCATTCATTCATCTTACTCATCACACTTTCCTATTCACTCATTCTCTTTCATTGACTCATTAATACTAGTTGCTGATCTACAAAGTCAGGTAAGTGATGGACACATAGTCTTAAGACAGGCACTGTGTATGCCCACATGGGCTTCTATTCAGTTATTGTTTAAGCATGAAAAGTACAGTGATTGGCTTTGGATATGACTTGAAGGGAATAAACAAGAATGTAAAATCTATCCACTGCTGCTGCTGCTGCTAAGTTGCTTCAGTCATGTCCGACTCTGTCCGACCCTACAGATGGCAGCCCACCAGGCTCCCCTGTCCCTGGCATTCTCCAGGCAAGAACACTGGAGTGGGTTGCCATTTCCTTCCCCAATGCATGAAAGTGAAAAGTGAAAGTGGAGTTGCTCAGTCGTGTCCCACTGTTAGTGATCTCACGGACTGCAGCCCACCAGGCTCCTCTATCCATGGGATTTTCCAGGCAAGAGTACTGAAGTGGGATGCCACTGCCTTCTCCGAATCTATCCACAAACCTTAATAAAGTTGGTCTGGAGTGAACTTAGTTATGTAAGAAAGGGTTGAAGTAATTGGAGGAGAGAAGAATTTAAGAGTATATCACAGCTTTCTGTAAATATCCAAACAGTTACCACAAAGCTCTTCTCATACAGTATATATGAGAAGTGAAAAAGAAGTAAATAGTCAAATCCAGTAAAATTGGGAGAGAAAGAGGAAATTTAAGAGGGTTTAGCCAGAGATGTGATTCTTTTTTTTTCTTAAATTGGAGTATAGTTTCTTTTTTTTTTTTTTCTTTTTTTTTTTTTAATTTAATTTTTAGTTTTTTATTTTTTAAATTTTAAAATCTTTAATTCTTACATGCATTCCCAAACATGAACCCCCCTCCCACCTCCCTCCCCAGAACATCTTTCTGGGTCATCCCCATGCACCAGCCCCAAGCATGCTGCATCCTGCGTCAGACATAGACTGGCGATTCAATTCACATGATAGTATACATGTTAGAATGTCATTCTCCCAAATCATCCCACCCTCTCCCTCTCCCTCTGAGTCCAAAAGTCCATTATACACATCTGTGTCTCTTTCCCTGTCTTGCATACAGGGTCATCATTGCCATCTTCCTAAATTCCATATATATGTGTTAGTATACTGTATTGGTGTTTTTCTTTCTGGCTTACTTCACTCTGTATAATCGGCTCCAGTTTCATCCATCTCATCAGAACTGATTCAAATGAATTCTTTTTAACGGCTGAGTAATACTCCATTGTGTATATGTACCACAGCTTGCTTATCCATTCATCTGCTGATGGACATCTAGGTTGTTTCCATGTCCTGGCTATTATAAACAGTGCTGCGATGAACATTGGGGTACATGTGTCTCTTTCAATTCTGGTTTCCTCGGTGTG
The DNA here is from genome assembly GCF_042477335.2 of Ovis canadensis. Lineage (NCBI taxonomy): Eukaryota > Metazoa > Chordata > Mammalia > Artiodactyla > Bovidae > Ovis > Ovis canadensis. Next base: position 58,738,981 of record NC_091246.1, on the reverse strand, counting down.
TATGCCCAGAAGTGGGATTGCTGGGTCATAAGGTAGTTCTATTTGCAATTTTTTAAGGAATCTCCACACTGTTCTCCACAGTGGCTGTACTAGTTTGCATTCCCACCAACAGTGTAGGAGGGTTCCCTTTTCTCCACACCCTCTCCAGCATTTATTGCTTGCAGATTTTTGGATCGCAGCCATTCTGACTGGTGTGAAGTGGTACCTCATTGTGGTTTTGATTTGCATTTCTCTAATAATGAGTGATGTTGAGCATCTTTTCATGTGTTTGTTAGCCATCCATATGTCTTCTTTGGAGAAATGTCTATTTAGTTCTTTGGCCCATTTTTTGATAGGGTCGTTTATTTTTCTGGAGTTGAGCTGCATAAGTTGCTTGTATATTTTTGAGATTAGTTGTTTGTCAGTTGCTTCATTTGCTATTATTTTCTCCCATTCAGATGGCTGTCTTTTCACCTTGCTTATATTTTCCTTTGTTGTGCAGAAGCTTTTAATTTTAATTAGATCCCATTTGTTTATTTTTGCTTTTATTTCCAGAATTCTGGGAGGTGGATCATAGAGGATCCTGCTGTGATTTATGTCTGAAAACTATAAAACACTGATGAAAGAAATCAAAGAGGACACTAATAGATGGAGAAATATACCATGTTCATGGATTGGAAGAATCAATATAGTGAAAATGAGTATACTACCCAAAGCAATTTACAAATTCAATGCAATCCCTATCAAGCTACCAGCCACATTTTTCACAGAACTAGAACAAATAATTTCAAGCTTTGTATGGAAATACAAAAAACCTCGAATAGCCAAAGCAATCTTGAGAAAGAAGAATGGAGCTGGAGGAATCAACTTGCCTGACTTCAGGCTCTACTACAAAGCCACAGTCATCAAGACAGTATGGTACTGGCACAAAGACAGACATATAGATCAATGGAACAAAATAGAAAGCCCAGAGATAAATCCACACACATATGGACACCTTATCTTTGACAAAGGAGGCAAGAATATACAATGGAGTAAAGACAATCTCTTTAACAAGTGGTGCTGGGAAAACTGGTCAACCACTTGTAAAAGAATGAAACTAGATCACTTTCTAACACCGCACACAAAAATAAACTCAAAATGGATTAAAGATCTAAATGTAAGATCAGAAACTATAAAACTCCTAGAGGAGAACATAGGAGTATAGTTTCTTTATACTGCCGGGTCGGTTTCTGCTGTACAGCAAAGTGAATCAGTTATGCTGTGTTGTGCTTAGTCACTCAGTCATATCTGACTCTTTGTAATGCTATAGACTGTAGCCCACCAGGCTCCTCTGTCCATGGGGATTCTCCAGGCAAGAATGCTGGAGTGGGTTGCCATACCCTCCTCCAAGGGATCTTCCCAACCCAGGGATCGAACCCACGTCTCCTGCACTGCAGGTGGATTTTTTATTTTACAAGCTGAGCTACCAGGGAAGCCTGAATCAGTTGTATATATGCACATATTCCCTATTTTGGGGGTTTCCTTCCCATTTAAGTCATCACAGAGCACTGAGTAGAGTTCCCTGTGCTATACAGTAGGTTCTTCTTAGTTATCTACTTTGTACATTGCAATGTGTGTGTGTGTGTGTGTGTATGTATGTATGTATATATATATATATACATATATATATATATATGAATGATGTGATTCTTAAGCTGAGTCTTGAAGGATAAATGGAAATTCATTAGGAAGAAAAGAAATAAGGGGTATTTCACCAAGTGGAAAGAAAAGTGTGTACGAATTCTCAGAGCCACACAATGGAAGGGTCTTTTGTAACAGCATGTATTTTTGAGTGTTTGTAGTATAGAGAGTAAGAGTTTGGAGGGAAGAGGTGAAGAGGAGTAGTTAAAGATGAAGCTGGTGAAAGAGTCTGGGATCAGATCATGGGAGTCTTTCATATCAGAGAGTTTAAATTCTATTTGAAAGCACTGCAGGAGTGGGTGTATATCAAAGTGATGTAGGCAGGGGAGTAACTTGCTCACATTTGTATTTCAGAGAGATCACACTGGCGGCAATGTGGTGGAAGAATTTGAGGGAGGGCAAGATTCCTGATGGGAAGGGAAGGAGGAGTTTCTGACATGTCCTGACATTGAGACTGTAGTTTTGAGGTCGAGTTTCTCTCAGAGTCTGAAACAGATTGTAACTGTGGTTCTTTTTCACTGAGCTGGATTGAGGGTCAATACAAAGTAACTCTTCATTCTGGCTACTTTGTACTTAGGTTACAAAGTCTGTATCTTTCTCTTGGCCTATTTGATACTTCTTAGCATTTTCATTCATGCATGCATTGGTTCACTCATTCATCAAATATGTATTAAATACCTGGCAGGTGACAGTCATGTTTTTGGCCATGGAAATACAGGTGATACACAAATAAGTTCTCAGGGAAGCGAGGGGAAAAATACAGGCAGACAGTAAACAAGAAAACACATGAAAGGAAATTTCAGATGCTTTTAAGTGCTGTGAAGTTACTAAAACAGAGTAGCATGCTTGGCAGTAACTTGGGTAAAGGTAAGTTTGTCTGGTGAGGTGGTTGGAAGGAAAGCTATGACAAACCTAGACACTGTATTAAAAAGCAGAGACATCACTTTGCTGACAAAGGTCCATATAGTCAAAGCTATGGTTTTTCCAGTCGTTGTGTATGCATGTGAGAGTTGGACCATAAAAAAGGCTGAGTGCCAAGAAATTGATGCTTTTAAATTGTGGTGCTGCAGAAGACTCTTGAGAGTCCCTTGGACTGCAAGGAGATCAAACCAGTCAATCCTAAAGAAAACCAGCTATGAATATTCATTGGAAGGACTGTTACTGAAGCTCTGGTATTTTGGCCACCTGATGCAAAGGGCCAACTCATTAGAAAAGACCCTGATGCTGGGGAAGATTGAAGGCAGGAGGAGAATGGGGTGACAGAGGATGAGATGGTTCGATGACATCACCGACTCATTGTACACAAGTTTGTGCAAACTCTGGGAGGTAGTGGAGGACAGAGGAGCCTGGCATGGGCTCACATAGAGTTGACATGACTTAATGACTCAACAACAAAAACAATGGTTGGAGAAGCCTCTCTGAGGAGTGGATATTTGAATTGAGACCTGAATGATGAGAAAGAGGCAGCCATCTTTAGATCAAAGACAATATCTCCAAAGAGAGTGAACGAGTGAACCACAGGCTCAAAGGACATCAGGAATTATTTTTTCCATGTTCAAGGAAACTTTTATATCAGTGCGGCATAAATACAGTCAATGAGGGGGAGGGTAGTACTATACAAGTTCAGAAAGGGAGGTAACTGACAAGCATAATATCATTATAAGCTTATAGGCCTTGGTATGAGCTGGGGGTTTCACATCATTTGTGTTATAAAGAAACCACTCTGGTTGATGCTAGTGGCAAGTGGATTGGGGCGAGACAAAAAAAGTTGTTAGGGGGACTAAATGCAGTTTATTGCAGATGTCCAGATGCAAGCAAGGGTGGTGGCAGCGGCAGTGACAATGGAAAACAGTTGGTATATTCTGGGAGGTCAAGTCAAGAGAGCTTGCTGATGGATTGGATATGGGGGGCAAGGGAAAGAAACCAAGAAAGCTACCTTTTGTGCTCACCCGAATGTACTGTTTTGGGGCATATGAGAAGCTGAGATCAGAAAATAATTGCACGGGAAAATTAGAGTTCTGTTTTATCCACGTTAGTTTTGAGATGCTTGTTACACTTTAAAGTGAAGTTGTCAAGGTTGTGGTTGGGTGAATCTGAAACTCAGTGGTGAGGTCGAAGCTGAAGATGGGAATTCAAGAGTTAGTGGTATGAAATTCATGATGCTATGAATAACTGCTCATAAGATGTCCCCTTGGTCAAGTGATAATGGTCTCTACTAGCTCACTTTGCCAGCATGATGCCTGATATTTGGTACAATCTCAATAATTGCGTATTGCTCTGAGCTATACTACAATGCTCCAGCAGATTAAAAATAAATATATAAGTTCCAACTACTTTGGCAGCTTCCTACCAATAAGATATCTTTGTATCCAAGATAAAATTCTGGGAGGGCATATAGATAAGAAATAAGAGTCTTCTCCAGTTTGTGTTTGGTAGTCATTGATGTCCTCATGGACACCTGGAGAGAAGTTTAGAAGAGTGTCACCACCACCTTCATCCTCAACCCCACTTCCAACTCTGTATTTAGAACTTAATGGCTTCTAAAGAGAATTCAAGCATTGAATTTGTCGTCGTACTACATGATTTTAAAGGCATTTCACATTCTGAAATGTTAAGCCATATAAAAAAATTGCTCTGCTTTATAACAAAATAGTGTCAGTATTCCTACATAAATTTACATCTTAATGGGAGATAGTATCATGAAACTGCAGTGAACTGGGGCTTGTAACCAAATGTTGTTCATTTCCTTCTGACTATCTTGTGTTAGAAATTTTGATTTCTGTCTTAATCAAGAAATATCTATAGTTTAATATATCATTTAGTATTTGTTCAGTAAAGTGAATTTTAGTTTGCAGACTTTGAAATAAAATCACAAATAGTTTAAAGGCATAAGAAATTAATTCTTCCCTTTCCTTTCTTAAAATACTGATTCAAACCATCTCTTAATTTCTAGATAAATTCTGGAAGCAAACATTGACTCATTTTTCCTTTTGTTGGCACTCTCTAAAGTCAGACTAATCATATACTCCTTAGTTCTCTTTCTCCTTTTATTTTCAAATCATTATTCCCTTGCATGAATGCTTTGGAAATCCAAGTAGTTGGGAGAGCTTCATAGGATGTGGAAGGGGCAAGAGTCTGGTCATGACTGTATGGCTGGTCCCAAGGAAAAGTGAAAACACTGCTTTCAGTTGCCTTAATTTTATTTCTATTATGAAAAGTTTTCTCATGGTTCTGCAGAAAAATTTCCAGCTAAAGTTTGCACGCAAGGCAGCATTATACAGACTCTCACTGACTGGGCTCAGATACAACATTTAAAAAAAAAATTCATTACCCAGGAAAGAAACTAAGACATCTTTTCAAATTACCTAATTATGAGTGTTAGGATAAAAATTACCAATTCTGTGAAACTTTATAATGACAATCTAGATTCCATTTAAAATTAATGTCACAGATATATTAGACAAAAATGTTTAGCCATTTGTTTATATGTTAATTACATTGCATCTATTTCACTATGTGTAATACCTTTTACATCATGTATAATGCATTTTAATTTATTTAGTGTGTTGCAATTGAGTTATCTCTATGGATTTCATAATTTATGTTATAAAAAAGCGTTATAAGAAGATGAATTACTTGTTCCTACTCAGATTTAAAACGAATTTATGGCTTTCAAATAATAGCCTCAGAAATTAAAATTTTAGTATAATTTTAATATATTCTGTAAACAGTACTTCAACACTGTATCTTGCTTTTAATTCTTGTATTGTCCTATTTTCCATGATACTTTACTAGTGTTTGGTAATGACCAACATGTGCCTCTAATACTCCCTTACTCTCTCTTCAGAGAGATCTTGTTTCATTTCATAAATGGAAAAGTTAAGGCTGAAGGGAGCTCCCATCTGTATCTGAATCGTTTTGTTACATACTCTCATCCTTGTAGACAATGACATTTTCGACACTGACTTCCTCAGAAGTGACAGAGAATCGAAACAACCTGGTTGAGTTTGCAAGCATATGCATTGAACCCCAAATCCCCGGAAATGAGCATTCACCCCAAATGGCCATGCGAAATGAATGAGAAGTTACCCTAAAGGGACCTGAGCTCGTGCAGGGAGAGCGGAGGGTGTTTCCAGCTAAGTCTGAATTTAAGCTGTGAGTTCCTTCATGAATGCATTAGTCTTTTATGCCAACCAAGATTTCCGTTCATCACCATTTTTTTTTCTGTTCATTTCTATTAGTGTGGCCTTCATAAAGAGAGCATGCTAAAAATTGTTTAAATTACGGAAAAGACAATGAACAGAAAAGTTGGTTTCAATAATATGACTCAGAGTATGACAAATTTTATGACTTTTAAGCATTGAGAAAAAAATTTTTTTCCCATTGTTCTCAGTCTTCACTATTCTTCTCAAATTAAAAAGCCAAGAGCAGTCACACAATAAAGAGACTCCTAATAGTGAGAGTAGGCAGAAGACACGCTCCCCTCCCCCGAGATTAGGAGAGGCATGGTGTACAAATGTATATATACATTTCTAGCAGGTACACAGTTCTGTGCAGTGTATTACAAAAGCTTGGATAGCTGCAACGGTAGAACTGTAGTTGTCTTTAAAGTCTTTGAGAAATTGCAGAATTCAAGACTGAGATTTTTTGCCGCTACTATTCAAAGCTTTGATTTAGGAAAATGACATTACAGCTCAGATTGCTTAGAAAAGAACAGGTAGACAGGTACCTCTCACCTGCCAATTGTAGTTATGATTTTGATGCTGAGCGGGAGCGCATCTTGTAAATAACCCCTCATTATTATAAGGTCTTGCCAAGTTGTGTTTTTTTTCTAGTGGTGACATGTGTCATACTGGCTCTAGGAAAAAGTGTGAGGCAGATGATACTTGTTATTGAAGACCCAGCCATTTATTAAGAAGCCTCTTTCCTTCTGCTTCAAGTTCACTTTCCAAATCTGTTCTCAAAAAAGGGACTGTACCCTTATGGCAGCTCAAAGTGTAAAAACCTGACAACAGCTAAAACTCTTAGACTTCTTAGGACATTTCCATTTTTATCAGAAATTATAATCTTGAATCAAGGAAATAAAATGCCAGAGGTGCAATTTTAGAGCAATTAGTAAGCTAATGAAGAATTATTTTTAAGGAGCAAGAAAACTTTCTTCTCCTCTTAAAATGGAATCAAATAAATAAAGTCAGAACAATTCATGAACATTTGATTTATATAAAATTTATATTTTTGTTTCAAACATTTCAACATTAGTTCCACTTCCAGAAATGATATCTATGTGAACCTCAGAAGGTTAAAGATACAGTTTTTGTGTTACAAATTTGCATTTTTTCAGTTTATCTGAAATCCATTTAAATTGTATGTTTTTCAAAATCCTGCCCCTGGAAGGGAATGCAAAATTTCCTTTACATATTGTATTATTTGAATTATCTTTGTAATTTTAGTCTTAGGACTAGAATATCATTAGGTAACCCTAAACCTAGGTCTCCTTAAGTCTAGGTCTAATGCTGTCACTGACTTGATGTCTTTGTTTTTGGAAATTCTTAACCTTTTGTGCCTCAGTTACATCCTTTACAAAATAGTTTATTTTGTGAGGATATCCCAAGTAGGAGATACCCATGTGGGGGCCTTGAGGGGGAAAAAGCAGACTGTGGTTACAAGAGTTCATCTGTGAGTTAGGGCCGAGTGGAGGTGGAGCATTGGTGGCTATGAGCAATCATAAAGCAGAGAGAGACTTTATTTTTATAATGATGTTTTCATTGTTCTAGAAAATAGGAGAATTTGTAGTCATTCAAACTCTAGGTTATTTTCATGAAAGTGTCAATATGAGGAATGAGATGATTTCTATAGACTAGAATTCCATTTCTGTGGTCAGAGATTTATTGCGATCCCTTTTAGTAGATCTTATGTCTTGTTCTCAGTAGAAAAATGTAGGTTTTGGATTTCAAGACACAGGCTATGGGCTTCCCAGGTGGCTCTAGTGGTAAAGAACCCACCTGCTAATGCAGAAGACAAAAGAGATGGGGGTTAGATTTCTGAGTCGGGAAGATCCTTTGGGTGAGGGCATGGCAACCCACTCCAGAATGCTTACCTGGAGAATCCCAGGGAGAGGAGCCTGGTGGGCCCCTGTCCATAGGGTTGCAAAGAGTCAGACACGACTGAGGTGACTTAGTACCCATGAACCGCAGGGTCCATCAGGAAAGTTGTAGCTACTTCCAATTCCAGACCTGGCAAGTGACTAAAGTTTTTTTTCCACTTTACTATACCTGTGAAGATTGGGATAGTTAGCATAGGCTTTGTGGAAAAGTTGAAGCTTGAATATCACCATAAAGATTGGTTCAGTTCAGTTCAGTGACTCAGTCGTGTCTGACTTTTTGCGACCCCGTGAATCGCAGCACGCCAGGCCTCCCTGTCCATCACCAACTCCTGGAGTTCACTCAGACTCACGTCCATCGAGTCAGTGATGCCATCCGGCCATCTCATCCTCTGTCATCCCCTTCTCCTCCTGCCCCCAATCCCTCCCAGCATCAAAGTCTTTTCCAGTGAGTCAACTCTTCTCATGAGGTGGCCAAAGTATTGGAGTTTCAGCTTTAGCATCATTCCTTCCAAAGAAATCCCAGGGCTGATCTCCTTCAGAATGGATTGGTTGGATCTCCTTGCAGTACAAGGGACTCATGAGTCTTCTCCAACACCACAGTTCAAAAGCATCAATTCTTCGGCGCTCAGCTTTCTTAACAGTCCAACTCTCACATGCATACATGACCACAGGAAAAACCATAGCCTTGACTAGACGGACCTTAGTCGGCAAAGTAATGTCTCTGCTTTTGAATATACTATCTAGGTTGGTCATAACTTTTCTTCCAAGGAGTAAGCGTCTTTTAATTTCATGGCTGCAGTCACCATCTGCAGTGATTTTGCAGCCCCCAAAAATAAAGTCTGATACTGTTTCCACTGTTTCCCCATCTATTTCCCATGAAGCGATGGGACCAGATGCCAGGATCTTCGTTTTCTGAATGTTGAGCTTTAAGCCAACTTTTTCACTCTCCTCTTTCACTTTCATCAAGAGGCTCTTTAGTTCCTCTTCACTTTCTGCCATAAGGGTGGTGTCATCTGCATATCTGAGGTTATTGATATTTCTCCCAGAAATCTTGATTCCAGCTTGTGTTTCTTCCAGTCCAGTGTTTCTCATGATGTACTCTGCATATAAGTTAAATAAGTAGGGTGACGATATACAGCCTTGACGTACTCCTTTTCCTATTTGCAACCAGTCTGTTGTTCCATGTCCAGTTCTAACTGTTGCTTCCTGACCTGCA